>NC_141465.1:104611652-104991652 GCF_009769465.1 Tauraco erythrolophus
TTGTGTAATTTAATTTGTTATGCCGTCTTTGTTTTGGCCTTACATTTCTATACAGTTTTTGGTGTCTTTCACATCCTGCTCCTTTTGTTTTCTATTGTTAAGGATATTTGTATAGAGGAGGTCTCCTGGTTGCCTGTTAAAAACACAGTTAAAATTCTAAACTATTCTTCTTTCTCTGTTAAGCCTTGGCCTTTACACAAAGGAGAGGAAATGAAAGGAATGCATTTACTTTAAGTTAGCCACTGAGCTGAAGAAGCTTCAGCTATTTTTAAGGTATTTATGAGACAAAAGGCTATACCATTGTTGTTTTTTTTTTTTCCAAAGCTCTAACAAATGCTTCAACATAAATTGCTTTGAAACATAAAACTGTCAGGCAGAGAGGACTGAGATCTTATGCAATTACACAGAGTTTTTGCTAGAAAAACTTGATCTTCAATTCTTTGCTTAAAAACTAGTTGACATTAATACTGCTGTGTCCACGTTTTTGTCAAGGATATCAGGAACTGCCAATTCTCACTTAAAATAAGATGCTGTCAAAATGTTTCAAAACACTTATTGCCTTTTTAATTCATTTCAATTAACAATTTCACTTTTAAAAATTAGTAAATATTAGTTGGGAAACACTACTGAAAATGGGTGTGTTTTGAACACTGCTGAGCGTCTGCAATTTCAGAAACAACCTCAGTATTACTTTCTCAGTACCAAAAAATCTTATTCTTCCTGCAAACTGTGGCTGACGCTCTACACCTGGAACAGTTTTGATATATTTTCTGCAGATTAACATCTTATTGCCTTTTTAATATCTTTGAATTGGATGAGGCTCATTCATATCTACTTCTCTACTAAAATGGAGTATTGTCTGAAAAGAGACTTTAGCGTGGGGTCCTTCAGAATTTATTTTTTCTGACAGGTTGATTTTTATGGAGTCAGACTGGCAAATAATGACTTTTACCAAGCAGATATTTTTCAGAAGTGTTCAGCACCTACTATAACCCAAGGAGTTGTCTGAGTAATTGACTTGGTATTAAAAAGAGAGCAATGAGAACAGTGAGGAACTCACCGCCTTTGGAAATGTGGCTCGACAGAGGTGCTACTACCCAGGGCATATTCACTCAAAAGCGCAAACAACAGAGCTTGACATTTGATTTTACTTCTTTTTTACCATATCCTGCTACAGGGCACCTGGTGCAAATGCCTAAATGTTGTTTTCAAATCAAATGTTAACATTTCCAATTTAAGGTTAATTGAACATCCAGTCCAAGGCACACTACATGACTTTTTTCTGGTTTAATTTCCTATGGCTTAGCATTGCGGATGGTAGGAATATTAGCCAAGTGAGCTCCCTCTGTTTATATCTCTTTTCATTAGTTTAATGAGAAGCTATTGCAGTGACTCATTCTCTTCTTCGCTCTAAGGCTCTTGCCTTTAAAAACCTGGGGAAAAAAAAAGGTGAGGATCTAATAAAAGCAAAATGGAACTGCGTGTCTCCTTCTTTCTTTTTCTGCGTGCTCATAATCATGGAGCGAGAGCAGGTTCTTAGAGTCTTTTAATCCTCCACTCCTACTCAAGTGCCTGATGCCCAGTGACTTTCCTGGGAGTGAGGTGCTCAGGTATCTCTGAGAAATTGTTCACCCTTACAGAGATTTTAGTTAGATACAAGTGCCCTGTGGGCAGGAATTTAGTGGAAAAGCCCGGGAGTCATGCTTTGCTCTTCCTTTTCCCTGGCAGGGGTGACAAGCCCACACCTACCACACCGTGAAGGAGCTCATTACCCACCCCAGGAGGATAGACTGTAGGCAGTCTGCAGCCTTCCTGGGGATGCAGAGCAGCTGGGTGGTGTGTGCAGAGGCTGGTGCCAGGGCCATGACCATGATATTAGTCCTTTTCATTCTAGTCCACTTGTGCCTTTGAAATTTTAGCAGAGGAAAAACTCACTGCTCGTATGCTGCTGCCATGGGACACAACTCAGATCAGCTCTGTGGGCTTGGATGTCTCGGATGTGGGACTCATCTAGAGGAGAGAGCTACTCTGGGATGTGTCCTTTAGATTCGTGTAGCTAAGGGAGAAATATTTGTATGCTGGAACAAGCAGGTCCACACGTAGGATTAATTGAGCATATTTAGTCTGATCTAGTACACAGAAGCAAAGAAAGGTTGAGGCTGGCAGGCACCTCTGGAGATCATTCTGTCCAACCCCCTACTCAGAGATGGGCCAGCTAGAGAAGGTTGCCCACAACTGTGTCCAGTCCAGATTTTAATATCTCCAAGGATGGGAACTCCATAGCCTCTCTGGGTAACCTAATCTTGTACTTGACCACCCTCACAGCAAAAGTTTTTTCTTATGTTTAAATGGAATTTCCTGTATTTTAATTTGTGCCCATTGCCTCTTGGCCTTTAACAGGATACCTCGGAGAAGAGTTTGACTTCATCTTCTTTACTCCTCCATCAGGTGTTTATACACGAGTCTTCTCTTCTCCGCATTCCACATAGTCCCAGACTCTTCTTCTGCGAGGGATGCTACAGTCTCTTCTCCATCTTTGTGGCCCTTTGGTGGACTTGCTCCAGTACAACCATGTTCTTCTTGCACTTGGGAGCCCAGGACTGGACCCAGCACTCTATGCACTACTTTGGAGGAAGGTTTCTGGGCAGACACAACCTCCACTTGCACTTCCAGTCTTGCTCCTATGTGTGACTAGGCAATACCCTGGCCTCTCCTCTAAGACACCTCTATCCTTCCTCATCCAGAAACAAGATATGACAGAGCTGGAGCTTTCCTTCATTTCTTCTGTCAGAAACATTTTATTCTTCGAGCAGAAGCAGCTTCTGTTGCCAGTTTGGGTGGGTGGCTGTAAGTAGGGGTGGATGTGTTCCATTGGTGTTTTGAATTGGTGAAGATTTTTCTGCTGAGAGAGTATGAACTGAATTGGTAAGGAAAGCCTAGGCTGCTTAACTTCTAGACTGAGACTAAAGGCTCCAAAACATATGAAATATTTGACAGAGAAAAATAGCTTGGATAGTTTCACTTGATCCATGTCATAAGATTAAAGAAGGTTGAATTGGCAAAAACAAGTCCCGTCTCTCAAGGCCTGTTTGCAGCAGCCACAGCAAACCCTTTCATATTTGGTACCATTCAGCATCCAAGCTATACGTGAGTTTAGGTACCAGCATACAGCTTGGATTATAACCACTGTAATGCCATTAGCAGCTTTTTTTCACTCAGTTTGCTCTTAGATTCCCTCTTTGCCTCAGGTGATAGCTAACTGGTATTTGTTCCACTGGGACAAAAGTTTTCATTGGGTAAGATGTAGAAAGTGCAGATGAAATGGAATGTTTGTTGGAGTCCTGTATTCCTACTGTAAATATATTCACACTTCCCTGTGTGAATGTTATTTCACCAGTTTAAGACAAGGATATCAGAAACCACGTTGTCAGCTTAGAATCAAACCCAGCGTAAAAATCTGCCTCACATGGTTTCATGTAGCAACATTAACCCTCATGACATAATGCATGTAAATAACAGCAATATTTCACTGCAATGTTTTGGAGTCTCACTTGGTCACTTCCTAATTGTTGTTATTTTTCTCTATCTTTTCCGCTGTGTTTTCCTTACACAGCAATGGGTTAACAAAAGGAGGTAGTTAAACAGTGAAGAATATGTATTGATCTGAAAAAAAAAGATAAAAGATTGTGAAATAACAAAATATCTAAACAGGGAGGATCCCAGGAGGTCCATATCTCAATGTGCTCCTTGCAGTAAAACGAGTATTGTCCCATAGAGCTTCCTTCTTTAAAAATGCAATCAGTGACAAGAATGGTGACATCCAAACTCCTTCTTCTCCCAGATAATAGTTTAGCCAGGATGCTACTTTTTTAAACAAGAAAGATGCAGGACTATCGCAGTGGTAATGGCTGAATGGATCCTGTTGTCAGGGATTCCAACAAGAAATGTCTCCCGGAATATTTTTCTCTTTAGTCCTCCTTAAACTTCTTAAGCAAGGTAGAGATCAGCATTACTGCTCAACATTTATAACACCACTGCTGCACCCCGTGGTGGCAGATCTTGCCTACGTGGAATTTTCTGGTTTTAACAACTGACCTTGTGTGTCAGGCTGCCCGGCACGTGCGGCCGCACAGACGGGGATTGCAGTCCAGCTGTGTTCTCCTCCCTGCAACTGAGCCAGCACCAGGCCTATGTCCTGTTTATTGAAACAGCTGAAAAACTAGAAATCCAAGTGACATGACCTCTCCATCACCACCATCAGGTGATTGCTAGGCCGGAGAGAAGCCTTAATGCTCAAAAGAGGAATGTATACAAAGGGAAAACAAGGTGAATTCACCCAGTCCAGAACAAGGGTGTCTTTGATCCCACAAGCATGCACATGAAAACAAGAAACACAACAGGACCCCTCTTTAGATTGCAATCAGTGTTTCAAAGGGGATTTAAGGAAACAGACCGACATTTATGGGGATTGGGGGGGGGAGGGGGATGGTAGGTAGAGGAAACGTGTCTCCATGCCGCTACTCTATTTGCTGTGTGTCCACACAAGTGACAGTGCACCTCTTCAAAGCACTGGCATGATGTGCCAGCAAGGGCAAGCCAAGTCCTACTGCTGCCTCCAGCTGTTGTTATATTGTGCACTTCCACAATAGGATTTAAGTTTAAATGAATGCATTACATAGATGAAACCAAGCAAGATTATTTGACAAGTGCAATCGCAAATATTCCAGCTGGAACTGTGGTTGTCTTCCCACTCTCCTTTCATTTGTGGCAAAGAGGTTTTCTGACAGGAGCATTTTCTGAAACAATTACTTTGTCACTGCACCTGGTATGAACAAAGACTCACCTATTTTCTCTTGTTTCCCGGTTCTTTTTTTTTTTTTTTTTTTCAGTATACTTCTCCTCTTTGTTATTGCTTTGGTCTTTTATTTTCACTTTCTTCTTCCAAAACTGCAATCATAAATGTGGAGAAGACAGCGGTGGAAATGAACAGCAGGTGCTAAGGCAATGAAATATCAGCCATCTTTTCTGGGGGCTTTTTTATCAAGATCTCCCCAGTCAGTTGAAGATACATATACCTCTTCTTTCTCCACAGTACATTATTAGGAAGTATTTCAAACAGGCAATAGCTTTCATATCCTTTTGTTCTAAAATTAAAAAGTTATTTCATGGGCCACTTAATAAAGAATGCTTTTAGTTGATTGGATTTTAATGAGAGAAAAGGACATTAGGAAGTTTGTGCCAAGGGGTGCTATATGAAAATAAACGACTGGTGTGAGTTATATTTTCCCTCTAATTAGTACTCTTGATGGGTGGGTAGTGTCAAAGCAGTGGGAAATGCAAAGACTTCAGGAGCTCAATGTGAATTCAGTATTACTATTTGAGCAAGCATCTGACATAGCACTATATAATCGAAGCATCCTTCAGCTCTGCATCGTAATGAGCAAGACATGGAAAGGTCTAAATAAGATATATACATCACTGACATAGCATTTATACTATTTCTGAAAAGCAGAATTCCTTCTTTTCAGAAATTACAGCAGATTTTCCTAAGGATATCCTTCAATGGCTGCAGTTCCTCAGCTCCTGGCTCCCCACTGGTCTCCAGCAATGCCATAGTTTGGATCCTTCCCTCAGAGGATCCTTCTGCAATTCATAGAGCCCAGGCAGGACATTCTGGGTTTGATTTTCACTGAGGGGACAAAATTGTTGGGTGATGGGGATCAGGAAAGGGCAGGGTACCTTTTTGGTGCCTTTTGGCACACTCTGGTATTGGTTCCAGCTGCTACTGCAGAATGGCATGGGTCTCCAATGGCATTTGTCAGATTTGCAAGACCCATCTGAATGTCTTGCACACCCAGGAGTATCTCAAATGACAGATCCTCTGGGTTTAGGGAACCTCAGTGCTTCTTTTGTGTTGAAATGGCTGAAACAGAAGTTTGCATTAAAAGAGGTTTTTTTTTCCCTTCTTGTACATGAAATACAATACGATACGGGATAATATAAACATAAATTTTCAGAAAGCTGTGGTATTGCTGCCTCTTCCCTTCCTCGTCCAAGAAGAAATATTCTTCAGGTTTGTTCTGCTCATCTTTTAGGTTCTAAGATAAACAAATACTGACGGAGCATATAGGAACAACTGCTCACAGCATTCATGTGCGAGTATCACAGGCCAGTCTGACCTTTGTCTTCCACCCACTATAGAAAGAAAAAGAAGAAACTCCACGTACAATATTAGTAGTTGTACATCGTAGGCCAAATTTTCATCCTTCCAGGCTGTCACCACACTCTTCATTGGCCTCTGTGTAGCAATGAATAAAATTAATATTTCAAAGTTATCAAAAGCCTTCCTATACTCATTTTTAACTCTCCCAGTTGAAAAGCAAAACTGAAATGAACAATTATTTAGTGTTGATATTGCTCAGACCCGTGCTGAATTTGACAGCATCAAAAACTGAACTGGGACAACTTTCTGTAAAAAGAGATTCTGATACAAGCTGCCCATAACTGCTCTGCCGGCTGCTGATAGCGCTTGATTTAGGGGGTGTCATTCTCTCCTTCTGACTTAGGACCTTAGTATGTATCCAAAATACAGGGAAGATTTTTTTTTCTTGAAGTAAATGCCTACTTTATCAACTGCTTCCATGGCAGGTAACCCTGAAGGCCTTGAGAGGGAGGGCTTGTGAATTCATATTAGACGTACCTTTGGAGGGCCACAAAAGTGCTCCATTTGTCTTCTGTCTACGCAAACACCACCACCTGTGACTTAAATGTGCTCCAATGCACAGCTGAATTTTAGAGACAAATCAAGTGCCTAAATTTTGCAGCCTAGCTCCCACATTAAAAATATGCCTGCAAACAGTCCTTGGTAACCTAAAGAGAACCTGAAGAGGTGCAATGCACATTTCATTAAAGAAGTAGTGCTTTGGTTTTACAGAGGGGAAATGAGGACTCTGGGTTGAAACACACATTTCAGTTTTCAGTGGTTTAGTCAAAGCAAGTTGATTCTCTTTTGTGAAAACACCCTTAGCTAGCTGTAATCACAAGCAGAAGTAGGTCGGTCAAACCACCCTGAGGATCTATCTCTGTTTGGGGAAAAATGTCCCAACAGTATGCAGGAGTATGAAGAAATTGCCTCCAGCTTTTCTGGACCTTAGCCCTGTATCTTCAAACAATCTGGATATCTGTTAGAAGGACCGGGAACGCTTTTTTCTGATGTCCGCACATACCAGCACAAACACTCAGCTTTGGAGTCTCAGCTCACACTTTCCTTTTGCTATATAAAAATATGCTAGAATATTAAATGCCAATTGCACAGCGATAAAACTATCTGTAAGCAGGCTGCAACATTCACAGAATCCAACGTATAGAGGGTAATTGCAGGACACCAGCTGCTACTCTGTTAAAAAGAAGATTTCTTCATTTTTTTCTTTTTAAAACATCTGTTCTGTTTATAGAACTCTTCACTTTGGAGATTTTGAATTCTTTTCAAGTATATAAAATAATTATACCTGTCGGTTTCTATTTGATTTGCTTGCAAAATTTTGGATACTTTTCTTTTTTATATCATTTCAAATCCCAATAATAAGAGTAATCAGTCATTTATAGGGCTGTGTAAGAAATAATTTTGTCATATTGTTCCCCAGTACTGTAATAATGCAGTGTTTCATCAGATTGAACATAGCATATCATGTTGAAAATTGTATGAAAATGATAATGACAACTCCTGATTTCTTTGAAAGCTCTGAATCTGAAGAGACCCTGAAGAACAGGACAGATTCTTTTAGAATTATATCAAGTTGAATCAAGAGCAATTCCTGTGAATAGAAAGGATTTATTGGTATTAACAGCAGTGAAAATGAAATTTGGCCAAGTGTCCAACAGGGAGAAAACGTACTGTGTTTCTGCAGTTGTTTATTTATTCTAATTTATTCTAATTTATTATGTCTACGGTAGCAGAACTTTACCAGTAAAATGTGCAAAGGCTCTAGGTCTGCATGCAAGACTCTGGCTATCTGTTTTAGTGAGATATCACACTGACACAGGATACTGTTTGCAGCAGCTAGAAGCATGGGCACCTAAAATGTAAATTCTTTCATCTAATGTAAGACACTTCACTGAAGGTACTAGATCCCAGACTTAGATGCTGCCCGTGATGAATTTTAGGCATCTCCAAGAGTAATTTGTGTTTTAGGAGGAGATGAATCACTCTGGGAAGGTACCTAACATGCTCTGATGCCTGCAGAGTGAGTTGAGGAGAAATACACTTCAGCTAAGAAGATCCTAGAGTTTGTTGCAATAGAATTGAGCCTACACTGTTAGCCTACACTGTTTTCCCTACATTCACTGTTTTTAACTAAATAACTTGTGGTATCATTATTTTTCATTGTGTTAAAAATATATGTAGTCTATAAAGAAGGATCTGTCATGCAGTAGTGGAATTTATAAGATTTCCTATATATAAGGAGAAAAAAACAGTATTTCTAATTTTAAGCTGTTGTACGGTGAAAATGAAGACAAGAAAAAAATCAAGCAGAAAGGACAGCATGAAAGTAGCAATGAGAGAAATCTGTGCAGTATCTCTCCACTACAGTCTCCAATGTTTTGGGAACAAAATAACAGCTGTCTTTGCATCTCCTGCATGTACAGATCTTAAATAGATCAACCAAAGATGTAGGGAAAGGGATAAGATTTCATAGGTCACAGTTACTAGATTTGTGGTACCCAGAAGCAGGGAGACTTGAGGAAGGATTTGAAATGGGAGGATGAAACATTCAGGGTGCCAAGAAATATATATATTTTTTTTTTGCATGTTATATATATACATATATTAAAAAAAAAACTTTAAAATGGGAAATGCCCACTGTCATTATATTTAGGATACCGGATTCCCAAAAGTATTTAGGAACATGGAATATGCCTAATCTGGATGCTAATTAGACTCCTAACATTCCTAGCTGTTGCACAAACTTTCTCAATCATTTGTATGGGTCCTATGACCACTCCTTGGGCATGACCAGAATACTCCCTACCATACTAGTGCTAAGCAGCTACATAATTAAGTTCCCAGTAAAGATATACATATTCCATCGTCAGGACTTAAATCAGTTGGTGTCTTCAGACTGCAGCTATGAGGACTTTTGCCCTAGAGGGAGTGAGGCTTTCTCCTTCTCAATTGCTGCTGTTGTATCTGATAATTTGAATCCAAGGCCACGCTGGTCTTGGATTCATTTCTCCCCTCCAGCTGAAAACACCTGAATTTGCTTCCAAGACAAGCCTGTATTTGGTGAATGCTGCTTGGCTCTCCTGTGTGTGCTCAGAATGATTATCCCTTGTTTCTGAGCTGAGGAGGAGGAGAAGGAAAAGGAAGAAAGTCCTCTTTAGCTTTGTTTCTGTGGTCACTGTGCAAGCTGGCTGACTTGTTGGGGGTTCAGCTGGAAATTTCAGTACATTGAGTAATGGTATTTAGAAACTCACTCTTGTGCTTTGTGAAGCTATGAGTTCAGTGTTAAAAAAAAAAAAAACCAAACTCAAAAGAGACAAGCATCTCTTTCCAGCAGGAACATTAGCACCTCTGATCCTGAGAGGTAATAGCTACATTCCTCCCATAGCATTTCTTGACAGCTTAGGTGTCCTCTCTGCATGGCTCCTGTGCACTGTGCAGGCAGCCAACACCCCTAATTCAGGAGTGTGCATGCCACTAGGCAGCTCACTTCTTTAACAGTCACCAAGGGAAATCTCAGGGTTATAATGCTGAATGTCTTTTAAAGAGAGAGCTTTTACTAGTAACAAGCTTTTACTTTCCTTTTTATTGCAAGGGATACACTTACATTTACTTATCAGCTATTAGATAGTTGGTAATGGAAATAGCATAGAGAAGGTACAGTGAGTTTTGGAAACATCAGGGGAAGACCATAGGAAAATGTAATTATCCTATTTTTTTCTTTGTTTTCATACAGTACTTTTCTGTACAGGGCAAGAATACTAAAATAAGGCAGAGGAACCTCGCTTAGCTGCAGGTAGGATTTCATTCCATACTTTACTGGAGAGCTAAGGAAAATAACAACATCATTTCATACTCTACCACAGCACTGCTTTTCACTACAAATCTGTACAGATGAGTATGCATTCAGTATTTATTTTTTATT
The DNA here is from genome assembly GCF_009769465.1 of Tauraco erythrolophus. Lineage (NCBI taxonomy): Eukaryota > Metazoa > Chordata > Aves > Musophagiformes > Musophagidae > Tauraco > Tauraco erythrolophus. Next base: position 104,621,798 of record NC_141465.1, read on the forward strand.
GCCATCCTTTCTACTACCTGTTAACTATTTCAAGTGACAGTGTCATTACTGTTACTGTTGTTCAATTATCTCGTACGCTTTTTCTACTTCTTTGCCTGGGCAGGCAGGAGGAATAGAAACATTTAAAATCAGACACACTGGAGAATCTCCCCTCTGTTGATTACTTCATATGAATCGCTGCACAGAGGAAGCTGAATTCAGTAAAGACGTTTTACTGATCCTACTAAAGACAAAACTAGCCTATGAATTCTTAAATACCTATTCAATTATTATTTGCCTCTGTATTGACATTGAGCGGTCTAGTTACAAAAAAAGTTTACACACTGCCAAAGAACATTCAGACTAACTTACTTTCACAACCAGTCACTATCCTAAAAAAACCCACGAAACCCAAAACCAAATCAAATCAAAACAAACCCAAAACAACCTAGTACAGTACTATAATCTGCCAATGGCTCCTTGTGTTATCACCAGAGTTCTTTAAAACTCAAGGCAGTTGAGGTTGGAGATGTCCCTCTGTCCCAACTTCCTCTTTTATAGATTGATCTCAATTTGGAGGAAGCAGGCTGGAAATAAAGAAGGATCAGAGAATCAGAGAATCAGAGAATCAGAGAATCAGAGAATGGTTAGGGTTGGAAGGACCTCAAAGATCATCTAGTTCCAACCCCCCTACCATGGGCAGGGACACCTTCCACTACACTAGGTTGCTCAAAGCCTCATCCAACCTGGCCTTGAACACTTCCAGGGATGGGATATCCATAACTTCTCTGGGCAACCTGTTCCAGTGCCTCACCACCCTTGATGTAAAAAATTTCTTCCTTATATCTAATCTAAAACTACTGTCTTTCCGTTTAAAGCCATTGCTCCTTGTCTTATCACTACATGCCCTTGTAAAAAAGTCCCTCTCCAACTTTCTTGTAGGCCCCCTTTAAGTACTGGAAGGCTGCAATAAGATCACTCTGGAGCCTTCTCTTCTCCTAGCTGAACAACCCCAGCTCTCTCAGCCTATCCAAGCTGAGAGCATCATCCATCTGACCAGCTGACCAGCAGCATCCAGCAAACCTCTGCAACAGCCTTGGGCTGAAGCCAAAGTGCATGCTTCAGACAAAGATCTCCTTGTCAGCTTCCCAGTAAGCCAAGCCCGCTGACAAATCTTCATGTGTCTCAAATATTCAACCTTTTTGGTCACTGACTGACAGAACTATCATATTATTAAGTGCAAGGAGGATACGTAAGAAATAGGTCAGATGGTTCAATCTCTGGAGATATCTATCCTCCCATTGAGTATAAAGGCAATCTACGGTGACTTCATGTCCCTGGCTACAAATAAAACTCCTGACACTGATCTCTCCAGTCTCTATTACCAGTGCAGGACTGTGCTGCTGTTTAGTCTGTATTCTTGACACTGAGAGCCATCTTGGTGCAAATGCCAGTCATGTCCCAGCTGTACCACAGAGTCAGATCTGGGTGACAACCAACCCTAACTTCCTATGCCCTGGTTTCCCTGGAAAGCAAAATTGAGTGCGCATCCCGGTCAGATGTTGCAGTTTGGTGTAACTGTCCCTGCAATCCTACAGGCTCCATCTCTAGGTGACTGGATAATTCCTGAGACCACCATCTTCTATTGCATTTCCTGATCTGCATGCTAGCTGCTGGGAAACCCGTTCCTAAAATGATAACTGAAGCATCTATAGGTAGCTCATGTTGGTGAATGGCACTGCAGGAACTGGGACAAGGGACACTCATACAGCCTGAAGGTGATCCAGCTCTTTTTTTACATCCCTATTTCAGTGAGGATGTTTACTTGGGTCTAAATACAAGAAACATTCACGCGTTTACCAAAGAGGACAGATGATGGGTTCCAATATCTGTAACCTGCATGTAAGTGTCAGATGGATAATAAAACAATCTGGCTAAAAAATTGTCACTGTATTATATACATAGGCAGTGTAGAGAGAGAAGTGCCTTTGGAAATATCCAGAGGGAGATCTTGCCCCAGTGAAGTGAAGTTCCTAAACTGAGAAGGATTCCTTTAACAAAATTTAGATAGTAGTTTTGTACTTAGCTACGCAGATTGGATGTTCTTCCAACACCCTGAAATAATGTAGCCTCAGCATCAACATTATCTCTGCACACCTTTCTTCAACTTTCTTTCCTTGAAAACTTAACAAACACATTGGATATCTGATTACAATTATTATTCTTTCCCTGCAAGCACCTAGTTGTAGGCTGACTTCCTTGGTTTTGGGTCCTGCAACAAAATACTTTTTCGAGAGAGAGAAAATGATATGAAAGGCTTTTCCAGGATGGATCCAAAGCTGATCCCAGATGAGAGCTTTACTGTTCCTGTGTACATGTCATGGTTATGCAATTAATTCAATTAGTTGCAATAGCTGCTTTGGAAATCTGAAGTGTCTCCTCATTTAAATTTGCACTTTCTTGCATACTTAGAGGTTGAGGCAAGCAGGCTCAACTAGTTTTGTCATGTGTCTTCAGTCTGTTCTTCAGATGAGAATCCAAAGACCTCTTTTGGTCTCTGCTCACATGCAGATCCTTATTTCTGATTGAAATTGACCTACTGTGTTCAATATGTGGCCTATATTCTTCATACAATACAACCATCTCAAGTTCCAAACTGAGTTGGAAAAGCTATTGAAGCATTTTAATTTTAAAATATAGAGATATACTAATTCTTAATGTGTTCTCAATTTTATTTTTTAGGGACTGGTTTGGTCTGGTTTCTGGGGTTTTGGCCAAATGCATTCCATTAGCCTGTGTCAGTCTTACAAATAAATGTTGTTGTAGACTTGTTGTAGTGATGACAACTGTCATTTTCCTGTGAAGTTCCTACATAGGCAATATTTCAAGGTGGACACAATAGAATGGCTAACGTAGAGAAGGTTCTGAATAAAATTCATTCTCATATGTTGTAATACCACAGTTGTGGATAAAATCCGCTGAAGGATAAGCAATGCTATAGCTCAGAAGTAATTATTGCATCAGGAGGATGGTATTTTGAAGTATATATCACAGGGAACTGGCTAATGTGTATCAGAGTTTGTCATCATTTTAAATATAGCCTGATGCTTTAGGAATAAATCAGCATCATTCCCTTGATTTGTCATCACTAAAGCTTTGCTGATGTAGTCAAGAATTAGATCCACAGCACAGTGATATTAACTGTAATTATTGTCATTTATGTGCCTAAGTGATTTCACATACACAGTTTGCCAACTCAGAATATAGCTTGAACGCTGAGGAAACATTACTATATTTGGACACAATGGATCTATAAAGGTGTCTGACTGTATAGGACACCAAATACAATGATCCCATGTATTCGTGGCTACAATTTGCTTTCTCCAGGTTCCGCTACTTTTTGCAAGTTAGGGCTTATGTAGGAAACAGTTTACACAAGTATAAATATGGGTGTATTGTTAATGAAATATCTACAGCCCCAAATTGATCAAACTCCTTACATTAGTGCAACTAGCAAAATCCTCTATTAGATCCAGTCACCTATGGAGATCCTTACTTCTAGACAAGAGTCTTTCATTTCTAGATATTCTGAAGTTTGGAAGATAGTAGCAATTTATTTTCATTTTTTAATGTATTTTTTTATCATTAGGGCAACTGAACAGTAGATAATGTTGATCTGGTCCCTTTCTCAATTTAAAAGTTTGAGAACACTTCTATTCAGCTGCGGGGTTTTAACCAGCACCCAACATGTGGTGAACTGGAAAGTAAAAGCAGCCCCTAAAACCTACACCGTGAGGAGTTTTGAACTGATAAGCTACAGAAAATTTCCAGAAAAACATGTTTTCTTCATTCTGAACCCAGACTTCCAGTGGACTGATGGGAATTCCACAACAGGGATCCGGCCCCAGTGTAGCACAGAGGACTCAGAACATGAAAACCTCAGATCATCTCGGGTGCAAGATCCGGGAGAGAGAGGCAGGACAGCAGGTAGGAGGCAGCTCACAGGGCAGCCTGCCTGCCTTCCTGCTGCTCAGCAGAAATACTGAGGGAATTCCAGTAGAAAACTGTCCCATTGGGAATTCTTTTCCTGCTCTGCACATCAGAGCAAAGTTCATTTCGGCTCCATGAGATTTAGGGTGTCTGTGTTGGACCAGAAATTCAAAAAACATCAAAATCAGAATAGAAAAGAAAATATTAAGACATTGGAAACAGCACTTGTCTATATGGCAGGAAAAAGACGTCTAACGAAAAGAGCTTGTAAGTTAGTAAAGAGGGTTTGTTCAGTTAATAAATAATATGAATCATCAACTCTGAACCAGACTGTACTCACTGACTTTAGCAACACTTCTAAGAACAGAGAGCAATGTTCTTAGACAGAACTGTACTAGATAGAATAATAGAACTGCTGGACCTGGCTGAGTGAGAGTCCTGTCTCCACAGCATCCTTCCTTTGCAAATAAAACAAAAGAAACTGATTGGAAATTACTGTTTTTAAGAAAGTTGCAGCTGAGTGCTGCTTCCTTCTCACACTCTGGCTGACTCCTCACAAAGCTCTTTGCCTTACCTCCTGCCTATTTCAAAGGGATCTGAGTTTTACCGCAAGTGAGACACATGCAGCACACTTTGGAAATAACGAAATGACCGTTCTCTACTCCGCTATTTCCAATGTTCTGTATGATTGCTGCTATTAACCCAATTCCTTTGTACTGCCTGAGAACTATGCTCTCCTCTGCTGAAAATAATAGAGGAAACTGTAAAGAACAGCAGAACACTTTAAAAGCACCTCAAAAAACCTTTCACATGGTCAAATCTCTATTTTTTATATCCCATTTTACTTCTTGCATCATGTTTAGCTGTACAATATACTTTTTCAAGGACATTATATACACTCAGGATCCACTTGGACCCCTTGGGATACTGTTGATTTTAACATCTTTTTCCTTTTTTTAAAGAAAATTTTGGTTGTGGTTTTGCAGATACATGACATATTAAGATGCACATTAAAATTTATATCTGTTTTAAAGATTTTCAAAACAAAAATATTCCCATTTTTATTTCTGTACTCCTTTTTATAAGGGAAGCCATATATTTCTTGGCTGTTATTCAAGCCTTCATATTCAATAAAAAGATTCAAACATCTTCAGCATCTCTAGGTTTAAAGGGTTTCTTAGGGTTTCAAATTCTACCTTGCGTGATGAAAGTTGTTTTTCTGTCCTGCATTTCCAGTTAATTCTGTAAGAAATTAACTTAGAAATTGCAGCTCTGGAAGAAATATCCAAATATCACATATTCCAGTTCTGGTACATTTCCTCTGACATTTTTGTCAAACATTATGTTGGTTTCAATCTCATTTAGAAGAATCCAGTAGAACGCTGCATGCAGTATTTGCTTTTTTCTTGGCAGTATCTATGCTTCACATCTACCTCTCTTTCTGGGAAGGATGGCTTCCATGGATCCACTCCTCTTTCTGCTGTGCTTCTGATGTCTTTTATTGTGGGAACCAAATACTGAACTGTTGGCAGTACATACCATTTAATACAGACTTGATTCTAAAAGCAAGGAAAAACTCTCATTATACTTTTTTTTTAATGGAATAGGTTATTTTTGGCAAGTCAGTAAAAGAATTCTGGCAAGAGGTTCTAGATTTGCAGCACTGATATCTAGATAACAAAATAGCTGTCTATTCAGACTGGTCTACAAAAAGTAATAGATCCTCCTCTAGTTTAAACATGTGTACCTCTGTTATCTCCAGCAACCTCCAACTCATCTATATTAGCTACAAATTTGGTTCAGGCTTCCTCCAGTTGTCTAAACAAGTTTTTATTTCCTGTATTTTTTGTAATGTTCTTTTCTGAAGTTGCTGAACAGGTGAAATTTCTCCTCCCTTCTGTCACTCCTCATTTTGGAGCATAAACCTCTTCACATAAAGCATTATGAAAACCAAAAAAATTACAAACAAACAAACAAAAAATCTACTCTTACTGCAAATCAAGAATCACTGTTATTTTTGCACAGGGGGAAAAAACTGAAAAGGCAGTGGGTTTTAAAGGCAGTAGTATGACAGTCTAAGAAGAAACAATTAAAGAGAGAAGAGTTATCCTTCGTGACAAGTCAAAGGTTGGTCAGCTCCCAGGAGCTCTGTATGACCTTATTCTTTCAGACTGTCTAATATTTATTAGCTGATAACTTTGTGGCTACAAGGTGCTCCTCACACTGTGTTCTCTTGGATAAGCCTATGCTAATGCTACCCAGGGTTTTGCAGATAAATCTGACTACAATAATATGCACGTTTCCAAGCCAGCTAGATATAGTCTCCATATCTAGCTGTGGTCACACATAGGCCCGGACCTTTGATCTGAGCCCTTTGTTGGAAGTTCACTTTTCCCCAGATCCTAAATCCAGTGCCTTTTAGGAAGCCAGCAGGTATTTGCATGTTCTCATCATCACCCTTAGGTTATGTTTACGCGTAGGATACAAGTTACTCTGATTAACTGACCTAGATGTTAGCAATGTAACATCTTAACGTCAATCATTTTACTCTGAAACTACTAGAAACCTGAAAATGCCTCATGTAGCTTCATCTATTCACTATGTCTGAGATTTCACCAGCATTTAGGCTACAGAAAGCATCCCTGACTTTTCTCTACACTATTTAAATACAGTGATATTCTGCCCTCTTTCTCTTTAAAAAGTTTGGTTCCTTATGCACTGCTCTCAAGCTATTGACTTCACACAGAAAATGGAGGAGAAACTGTCTCTGGCAGTGAGGCACGAAGTTCACATGCCTGACTTAGGAATGGAGCTTTCCCTGTGAGGTCTTTAGTGAGATATAGAAATTTGTGAAGGACAACATACAGTCTGTGTGTTATAGTTCTGCTCTAAAACACCCTCTAGAAGTGCAGACACTTCGCATTACCTTTTGAAGGAGTTTATTGAAACCTCCTGAATTACCTAACTTCGAAGTTTCCATTAGATTCTGTCAATAATTTCCCAGATTTCTATCAGAAAATACCATTTGGTAGAGCCTAAAATTTATTCAAAACATATCAGATTAGATGGATTTTGTAAGAGAGATACAAAATTTCAGCATCTGTGATTCTGCACCACCCTAGTGTCCAGGAGCTTTGAAGCTGTCAGTTGTGAAGAGAGCAACCCACCCAAGCTCTCCTCTCCAACCACCTCAGCCACCACCAATCTCCCAGCTTCAATGTGTTCACCATGAAGTTGCTTTTTTTATCTAGAATTGCCAGCAGTCACATGATCAGGAAACAATTTTTCCCTTAGAAACAGCTATGATTTTGTGTTTTATCTGAATTTCCAGGCTGCAAAATGAAAAATTTTAATAGTCTTAGTATTATTCAGATCAAGGAGGGAAGGAAGGAAGATCTCAATCTTCAATCAGTTCTGGGTCAAATGCATCACAGTGGAGGTGTATTGGACAAGATCAGAACTGCTTCAGCACTCAGTACCAGTGGAAGTATCAATACTAAATAAGAAAGACACTTTTACTTCCTAGCCTATTGACAATAGGAAAACACTGGGAAAAATTCTGCCTTGCTTGTTTAGCCAAGCCATGAGGAGCTATAGGTCCAAAGAGTTTTAGAAAGTGAGCTAGTATGTGTAACTTGAAGTCAATAATCTAATTTAATAATCAAATTGTCATTTTCTAACAGGCCTCTGGACTCTTCATCTAGAAAACATAGCATGCTTACATCTCAGCAAACCCCCTAAGTGACTGTGGTGTGATTACTGATTAAAAAGAAAAGGAAAAGAAAAAGAAAAGTTAGAGCTACAGTGAACTTTCTGACACTGGAGTTTCTTGCACTATAGGTTTCATATTTTCACCACCACAAGGATAAAAGTAGCTAAATTCACTGCGGTTTCAGCAATGCTTAAAGGACTCAGCAAACACACATACACTCTAACATGGGAGTATTTCATGAAAAATCTCCAGGGTTTGGTCGTCATGATTTACCAGTTTTCCCGTTCATCTGGATGATGATAACTTTCCAAAAGTAATCACCAACCAGGTATTAGAGGTGTGGACAGAGGACTGTAAACGAGCAAGTTAACCCTTTTGAAGAAGAACTCCACCCCCTTCTTTGAAGAAGAAGATCCCCTTCCTCAGCCTGAGATATCATTGCTGGTGGTGCATGCTCGCAGTCCATAGGCCTTGTGAGTTAGGAGAGCTTACTGTAAACCATCATCAAGGAAATGTTCCAAAAAATAACCCCCAAAGCCCCAACTCTTCCTACCTGTTTGGCAAATGGAGAGTTCACTGATAAGATGAGAACAGCATGTGGAGTAAGTGTCTAATATGGGAACTTTTGTGATTCCCACTTTTCTTCATATCAGGATATACTTTGTTGTTGTCTTCTCAAACGGAGCAGCAGCTACTTTCCTCTGCTTCATGCAGATCTTTTTCTTGAATAATTTGGCCAGAACTTCTGCGAAGAATGAGTTAAAGATAGGAAAATGGGAAGAACAACCTAAGGAGAGATAAAAGGACAAGAGCTGTGCTGGATGGGTAATGAGAGGCAGAGGGCAGAAGCATAGCATGGAGAGGAAAAAAATGGTAAGAGAACAAATGAAGAGGCTAGAAGAACGGGAAAACCTGGGGACTGGACCTTGATGGACATTTAAGTACCTCCTGCAAGGGCAGAACCTGGACAAAATCCATTATTTTGGACTGAGAAAACAGAAGCACTGCAGTCCAAGGACAATAATCATTGTTCCTGTCCTTGCAGTCAAGCTGAGCAGTCCATCATCAAAACAGAGGTAATTTTGCATGCCAAGTGGCTTAAACATGCCCAAACCATCAAACAGAAGCTAAACTCAGTTCTTCCACAAGCTTCCCAATGACGCCCTGGGGGCTAGCAGTGCATTCTCCCATACTAGCCCTGCACAGGTGTGCGCACATCAGATGGATGTACAGTTCATTCTCCAAAACCATTAGCACTTGCTCACCATATCCAGAAAACTGGGCTGATTCCCTTGTCTTGATAATTTGACCTGTGGTTGATGCTTGTTAATTCTTTTTTCTTAAAATATTCTAATTCGATAGTTCTGTCTTTGCCAGCATCTTGTCATAAGTTAAAACCATTTTAAAATGACTTGTGGTTGAATGAACAACATGATTATTGCAAAATAACTCGTTTAGGGTATTTAAAGGACTGTAATGATCTGAGGACTGAGATGGTTATTGCAACTTGAACAACGAATAAAAATGTGAGATTAAGGGAAAGATGCAGATGTAGTGAGATTTTTTCATCGCTTTTTGAATCATTATCATATGTGTCCGTCATGTGGGTGCTCTAGAAGCTGAGAAAGAGCCCAGAACAAAACTTCCTCTTCATTATCACTAGGTTGTGAAGAGGAGTAGGAGACATTAGGAAATGCAAGCCTTAACGTTATTTCAAGTATGGTTTTCATAACAAGGATTGAGTAGGAGGGATAAAGAATTTCTACAGAGAACACAAGATGTGTATGTGTAAAAGGAGAAATAATTTCTGCAGCTATGCCTAGACTAATGTTTATGGTTGTTTTGTAAAATAATTTTGTATTTTGCCAACTAATTTTACTTAACACTCACCATGCAAAGTTATGATCCAGATGTTTATGAAGCCATGTGTTTAAATCTTAAGTCTTTGGATGCATGGAACCCATAGGAGAAGCTGTCACAGTGCCTTGCTCCAAAGCACGGGCTTAATGTAAGCTGAGTACTCTGATTGGCCCCATCACAGTTAACAGGCCCAAAACCATGGCTATAACTAAGCACTTTGTGAAACTGGGATCAAACTGACCTTTTCTCATTCAAGCTCCTATTACTCTTTCTTACAAAAAGTCTACAGTAAAGAACATTTATAGAGTGTGGAACTGGGAAGACTGAAGTAACAGTGATTCTTCTTGCAGATCCTCCTGGCGACTATGCTAAGGCACACAGAAAACAAGGAGGTGATTGGTGACAGCCAACATGGCTTCACTAAGGGCAAATCCTGCCTGACTAATTTGGTGGCCTTCTATGATGAGGTTACAGCCTTGATGGATAGGGGAAGAGCAACTGACATCGTCTACCTGGACTTATCCAAAGCATTTGATACTGTCCCACACGACATCCTTGTCTCTAAACTGGAAAGACATGGTTTTGATGGATGGACCACTCAGTGGATAAGGAATTGGCTGGATGGTCGCACTCAAAGAGTTGTGGTCAACAGTTCAACACCCAGGTGGAGGCCGGTGAGGAGTGGTGTTCCTCAGGGGTCAGTACTGGGACCAGTGCTATTTAACATCTTTGTTGGAGACATGGACAGTGGGATCGAGTGCACCCTCAGCAAGTTTGCAGATGACACCAAGTTGTGTGGTGGTGTGGACACGCTGGAGGGAAGGGATGCCATCCAGAGGGACCTTGACAGGCTGGAGAGGTGGGCCTGTGAGAACCTCATGAAGTTCAACAAGGCCAAGTGCAAGGTCCTGCACGTGGGTCGGGGCAATCCCAAGCACAAGTACAGGCTGGGCAGAGAATGGATTGAGAGCAGCCCTGAGGAAAAGGACTTGGGAGTGCTGGTGGATGAGAAGCTCATCATGAGCTGGCAATGTGCACTGACAGCCCAGAAAGCAAATCGTATCCTGGGCTGTATCAAAAGAAGTGTGGCCAGCAGGTTGAGGGAGGTGATTCTGCCCCTCTACTCTGCTCTCGTGAGACCCCACCTAGAATACTGTGTTCAGCTCTGGAGTGCCCAACATAAGAAGGCCATGGAGCTACTGGAGCGAGTCCAGAGGAGGGCCACAAAGATGATCCAAGGGCTGGAGCACCTCTGCTATGAAGACAGGCTGAGAGAGTTGGGGCTGTTCAGCCTGGAGAAGAGAAGGCTCCCGGGTGATCTTATAGCAGCTTTCCAGTACCTAAAGGGGGCCTACAGGAAAGCTGGAGAGGGACTTTTTACAAGGGCGTGTAGTGACAGGACAAGGGGCAATGGCTTTAAACTGAAAGAGGGCAGATTTAGATTAGATCTAAGGAAGAAATTTTTTACATTGCGGGTGGTGAGGCACTGGAACAGGTTGTCCAGAGATGTTGTGGATGCCCCATCCCTGGAGGTGTTCAAGGCCAGGTTAGATGAGGCTTTGAGCAACCTGGTGTAGTGGAGGATTTCTCTGCCCATGGCAAGGGGGTTGGAACTAGATGATCTTTGAAGTCCCTTCCAACCCTAACCATTCTATGATTCTATGATTCTATGATCATGCCACTCTAGAGCTCAAAATCTTTCTGGATGGATTTTCTGAGTTGTTAATGGATTTCTGGGATACATTCATGGTGAAATTTATCATTAAAAAAAAATAATCAAAGAACAAAACATATCTTCACAATTTTTTTTCTGTAATGAACAAACTGAAATTGGATATCATGGAGCATTTTGTATGGTAATTGTTACATTTACAGGAGAGAGTTCAGTCTGGGCTGAACATTGAGTAGGGAGAGAATGATGATTTGGCTGGTGCTGCCTCTGTCCTACTGCCTTGGCCCTAGAGGGTTTCACAAGTGAATGATATGATGCTGCTTTAGCCAAAGCACACATTTGCCTTCACTGTTGAGAAGCTGTTCCTCAACTTTAAGGGAATTGATGTTCTCACACATTGCTCTGTGTTCTCGTGAAAGATTTGAAGGAGAAGCAATCCAAGGCTTTGCTGAGAGCAAAATGACATCATTTTATCTCCCAAAGTGTGAGAATTCCTGGGGACAGTACCCAGCTTAGCCATCAGCTACAGGCCATTGTAAGCAACAGAGTGGGTGCTGTTTGACATCCTTGTGACTTCTAACCTTTGTTAAAGTACTCGATGTATTAGTACATGAGATCTTTTTCTTGATATTTACACGCACACAAGGGATGCCCTGAACACTGGTAACCTGGTGTGCCAATATTTACAGTTATGCCAAGGGATCCCTTGAAAACATGAAGAGATGTCAAGACATCAATAAGAAGTTGTGACCTGACAGCCTGCAGGCAAAGGGCAGTCAGGTAAGGAAAGGCTCTGGGATGTAACTGTTCATGTAAGTAAAAAGCTCATACCTATAATTTTGGGTCATCTTCTAAATGTGGATATACTCTAGTCTGATGTGAGTTCATTGTAAGAGAAGATCTGTGGGCAATTCTTTGTAGTCTAATGACTTAGTAGAAGAGCAAACAAGCCCCTGAAATTGGTAGCTCTTTCCTACCAAAAAATAAAGCTACTGCCACGGACAGAAAGTAAAGAAATCTCAGCTTGCCCTTCAGCTCAGGACATTAGAGGAAAGATTAATTCCCTCTATTAAGGGACAAGGACAGAGCCTCATCTCCACCCCCAGCTCCTACTCAATCCTTCCCAGAGAGCCTGCCTTGTGGGAGAGGGAAAGCAGAATCAAAACGGACCCCACTCCCTTTTGAGGTCATGTCTTGGCTCTGTATAAAGTTGCATCAGTGGCAAAAGAGATATCTTCCTCAGGTTTTCACAGGACTTTATCTTGTTAAGGGAAAAATGGGACTCAGTTACTGTGCCACAAACGGTAATGACATCTGCAGAGCTCAAAGATATCTACAGAGATTATTAAGTTTTTGAAGATATTCTAGAATCTAGAATGTTATTCCAGCAGTAGTTTTTCAATTCTGAGAAGATGTTTAAGAATTTTAGTTGACTTTTAAGTCAGAAGTTCTCTGTGAATACCTGAAAAACTCATTATAATATACAGTTCAAATTGGATTTTACCTAAATATCATATTATAGACTCTCAAAGAAACTTTTTATGACAGCCTATATTGCAAAAGCAGTTATTCCATTAGTCCAACCAGTAGAATGCACGCAGCAGGTTCATGTGTTGGATGTCTATCTGCATTTTAAACTACATTTCATAATGCCCTCCAGGAATCTCTGCACTCTGGTAGTTATCTTACTGAGAATATACATGTTAACTTCGGCATAATCACTGCTGTTTTATACAAAATGCATTCCCTTTTTTTTTTTTCCCAAAGGAGTCAGAGAGAGGTCACAGAAAAACTTGTGTATGTATGTAATACAGACTCACAGAATAAGGCAGTTTGGAAGGACCCTCTCAAGTTGTCTAGTCTGCTCCCTGGCTCAAAGCAGGGCAAACCACAAAGTTAAATCAGGCTGCTCAGGACTTTTTCCAGAAACGTTTTGAAAACTACCAAAGATGCAGATTTCCATAGCCTCCTTGGGTCCCTCTTCCAGTGTTTCACCATTCTCACTGTGAGGGATTTTTGTCTCTGTGCCCAGCTGGAGTAAACATTTCACAGTAAGGAAAACAGCACAGGCTTTACCAGAGCACTACTAAGTCACTCACAGGTTGCTAATTCAGTCTCTGAATTGCACCTGAGTAAGGCAATGTTGATTTGGAGGGAAAATACGTTACATAGCATCAGGCATCATTTCAGGGCATGTTCTAAGAAAAACAGATTAAAATTGTTAAGATAAAGAAGATATTCTGGGTGATTTTAACAATCATTATGCATATCTGAATAGAAATGGCCTTGCAGACAATATCCAGGCGATAGAAAAGGGATGGATAATGATTGTCATGTAGCTTTCTGGAAATAGACTTCAGATAACTTTTTTCAAAAGACATTTTGGTCTGTCAGATCACATAGCCAAAAAAGGCCAAATGCAAGAATTTATATTTTAAGAAAGAGTAGTCTTAGCTTGCATTTCTTGACTCCTGAGTCATTCTTGGAAATGAGTCATTCATATGGAATCATTAATGCAACATTTAAATGAACTGTACATGTGACAGTCATCAGGAAACAGCTCTGCAACCAATCTGTATTTATTTTAGTGCTATGGTGGTGCATTGTAGAGATATGCAGGGAAAACCTTTGCTATGGAAGTTAATGTGATTATCCTGTGATTATGATGCCAAGGCTTGACTTTGCAGGACCATAGAGAAGCCACCATGATTTATGTTAGAAGAGCAAACAATGCAGTTCAGTTTGTTTGTCGTATCCCGATGTTTGCAGTAGCAAAACTGTGCTGACGAAGAGAGTAGAAATCATACAAAACCTAACAACAGAAAGATGACATGAATTTCTATCCCCTCTATAGTCTGCAACTCTCCAGCTCATGTTTTCTCTGAGATGTGAAAGAAGTCAAGGTGTCCCAAAATGATCAGTGATTTTCAGTGTCTGCATTTTGTGGTAACTTCAGGACAGCTGGCACAAAAGCCTCCTCTGCAAGGGTTAGCACAGACAAAAGGTTGTTCTTCACCATGGCAATCCTCCTGATTCATTTTCCCCTTGTAATGAAGCCTTGGACAACTCCCTTGTGCTTAGCCACATACTGTGGCCTGGGCTCTGACTCCTCACGTGGTATCCAGGTGACAAGGAAGAGAGCCTGTGTTGTCCCATGCTAAAAGTTAGGTGACTTTCAGGTATGATCCTGAGAGTTTGGAGTTAAGTTTTGACTTGTGCTTCACCAGCAGTGGAAATATACCTCTAATAGCCTGAGTTTCAAAATCTGCTTACACCAACACTTTAGAAAACAAGCATCTTTTAAGGGGTCTGAAGTTAATCACCCCATGACATTAGTCATGTTGATGGCCTGAAAATCCAAGAACAACTTTTTTGACTGTTGGCAATCTGATCGCATCAGCAAAATGCATTACATTCAGATCATATCTCAGAATGAAATAAAAAACATCCAGACAAAAACAATAACAAAATTCATTATCTTACTGATCCTGGAAAAATATACATAACTGCAGCTCTTCAGGCTCAATAAAGAACTTTTTGTGGGCATTTTTTTTTAATACCAACTACTTAATGAGTTCTCAATTTTCCCCAAGCTATTCGTAACCAGTGCGCATTACGTACAGCACATTCAGGCAGTGGTTAATGTCTTTGCCTTCAACATTTCTGCTCAACCGTAATAAGGGCTTCAGCAAAGCACTAAGTTGCTGTAAGTAAGCGGATAAGCAAAATCTATTCTGATTCCCAGCGCTGTTTCCAAGTGGTAAAGTGAAAGGTAATTTCTTACATTTTTTCTACGCTCATATAACTCGTTCAGGAAAACTAAGGAAGGTAAATATATTGTTGCTTGCACAGGACCATGTTTGGCCACAATTTGTGCTGTTTCCAAGCCAAATAAATTTAAGATGGATTTAACTCCTTCTGTGGTTTATGTTCCTGTCATTTTTGTTTCCACCAGGACTAATTAAGCATATTGCAAACAATTTTTTTAAATGAAAGAGGAATCATAATGTTCCTCACTTTTCAGTATCTCCAGAGTAGACAGACATGAAGCTGTTCATCTTCATCATAACCAGAGAAATATCCTCTGGTTATAGAAAAAATACGTTAAAAACGTGCTCTTCCATCAAAAACTCTCTTTTGAATTGTCACCATGTTCTGATGTTGGCATTCCTGAATAATGTGAGATGGCCTGTGTTATTGATGGAAGGCAACACTGTGTTGTCTTGAACAAAAAAAAAACAGTTGTGAGACTTTTTGGCCTCCTGTGTGGACAGATCTTCAACTAATGTAGGTTTATAAGCATATGTTGTGGTTTAATCCCAGCCATCAGCTAAGTCCCACACAGCCACTCATTCACTCCCCCCACAGTGAAATGGGGGAGAGAATCAGAAGAGTAAAAGTGAGAAAACTCATGGATTGAGATAAGACATTTTAATAGGTAAAGCAAAAGCCACACAGGCAAGCAAAGCAAAACAAGGAATTCATTCACCACTTCCCATCATCAGGCAGGTGTTCAGCCATCTCCAGGAAAGCAGGGCTCCGTCACACATCACAGTTACTTGGGAAGCCAAACGCCATCACTCTAAATGTCCCCTCTTTCCTCCATCTTCCTCTCACTTTATATGCTGAGCACGACATCATATGGTATGGGATATCCCTTTGGTCAGTTGGGGTCAGCTGTCCCAGCTGTGTCCCCTCTCAACTTCTTGTGCACCCTCAGCCTATTCGGTGGTGGGGTGGTATGAGAAGTAGAAAAGGCCCTGACTCTGTGCAAGCACTGCTCAGAAGTAACGAAAACATCCCTGTGTTATCTACACTGTTTTCAGCACAAATCCAAAACATAGCCCTATACTAGCTGCTATGAAGAAAACTAACTGTATCCCAGCCAAAACCAGCACACCACATTACATTGAGGTTTATTCCCTCCACTGGGCCATGGCATTAGAGACCATAGCAGTTAGAGGCATCTCAGGTGCATCATGGCTTGGATGCTTGTGTGGAGAGAGAGATGTGAAGACTGGTCAGATCCTGTCCATCCCCACTGGTGGCACCCTGGGGTGCAGCATGGACCATGCCCAAAGCACCCCAGTGCAGTGGTAGGGGCAGGGCAAAGCCTTCTCCTGGAGTTTACTTCACAAAGTCTCACCTCTTTCCTAAAGCAAATATCTTGTCTCTGATGGTAGATGGCCTTTCAAAACTCTGGGGTAAAAGGCTTTGTCTTTTTATTCTTAATCTCCTCACTGTCTCATTCGGAAGTTACTGGCTAGCATCTGATGTTCCCAAATAAATCAGCCTAATATCCTAAAATATTTAATAACCAGCACAATAATCTTGATTTAAAGCCAAAACTTTTAAGAGTGCTCTGAAATACTGAAAATAATTTCTTACCGTGAGATCCTTTTTCTCTGAAATCTTTTCACCATCTGATTTATTTTAACATCCCTGATACTTGAATTTCATGAGGAAAAAGCCCCAGAGTTTCACAACTACAGCTAACTCCTCCGTTTGCAGTCCTGGGATTTGCTTGTTGCCTGCTGGTCAAAGCTGTACAGCTCATCCTTCGTTAGCGTTCCTTGTAATATCAGCAGAGTGGGATTAGTAGACCATAAGGCTGCACTGAGTGTGCGTTAGCTCCTCAAATCCTTTGGTTCTTCAAAAGCCCCAGTCAGCAGCTACCAGTGCTGAAGTAGTTTAAATTCTGGTTGGTTGACATATGTAAAACCAGCAAAATCTTTACATCAGTTCCCCAGCTGGCAAGAAAATAAACTTCATGCCCTTTATTCTCTTAATATTTAATGATTAGACAAAAGATGGCACAGCTTCAGAAGAAGAGCTTGAGAAAGCCTAAACCTACAAGATCCTAGGCCTTCATGATTGCTACCCTCTGATGGAATGTCAGTTGGATTTGAGACCTTCCTTTAAACTACCACCTATAAAGGGATTTCTGAACATGCCCTGGGAGTGCAGTTGCCACCAGATTGCCAGTTATAATGCACTTGCCCCTGGTTTCTGCAAGACAATGTTGACCACGTTTACTCGCAGACTCAAAGAGGCAGTTCACAGTTGAAAAGCCCAAAAGGTGACAGGCTCCTGTCTCTACAACAGATACAAGTGACCAGTTGACTGTGAGAGCTGGAAATGAGCAGGATCCTTGTAGTTCACATGTTTCCCAGGCTATCTTGAAGGCTTCTTACTCATATGTGCTGATTTTAGGAGTCCTAGGTGAGGATGTCCAACTCTTTGCACAGGTACCTTAGCCTATGATGGACCACAAGCATCAGGGCAGCCTGTTGTTGGGTGGAAAATGCCCAGTGTGATGCCAAGGTTCCCTCATGGACCCAGTCTGAAGGACCTGTTTCAGAGACACTCTTTTTCTCTGCAGAATGGCTGTGCTTTTTCCCCACCAAATGACAACTGAATATCCCAGGCAGTCTTTGCTCAGTAAAGCGTCTGCCATGTTCAGTTCAGCACTACTGAGTCATCTGATTAATGATGGTTTGGATGTTTGCAGCCCTGACTGCTTAAAACCAGCTGGCAGAAACCATGCTAATATTTGGAAACAAAAGGTTGAGTTAGAGTGATGGTTTTGGTGGGAGAAATGACGTTTCTTGTAGGCACTTGTCTCAGGTGCTGGGGCTCACAAGTCCAAATTCCCTACTACAAGGTAGGAAGAGAGGGAGGGTCCTTAAATTGGGTTACATAGTACCCAGCCCAGTTGTTTTGGGGATGGCTACTTAGACAAGCAAGCAGAGCACATCACAGCACAAATAAAAAAAAAAAAAATGCTGAGAGCAAAGACAATGCTTCAGATGCACCTTTCAAGGCCTTGGAGAGTATCCTCTACACATCTGGGACTGAGAGGACTGAAAATAGTTGACTGCAGTCTTTCTTCTAACAACTTGGTCAGGACTCACTGTTTTCTTTAGGGTGCACTTGAAGAAGAAGCTGCTGCCGTTTTATATGATAGTGGCTCTGTCAAGCAGCCATCAAGGGAACAGTAAAAAACAGTTAAACCCACTCTTCTGCTGTGAAAGGACTCAAACACACAGCTCTCACTTGTGCTCTAATCACTGGATTGCGAAGATATTCTCCCACCTGTGGATTTTTCATGGCCCAATAACTGTAAATTTTTTTCCACCTATAGGCACAGTTTCAATAATTAAGCCTAGAGGCTGCACCTCTAGGTGTGAGACCAAGCCTCACATTTATTGTGTATTTAATGCCTAAGGTGTTGCTAAGTTTCAATCCAGATCTGCAAAGCTCTTTCCTGTTGTGTCTTGATCAAGCCTAGGGGCCCAAAACCACCCTTGTGAGTTAAGTACACTTGGAGGAAACCTGCTAGATTTATTTGAGTGCTTTGAAGTGGTGGATAGGTTTACCTAAAATAATCAGAAGAGATGGCTAACTTTGTAAATGTCCTTTTTAATGTCGTTAAAACATAGGCAGCAGAGTAGACATAAAGATGCACGAGCTACAGGAAACATCTGCATCTATTCTCTCACTGGTTTTGAACAAGTGGTATTGTTTCAACAGGTTGTTTAAGAGGCTTGTACTAAATTGTAACCCTGCAATGATCTTGCCTGGATCAACCTGGATTCATTTCACTTGCTTTACAGGCAATGCTGGAAAGGCAGGTTCCCTCTACAGCCCATGGATATAAAGAGCTGTCTCCAGAGAGCAATTCATCCCATTTTTTCTCAGACACAATCTTTGGGATGGAATATATTAAGCATAGGAAATGCCTGCCTCCACTGTCTGAAGAGATCAGGATTGTTTTAGACTAGATGTGCAATATTTAGACGCTTGAATTTAACATAATCCCACCTTTAATATTCACGGTGAGACATGTTCTTCTTCCCCAAAAAGGGAGTGCTTTTCATAGAATCATAGAATCATAGAATCATAGAATCATAGAATCATAGAATCATAGAATCGTTAGGGCTGGAAGGGACCTTCAAAGGTCATCTAGTCCAACCCCCCTGCAAGGAACAGGGATATCTCCAACTAGATCAGGTTGCTCAGGGCCTCATCCAACCGGGCCTTGAACGTCTCCAGGGATGGAGCATCCACCACCTCTCTGGGCAACCTGTTCCAGTGTTCTACAACTCTCATGGTAAAAAATTTTTTCCTAATATCCAACCTGAATCTACCTCCCTCTATTTTAAAACCATTACCCCTTGTCCTATCACAACTGGCCCTCCTGAACAGCCTCTCCCCATCTTTCCTGTAGGCCCCCTTGAGGTACTGGAAGACCGCTATAAGGTCACCCTGGAGCCTTCTCTTCTCCAGGCTGAACAGCCCCAACTCTTTCAGCCTGTCCTCATAGGAAAGGTGCTCCAGCCCTCTTATCATCTTCGTGGCCCTCCTCTGGACCCTCTCCAACTGGTCCATGTCCTTCTTATGTTGGGGGCTCCAGAACTGGACGCAATACTCCAAGTGAGGTCTCACGAGGGCAGAGTAGAGGGGGAGAATCACCTCCCTCGACCTGCTGGCCACGCTCCTCTTGATGCAGCCCAGGACGCGGTTGGCCTTCTGGGCCGCAAAAGCACATTGCCGGCTCATATTGAGCTTCTCGTCCACCAGTACTCCCAAGTCCTTCTCCTCAGGGCTGCTCACGATCCATTCTCCGCCCAGTCTGTAATTGTGCCTGGAATTGCCATGACCCAGATGTAGGACCTTGCACTTGGCCTGGTTAAACTTCATGAGGTTGGTACGGGCCCACCTCTCCAGCCTGTCGAGGTCCCTCTGGATGGCATCCCTCCCTTCCAGCGTGTCGACGGCACCACACAGCTTGGTGTCATCGGCGAACTTGCTGAGGGTGCACTCCATGCCACTGTCCACGTCACCGACAAAGATGTTGAAATAATAATCAAAGATGTTGAGAATAATAATTTGAGTTAGAAGGACCTTTGAAGTCCTCTAGTCTGACTCCCCTACAATGATCAGGGACATCTTCAACTGGATCGGGTTGCTCAGAGCCCCATCCAACCTGACTTTGAATGTTTCCAGGGATGGGGCATCTACCACCTCTCTGGGCAACTTGTTCCAGTGTTTCATCACTTTTGTCCTTAGATATCTGTTAACCACTCAGAGAGAGAGTACTTGCTTCCTCCAAAGTCTCTGTCTGTTCTCCATTCCTGTCCTTCTAGTCTTCCCAGTCTACATGACAGTGCAGGTGAGTGAGGCTAGGATGTGGTAGCACAATGATCTTCTTCAGTGGCGAGATGAAGCTGCTTCCTTCTTTGGTCTGCCGTTGCAGGACTGACTCAGGTGTTCATAGCGCTTAATCAAAGACTTTTTATTAAATGGATGCACAAGTGAAAAAGGGAGGTGAGAACAGAGTAAAAGACAGCTATGAGACATGGGGTACAGCCTCACTACGCAATTCCACGAAGATACTTGAACTTGCTCCAAACCTAGCAACAGTTTAATGCTGGTTCAACACCAAAGCTGTTTGTTCCAGTTATGTCTGCTATACTATTTCCAAAACCCAAGCACCGTGCTCCACAGTATAGCGCAAATCTGCTGCATTAGTAGTATAAAGAATTACACGATGAAGTTGAATCCAAATATGCAGACAGTTAAGTGTAATGCAGAAGTTGTACACAGATGACTCCCTAAGCAGTACCCATCCTCCAGAACTCACATCCAAATCATCTGCAATGTAATTTTGCTCAAGTCAATAGAGATCCTGTTGGAGTCAGTGGAGTTACAACAGAGATTAATTTATCCCTTAAAGCTTGAATAACAGGAAATAACCGTCTGGTTGTACATGCCTGCTTTATTCAATTTTCATAAGACACAACGTGACAGTCTTTATAGAAAGACAGATGATTACTGTGCACTATTTAAGCATCTTTTCTCAAAACCAGGCTGTATTCAGCAGGAAGAGCGCATGCACGCTTGTTTCATTTAGTGATGTCTTTCTTCTTTTATAAACATGGATGTTTTATATTATTATGGTTGATGTGAGTAAAATCTCAGTTCCCATAATCCCTCTTCCAAGCAAGTGACGCAGTACTTGAAGCCTGCAACTCTACTAAAAATAAATAAATATTCATTCAAGGATCACATGCCCAGAGAAATGGACTTAGCTTATTGTCTTTCTGCGTCATTGCCTTCTCCGTTTTGTGGAAATGAAATTGGTTTGCCAAGTCTTGGCATATGAAAGAGGCATATTTGCTCACAGGTCTTCAGCTACATGGAATCATCCCAATATTAACAGGAGTTGTATAGCCAGATCCCCACAGAAAGCACAGGAAATTTACACTTTCCTAGAAAATGTGAATTTTTACTAGCAACCTAAAGTGAGAAAGCAATAGTTTTAGGTCAAGAAAAGCAATTGTATTAAATAGATTTGTAGTAGTGGCATTCTGTCCCCCTCCCAACAGAAAGAAAAATGTACGCAAAGAGCTTCAAGCAAGCACTTTTTTCTGTAGTTATGTTCAGTCTTGAAGGAGTCTTGAAGGAGCCCCTTTTCTTCTGATTCACATCAATAGACTCAAAAATGCAGCAGGTTTAATTGCCTCTAAATGGAAGACTATATGTTGTCAAGTCTGGTACGTTGTCTTTCTCCTAACCCTCCTTAAAAATGTGTAAAACTTGCAACTTTCTCATCCACTGTGAAAATGTCTTTGGTCTCAGTAGGGGTAAATTTACGTGCATGTAAGGCCAAAAGCAGAAGATGAAGACATCTTAAACTTTCTTAAGATAAATTATAAATGTTGTTTCTTACAGTTAATATGAATGTTTTTCATGGGAAAACTAATGACAGAGCTGGTTTCCTCTGTGTCTTTGTATATAAAACTCATTTAAGAGCATGATTCAGTCGGCAGAAAATTGATCCACTAAAATATTCCCCTGGAAAATGCAAACTGTATTAGAAAGGTTAACAATTTCTATTTTCCTTTTAGTGGTCTAACTTTGTAACACGATTATGATAGGATTTACCAGAATTAATTCTGTGCATACATGAAGCAGCCCATTCCCCATTTCACCATCTGTGGTGTCACGCTGGGTTTTTAATAGAATTCTGTGGGCATGATATAATTACAAATCTAGTAAGGAGTTTGTGCCTGTAATATTTGTCATAATACAATGTGTAAAATTTTACTAGTGTCTCTTCAGAAAGCTCTAAGAGATACAAGCAGCCGGAAGCCAGAAATGTGCTAATTAAGGTATACAACAAAATATTAATCAAGAGATCTGGAGGAGGAGGAGGGAAAGAAACAACTTCAATTAGTCACATCATTATGTGGCATCCAGCATAGCCTGAAAGAGAAAGCTAGCTGAACTGATGAAACAGTCTAGGAAAATAGCCAGGAGACCCGCCTGTCATGCAGTATGACATGGTGGGGACCATGCGTGGATTCTGTAGATCCACATGAGCTTCTGACAAAGGCTATTTGCAGAACAAAACGGTCAGCTCTGAGGGCACTGTGCATGAGCTTTTCCAAGAGCACTTCCCCACATTTACTTTCCCAATCCTTGTATTTGATAATAATCATAACAGGGAAGTTAAACAAGCCACACTAAAGAAAGCAATGGTTGATTACTCTGTAAGTCTCTCTTCACCATTGGATAAACCAGCGTACTTTCCTCGGGGAGTACCTCGGCCACTGTTAAAGGCAGCACTAGAAATGTTCCTGGCTGTGCCATGTACCAGGGCTCAGTTGCCTCAGCCCTTCAGTGCATATTGTTTGTCTGAGACTCTGAAACAAAACAATACAGTGTTGATTCTTATCTCCATTCCCTTTAAAATTTGATGATGGGAGCCACCTGCATGTTCTATACTGTGTACGTCCCTGGAATTTGTCTTGTGACCCCAGGTAGACCTCTTGTGCCATGCTATTTGCAACTACTTTTTGTCATCAGATACAGGCGTAACATCATTTTCATGACAGTAGACCCCAGAGAGTTTTTCAGGTTTGCTTTATCTGAGACCTGGCAGCTTTCAAGGCACTGTGGTTCTGTTCCTTCCAGGCCAGTCATATTTTCATAGTTTTGTTTGGTTTAGTTTTCTGCTGAACAAGTCACAGCCTTATAACCTATGTGGTCCCTGTTCAGCTTAACATAGGTGTGGATCAGATGTTGCCTCTGCAGTCTTTGTAGTGGCTTGGTATCGTTTTAGTGTCATTTTCTACTGGCTCCTACCAGAACAAGAATGATGTCGTAATGTGGTTCCGCATCCACACTCATTGCATTCCTCAAAGTGCAATGGAGTTATATCAAAGACAATCTATAGAGCAGAACTAAGAAATTCGATAGACAGGACAAGCATTATGAAACCATTCATAAGAGAGACTGTAGGGATCAAAGAAACTGTTCAGCTGCAGTACTCCTTGCATAAAAGAAGCTGGAAGCTGACAGCTGCTCAAGGCTGACAGTATCAAGATTTGTTGGTAAAGAAGGCACAAATTGGCCCCTCAGAGGGTGAGAGAACACCCAGACTCAGCACGCACTCACCAAGAAGCTTGCAGAAAGTCGAAATGTGGCATGAGACAGAACTTCCCCTGATTTATTACAGGTTCATGTCTTCATGTTCCTCTTGACAAATAAACTCTGCTTGGTTTTGAGTAAGCCCTATACCATTTACACAGACAGATTCCAGGAGGAAAAATCAGTGCAGACAGAGTCCCAGCTTCTTCAGCCTGGTATGCAACATGGTTGCAATCTGAGATCTTGTCAAAAAGGGAGGATTGCAGGGCCCCACTCCAGACACCACAGGCAGCATGGTCAGGCATTTGAAAGCACTCTCCTTTGGAAGCTGGAAGAGGATCTGCAAGAGGGAGTCCAGCCACATCCTTTGACAGCACCACGGGGAAAGATCATTCCTGCTTGTGACCAAAGGTACAGCACTGGCAGTAGCCAGTGACCATCATTGTACTTTGAGGCCCTGGCATGAAAGGGCTTCTCCCCATCAACTAAGACTGAGGAAGTTTTCATCGGTCTCCTGAAGTGCAGGGATCTTCCTCATCTTTGCTGACTCAGAAATCTACTGTTTTGCTTCAAAGAGTGCCCTTGTCTATGTTCAGATTTTAATTACAGAATTTGAGCTGTTGGTGTTCATGTTTTATTAGTGAAAAGTTCTCAGCATTGTCTTCTGCATTTTCTCACAGCTGGAAATTCTCACCCTATTTCTTTGCTGTTTCAGCTGAGAAAGGAAGAGGATGGACAGCTCTAGTGACTCAAGCTGTGGTTACTGTTCCAAGTTGGAAGGAGGATTAAATAATAGCAGAGTAAAAGCATGGGACTGGATTCTACAGTCCAGCAGAGCCTGAGAATACACTGGGAATCCTGATTCAGATCCAAGGGCATCTGTGTGACAGGTCAAGACCTCAGCAGCATCTTCTCCCTCAACCCTGAAGGCATGTTCTTTGATTGACAACTGTCCTGAGATTAGACATTTGCTACATCACCAAGGGAAAGGGAAGCCAAACTGGAACTTCATATTGCAAAGAGCAGCATGAAAATAACATGAAGTTGCCAGTTAATTTGTGAGTGACTGCTACAAGCAATATATTGCAGAGAATGAAACTATTTTAATTTCTCTGTGCTGGGGTAGGTACGGAGGGGCGTGCAACAGGGGAAATGCAATCTCCTGGAGCTTTCACCCACCAATTCTTTCCTGTATATGCATGTACCTTTCCCTTTGCTTGCAGAAATGTGGTGATCATCAGGACAACTGGGTTCAGAAGATATTTTGCTAAAGTGTTTTCTGTCAACCACAGTACAAGCATTCTGCATTTTTTTGTTTTGTTGTCCTGGAAATTCTAACACATATGCATTTTATAGCAAACAACTCTGCTTTGCCAAGGAGCCAAATTCCTCTATCCTTTCCTTGTGAATTCTGGAAGATGACTACTTTCTTTTCGGTGTTTGAGAACGAGAGCCAATGTCTCACACTAGAACATCAGCATTTGCCCACAGTACTGCAGTTACGCCACCAATTCCATGGGATATTGACCTGCTAACTGGCAGCCAGTTTTACTGGCAGCCAGGGCAATTTTTATCCAGCAAAATCCTATGGATGGCTACTTATCAAAACAGACCTACAAAGTCAATATGAGGTCTTGCAAAATTCCAGCCAAAACATCAAAGTTAGCAATTCTGTTTTATTGGAACAAGCCAGAGAACAGGATGCAAGGCAAAGAACTTCAGTTTGGATTAATCTTTTTTTTTTTTTTTTCCACCTGGGCTTGTATAGTAGGTTTTTAATAGACAATTGAGACCTCTGTCTCCTTCTCTGCTTTTCAGGACCTCTTTTTATCAGGCAACATTTTCAGTATTCCAGCTAGAGCATTGCAGAACAAAATTCCTATTCCATCCTCATACTTCACACTCTTTTCCTTCCTAGAATGATCTCAGACAATGTACTGAAGGAGGGAAATCTGCTTAGAAGTTTTCATGGCTTTTTGAGTTATGGAAAGATCATGTCTGAAGAAGTGAACCCACATGCTCGCCTGCAACAGCTGAAGTGCATGGGTTTGTAATGGTTTCACATCACACTGTGACCGTAGTTCAGCCTAGTTAACATGGCATTTACCTTTGGCATTTTGATCAGTACAAAGTCAACAGGTCATTAACTGCCTCCTGAGGACTAACTCCCTCTGCCTCATCATCAAAATTCTATTTTGCTTCTAATTTATGCCTTCTGGAAGCTTTCTCATCAACATTGATGATCATGATATTGATTATTTTAAAGACACAAACTGCACCCAAAAATGGCGGGAGTAGTGTTAAGAAAAAAATATGTCTAAGAATAGTTTGGAGTCTTAATAAAAACATCAAATATCAGGGAAGCTCATGATAGAATTACACAATTTAGCAGGACCATGATCACATCACTCTATGTCTGGTTGAATTTCAGATACATAGTTTGACAGCAGCAGAATGACATGTCTGCGTAGCTGGACGAGCTGTTCCATATTTGTTTTGCTAGAAAAACAGACTGGAAGTTCTCATATTTTTAGGACAGGAAGAGATGGTTGTTTCCCTGATGTTCTAAGCAAAAATAGTTCGTCAAGGATGAGAGTCTAATTCTTCAATGTGAGCCTCATTCAGTAGTTAATGGGTTAGCTTTGAGGTCTTCAAGGATATGGGCATGATCAAATGGTAGTTGGTATGAGTTAGTCTCACCAAGGAAGATAATCAGTGTAGGAACAAATACTGGCCTTGCCCTTTATTTGCAGGAGTGCATGAAAGAAAGTCTGAGCCAAAACACTGTGTCTAAATGAAGCCTAGGGATGTCTCACATAAGAAAGGAGAAAGACAAGATCTGTAGCCCCCCAGGTCATCATTGTCATGTCACCACTTTGAAGTTCTGGAGAAACTGAAGAGAATACTCAGCTTTGAAAAATTTGTGCTCAGTATGAGATTATTTGACTCATCTAGACTTTGGGAATAATTATTTTACCCCTTCCTCACTTTTTGTTTTCTTTTTTTAAAAACACTTCATAATTTTTCCTTTCCAGAAGGACCCACCCCTCTCTTTAACCACCCCATCTGTCATTGCTTTTGTAAGGAATAGAAGCAGCTTCTCTTGCTCAGATCCTTTGAAGCCTAGTGCTTGTCCTCTGCTCTTTTCCAGATCTTTAGCCAATGATATTTATTGTTTTTTACCTTTGCATAGATTATCTAAAGGCCTTAAATTTAGCAGGTGTCTTTAAGACCCATCTTTAAGATGCTGGCTGTCATTCAGTCTATATTGCTCAGAAATAGCTCTTTGACATGCCAAGACACATTCCTCTGGAGTCTGTGGCACAGTGGAGGGTAGAATTTGGGCTCAATTTTTCCTTCACACAGTTGTAGCGATGTGGGTGTGGGTCTCTTCCCAAGTAACAAAAGATAGGACAAGAAAAAGTGACCTCAAATTGCACCTAGGGAGGTTTAGATTGGAAATTAGGAAAAATTTTTGTCAAGCATTGGAACAGACTGCCCCGGGAAGTGGTTGAGTCACCATCCCTGGAGGTATTTAAAAGACGCGTAGATGTGGTTTTTAGGGACATGGTTTAGAGGTGGACTTGGCAGTGTTAGGTCAACGATTGGATTCAGTGATCTTCAAGGCCTTTTCTAACCTAAACAATTCTGTGATTCTATGACCTAGCTCATGTCCAATATCTTCAAACATTCATGGGTTGTGAAGCTCTATACGATGTGATTTAATTATTCTAGGACAGCTGTACCACTTGAGATTATTAATAGTTAATGATAAATAATTCCATCGTCAGGTAAATACTAGTTTGCTAAAAGATTTCTAACAATGAATGAGGGGAAAAAGAGTATGGAGAAGAAACAGGCTAGATTATCCCAACATGATGGACTCGTAGAGCAACTCACGAACTCCGTGAAAGCACTGGAAGATTAAAAAATCCTGGTCAGGCATTACGAGCAGCAATGTTGAGGAAAGACCTTCATTAGCAGCTGCCTGATGCTATGTAAGTGTCCAGAATTACCCTTGACGATCAATATCTCATTGTATTACGTGCTGAACAAACACACTGGAAGACATTGTTCTGCTTTCAGAGATCATATAATGGAAAAAGCACACAGGGAGAAGGCAAATGCCAACATAGTTCAGCAGATGAACCTAACCTTGTTTTATTTCTATTACAGAATTAGTCATGCTTTGTTGTTTTTTTTATAACTAAGAGAATTTCAGAATCTATATAGGGGTGGGAAAGGGTAATGAAGGACTGTTGCTTTCTTTTATATAAGTAGCAGAAGAAATTAAGGAGTAACAGGAGAAGAGGCAGAAACTGAGAATAGATCTCTCAAAATATAGTGTAGAGCATGAAAAACATTTATTTTTATAGACTCAGAGGACTGATTGGTGCTAAACAAAATTTAAGGATTATGACTCTTCTTGAATTTCTGAGGAAAAGATTTGAAAAATACTGTTCAGCATCTCTCTGGTTTCCTAAAAGGGTATCAGTAGTATAAAAACCAAATAACGGTTTAATCCTCATTACATTTTTCAGTGAACTGGACACATACATTTTTGATTTTGGGCATCTCTGCAGATAGGGAGAGCTTGGAAGAAAAGTGAAAAAGACACTTTCAAGAAAATTAAGTCACAGCATCACAACATATTTTTCTTTCTGGAAGCAAATGATTGGCAGACATCTTTAAAACATCTTAAAATAAAGGATAGTAGCAATCAGTAGGGTAGCACAGATGTAGCTGAAATTGGGTTGTGGGTTTTCTGGAAGCTTTTTCAGTCTCGATGAGGTTTTACATTCAGTACAGGTGGTGTTTCCAGCAGGATTGCTTTTCAAAGATTCTACAGCACTTCAGAGAATCTTCACTGTGTTCACACAAATCTTTTAATAAAACACCCAGAGAAAATACAGCTCAGTGGATTTTGGCAGGTAGATAACTGACCAGAAGGAAACTTTCCTCTCCAAAGTTGATGCACCTGTAAAGAGAAACATATCACTACAAACAGATGAACTAGTGCAATTTATTCTAATAAAGTCTATCTTTCCCCATTTTTTCCTATGTAAAACAGAGTCATTTATTATTAAGTAGGGTTCACAACTGTTCTAAGATGTACACATATTTTGCTTTGAAGATGTACTTTTTAATCTGCCGTTGAATAGCCAACCTGCCCTGTTTTGCCTGTGGGGTTGTACCTCAGAAGCATCATAACTCCTGTCAGAGGTGAATGCTTTGTGAATCATGTGAGCCACAGTTGTTCCCAAGTGCCTTTCATTACCTTGTTTTAATGATTTTTATTGAAAACCAGGAAATTCTAATGGCCTAAAATTGAACAAGAGCTTACTCTGGGTTTGCTCTTGGCTGTCTTGCAAGACACGCGAGTGCCTCTATGGAGAGTCAGCTCCAGCTTCAGGAGGAGCATGAATTCATCCGTATTTCCTTGTCAGGCATGAGCTCTGGGAGATCAGGAGGCATTGGCTAACCCCTCTTTCCAGTCAGCTGCAAACTCAGGAGTGCTCAGGCATCACCATCTGTGCAAAGGTCAGATCTCAGCACGTTTCACCCAGCTCCCATCCCATGGAGAAGCCACAACCTGAGTAACATGGGTGCAAACACGATTTAGTGACAGAGGAAATGCACACTGGGCTCCCTCACCTTTCTTCTCATAATCCAGAGTCATAGAATCATAGAATCGTTAGGGCTGGAAGGGACCTTCAAAGGTCATCTAGTCCAACCCCCCTGCAAGGAACAGGGATATCTCCAACTAGATCAGGTTGCTCAGGGCCTCATCCAACCGGGCCTTGAACGTCTCCAGGGATGGAGCATCCACCACCTCTCTGGGCAACCTGTTCCAGTGTTCTACAACCCTCATGGTAAAAAATTTTTTCCTAATATCCAACCTGAATCTACCTCCCTCTATTTTAAAACCATTACCCCTTGTCCTATCACAACTGGCCCTCCTGAACAGCCTCTCCCCATCTTTCTTGTAGGCCCCCTTGAGGTACCCTTGAGGTCATGGTGAGCCGTCGAGCTTGTTTCACAGACTCCAACAGAAGCAGCCCTTTCAGCAAACTACAACGGGCCACAGAGATGGTAGTGTTTGCTGGTTTATATACTTCTACATAGCATCCTCATGGTGAAAATGCTCACTAGCAACACAAAGATCCAAGTTCAAAGCCTGCAAACATTAAAATCCACATCTCCATGGATCACATCACTGTTCTGGAACAAAAAGGTGACACATTTTAAAATCAGCTAGATTAAAGACTTTCAAATACAAAGCATAATTAAAAAGGGTAACGCATTCCCACAAATTATTCCAAAGGCCAAGACTTGCATGAAATTGAAAATAGAATTATTGATTTGTGCAATAAAAATGACTGCAATTATATAGATATAACCATAATTTACGTGACAGAATAACACTGATCTATTTATATATATTGTGCATATGTATGACATACACAGACTTGAAGAGGACAGTTTTCTTATGACTGTATTATTCAATATTTTTCCTCTGTTCTTCAGAAACGTTTAGTAGCAGACTCTCTGAAAGTCTTTACCAGAATCAGTCAGATCTTTCATTTGAGTTTAGATACCAAACCCCATTTTCTAGCTGCATAGAAGAGTGTGTAGGACTGTATAGTTAAAGTCTGGAAGGAAAATTATGCCTGACAGGAAAAGAAATCTCTCTGGTGAATTTTCTTGGAAAATGGTCAAAGTAAAACACAAACAGCTCTTTTTAATAGAATATACTGAAACAAATCTATGCTGTTGCTTTGGAGTCAGCATCCTGCATTGCACAAGAATTCCCTTGTCTGTAACAAGAATACCTTTCAGGCTATAAGGACAGGTAAATGGACTGGCAGAGCAAGACCAGCTCTTCTAAACTCAGTGATGCCCCTGCCTAATTAGCACTTGATTGTTGCAGGGAAATACGTTTCATAGCAAATTAAGCTAGTACCCTTCAGGATCAAAATGGAAAGTTTGTTGTAAAAACAGTACCCACTGGTAATGGCTTTAACTGCTGCTAATGATGCCAGCTGCAGTATAACTGATTGGCTCACTGTTCAAGCTTCTATGGAGGAAGCATTTGGGAGAAATTTGCTAATTTGCAGCTCTCTGAGGGTAGTGTCATGGTTTACTAGCATGGAAATATTCACCATAAGACATGGACTTGGCTTTAACCTGCAAGGGAGTTCGGGACTTATGGGTTTTGCATTGTTGACTCTTTAATTATACAAAATATTTCCCACGTATAAATACCTTTTCAATGACTCATAACAATAGTTCCAAGCAGAGCTAAATTAAATACAGCATAAATTTAAATACATGTAATCTTATTAGACATTTGCAAGATAATTTTCCCATTAAGATTAAGTGCGTTTGTGAGGGTAACAGCCATTCCAGAAAAAAAAAAAAAAAAAATGCATTTAGGTTGATAATTTCTTCTCTTTATTGTTTAAACTTTTGGCCTGCAAAGTTTAATTGTAAGTGACTGTCTATAACAGTGAATTTTCTCCTCCAAAGAAGTCTAATGCTACAAGGCCCTTGTAACGGCAGTGCGCACAGAGATCACAGATCCTGGTACACCAGCATGCCTGGAGCTCACAAGTTCAGTGATCTGTATTGAGTTTCTTGCTGGGCTGAAAGAGTCTTAACAATACTAATCTTAACCTAAACACATGCAAAGAGGGTCATTATTCCGCTGTGCATGGGAAATAACTCATAGTCCATACATTTGCCCTGCCTTCACATTAACTTAGGATATTGCTTTTGGCTTGGAGGCACACACAATGCTGCGTTTGGATTACCATCACAAATTGCTTGTTAGTTTTTGCAGCAATCTTAAACTCGTTCCTGGTCACATAAACACATTACTGCAGCGTAGCAAACTGTGCTGTATTAGTTGCCTGTTCACAGACATGACAAATAGATATTGCTAAATCCTCCTCTGCTTTTGGACTCACCCTGCAGTCTGTTCTTAGAATAGTTCCTTAGTTGCTATGATAAATGCTTCATGCACTTAGTAGTCACATCAGAAGCCTGTACAAATAGTGAATATTGTGTTAAAATACTTTTAAATGTGATGCAATCCATAACTGAATTTCCTTCTTATTTCCTGGAATGAACCACCATCTTGCAGGAAAAAAAATCCCGTTGCAGCAGAAGTCCTAGCACATGGGATTACTCCGTGGGAGGTGCATGATCAGGCTCATTCCTTGCTGCTAGGTGGCTAAGCGAAGTGCCTAAGCCAGGAAGCCAGGTGTTCTTAGTCCTACAGTGTTATGAGAGTGAGACATCTCCTCTGCAGGGTGATTTGAGCTCCTCTCTGGTGATGCCCCTCTCTCTCCCCTCTGATTACAAGGCAACCTGAATAAGCCTGTGGTCCCAGGTTGGGCACCTGAGCTGCATCCAGGTGGATGCAATGAAGCAGAGTTCCACCCTGATCAGGTTATTTTTAGGTGTGTCAGCAATCATAAATCATCAGTGGTACCCAGGAGCCCTGTGGTATTGGGGGCTGTACACACACACAAAATAAGACAGCTCCTGACCTAAAGAGCAAGTAACAAATATGTTTAGGAAGGACCATTTTAAAGATGTAATATGATAGCATGAGTAAACTTTTGCAGGCTTTAAGTGGCTCACAGAATTTGTAAGTTACAGTTTTACAAGGGCAGGTGTAGGCCACAGACAAGGGACTGTGGAGGAAAAGAGCTTTTCACCTTCTCAGTAAGGACTCACTACTGAGAAGGTTGAGAATATCAACACTGCTGGGTACGAAATGGAGGTTAAAAGTCAGATCTAGTCTGTCTGGAGGCAAGATTAAGCATTTGTAGTTTCTATATTTGCAAGGTGATTTTATAGAGCACTTAGTATACTTACCACGGATATATTGGTAATTAGATAAAAGAAGGTCTTTGCCCTTGAGCAGTGCTCTTTTGACCTTGCCGTCAAGCTCAGGCTGAAGTTTGTTCTTACAGGTAAAACGAAACCTTGCTACTTTGTGCTTAGAATCTAATGCTTGGGCAGGATTTATCACTGATATACTGGCATGCATTTTGAGAACTTAAAATGTATATGAATTTTGCTACTGAGACTATTTTCTTTCTGTTAAATTATACTGCATGTGAGTTCTTTGATGGAATATTTGTGTGTTGTTTTGGGCTTTTTTTCATTTGCCCACTGTTTTCAACAACTAAAGTGTTCAGCAAAGTTCTTTTATATTTAGGGTTTTTGAGTATTTGGGAAGTTTGGGGAACTCGTTCCTCAAACTCTCTTGCCTCCTGGTTGACAGTACTCAATGTGGTATATGCTGGTACATCAACTGCTTTCACAGAGTCAAGTAGTACAGAGAAATTTCCTCCAGTTAAGGTACAAGATAAGAGAAGATAAAACAGGAATGGGTCATTTTCACGCTAGGAAGGGAGGGAAAAGTAGTGTTATTTGAATAAAAGGCTTCTGGAAAAGATTTCACAGCAGCCTGGGAAACTTCACACTGAATAAACAGAGAGCTTTACATGTTGTGCATCCCTTCAGAATGTGCTCTACAGTGTGTCTAAGAATAGGGGTAACATGGGAGGGTGACTGAAAAAAGTAGAGAACACTTGACCTTGAAGAATTATTATCTAGTCTTTGAATCAGTGAAAGAATATCAAATATCATTACACAAATACAAAAAGGCCCAAGTTGGGAGACCGGTCCTTTCCAAATCAGTGTCTGGAGCGCTTTCTGCCAAGTCCCTGCTGACCTTTATGAACTCTGAGAACCTTCAGCTACTCTTGATATTGAAAGCAGCTCAACTTACTGGCAGAAACATGCTCATAGACTGTACACTTTTAAGTGTCTCATTTTTCATATGTGCTGCTTGCTGAAAGCCACGGAATATGTATTTGCACTGCATATTTTTTGCACCCCCAGAAGAGGTAGTTACATGAAAATACCCTTCTGCACTTACAGATTTTCCCAAATCTCTCTATTTCATTGCAGCCTGAGCAAGATAATTACCCCCTGGGTTTTCCTGAAAATAGAGACTGTGAGCCATTTTCCCTGTAAGAGGTTCTGGAAGCTGGAAGGAGGTGAGAAGTATGATGCCTTTATCAGCTCTTTTAGTTGGATCCAGTCCTCACTTTTCTGAATGACATATTCCAGCTCCATATTCACAGCTGGCTGCTCCATCAAGCTCCTCATCCTTGCGTAGTATAAACTGTGTGGGATCCCATCTTCTTGAAGAGTAATGAGCTTTTCCATCTGCTTTTCACATACTCAGTCATTCTTCACAGGGAAGTCTCACTCTGACGCTCTCAAGCCACACACTGCTAGATGATTTCCCTAAATCTTTATATGGTTAGTCCCATTTCCAATTGCAATCCAGTCTGTACGTTAGACCAAACAGCCCATAGTTGCCAAGTAGCTGGTAACGTACAACTGATCTCCCAAAATAATAAGAAGAGTTGCTCTGACCACATGATTTTAGATTCTCTGGGCAAACCAGAAGAAGATATGAGCAGCTGAGGAAAGTGTTTGGAAAGATAACGACAGAAATGAAACCGTTTGGGAAGGAAATGCAACCACCAAAGTTAGTGGAGGCATTACCAGCCCCAGAGAACTAAGAAATCTGGAAATGGTGTATGGAGAGGCTGATAGTGCTTGGCACATGGCTGAGGGTGCACACAGCTCTGGAGGGCAGGGCTCCTGGGTCCCTGAGGACACACAGCCAGCTGGTGGGGCTGGGGGACCACTTTTCACTGCTGAGCTTGGCACTATTGTGTTTTTATCTAATGAAGCCCATACATTAGAAGACAGACTATCTTTACCCAGTCAGGGCTGATCAGTATCACACTGCCCAGAGCAATCATTTTGGCAACAGTGACCATGACAAAAACAAGGAACTTTTTCCCAGATAAAAATATAATCAATGTGTTGTGTGGTGAGGCCCCATGAATTCACTAGCTCTGCACAGTTAGTTCTTCAGACTGGCTGGCTCAAGCTCATCAAACTGAGTTCTCAAACAAATGTAACAGTCAAAATACCGTCTCCTAAATCAGTCGTGAAGTTCTGCAAAGGGAGGTGGTCAGAGCTCCCCGCTGCCTGGCAGAAACAGCAGGAAGGTCCCTACTCCTGCAGGACAGAAACCCTGAACAGTCATGCTTGGGAAGTGACGGTCTACAAAAAGGACACTGGAGAGTTTGGGTAAATCAGACCTCCCTATAATGATTCAGTTGGTGTCAAGGGTTTCTGAGAATACCAACAAACTGACTGAGGAAGTGGAGAATGAGCTGGCAAATCTGGTGGCATAAAAATAGCTGTCTAGTATCAATTCTGGGGAGTCTGGAGGAAAAAATGTTCCATGCTATTTTAAGGCATGAATATTTCAACTCCCAAAACTCAAGATGATCCTCTCAAGACAGGAATAAGGTCCCTATGAGTCAGGAATGTAGAATAAAGAGCTGGTGAAAATCTCAGAAGAAACCCATTTTGCAAGTTTTTTATAAATGACAGTATTTGAACAGTATTTTAAATTCTGATTTCTTTTGAGACATTTGTGTTTCTACAGGCAACAAACAAGATTTTTAACTGTATTGATGAATTTGGGCAATGGTGTAAGATCTATCCTTTCCACTAAAACCTTTTTTTGCCCTGAAACTATACACATTTGTTGTACTAATGTAAAAGCAAGCAAACAAACAGGAAGGAGCAACATGTAAAAAGGAGACAAAGTATTTCAGTTTTACTGTGCTGTAGTTTTGCTGAGTTTGATCTATGCCTTTGCCTCAGGTTATTCTGACAAAATGTTGATTATTTGGTTACATCTGGTGAAGAAGAAAGGGGATTGCATGGGAGAAAAGGGAACTGAGGGGCATAGGGATTCAGAAATATAATTTCAAAAAATCTTAACTCTCTTTCATTTCATTGTTTCTAAGAAGAAAAACCCACTGCAGTTCCAAGTGGAACGTCTGAAACAGTTTGTATAACCAATGCAGTATTTCTCACAGGCTGAGCAAGTTCCCTGCCTGCTGGATTACAGAGCTAGCTAAGCCATCCTTCTCTCTTAGCAAAATGGGGAAGGAGGTGTATTGTTGGCCTTTTTTTAATTTTTTTTTTTTTTGTGCGGAGCAGAACAGCTAATAAGTTGGGCAGAATGGACAAATTTGCTTCCTCCTGAGCAGAACCAATAAACCAGTGGGTTGGCACTCACTTGAAAAGTGAAGTACAGCTTCATTTACTACTTATGCAAGCACAGAAAACTTCAACTACCTTTATCTACAGTCTTAGAGATGCTGTAACATCTAGGCTGATATCTCTTTAACATGACCTCTTCTCTCTCTCTGCCTTTTCAGAAGACCTTGTGAAAGATGTTAATTTTCTCCTACGGCAGAAAGAGAGCATCTTTAACATCCTGAACGTGCATGTGGAATGAGAAATCCAGCTGTGCTCAGGACAGCTGTGCACATTCATTAACTCAAGACAAGAAGAGCTGTATCTTTGCTGGACCAAAAGACAGGTCTTTAAAAAATCATATCATTTTTCCAGCCACCCAAAAATCACCTTTCAGGTCCTTGGCTGTTCTTGAGAAAGCTGAAGACTTCTAATAAGCTTTCAGGCTATATTTCTTTAGTATCAAACCAAGTGTTTCTAGACTTGAACCAGTATCTACTGAAATCAGTATCTTCAATAAATATGAGATCTTTTTTGTGTCTGGTTAATAGACAATAAAAGGTCTGAGTTTGTCTTGTTCTCTTTCCCAATGCTTCTGCTCAGCTTCTCCTACCCTATATATTAAAATCTATTGATTTTCCTTTCTGCTTTTATTTTTATTTTCTACACAAACGTAAACATTTACATTCCAGACATACAGTAGCTGAAAAACGAAAGTGAACAAGCAAACAAATAAATTTCACAGAAACTGCAAGTGATCATTAACATTTCCAAATCTGGTTAATTTTTTATTCATTTTCATAGGATCTCAAAGTAATTGTGTCTGTTTCTCACAACTAAAGAATGCAAGAGAATATTGGCATTTGACACATACTAAAACTGTAGTATTTTCCCATGTATTTAAACATAAAAAGTTCCCTTAATGTAAGATAAACTCTTAAAGATTCAGAAGATCCACTAAGAGCTCCTGAACACCTAGGCTTTTTAATTAAGTCTTTAATTAAAACCTGTCCCAAGAGTTAACACTATAATTTTGTAGATAAAACTAACCAGCTGGACTACAACATCTTTTCTGTCTTCTGCAGCTGAAACATTGTTCCAGTAGCACGATTTTATTAGAAATCAAGACAGACTTGTTCTCAAAGGACGGCCACTGGGAGTCTGTGCTGGAGAAGAGTGATTTCCAACAGTACATTAGGAACAAAAAAAGTGTACATGGCCTGTAGCTTGGGAGTGATGGACTAAGCTACACTTTGAGTCGAAGACTTACATGGTCACCTAAAATCTCACAAAAATCTTGTAATAGATCTTGTAAGGGCCATACCAAACTTTGACCGAACTTCAGCAGGATTCAACTGTTAGAACAGATGCTACTGCAGGGGCCACAGAGAAGAGAAATATGTACCCTGTGTCACCAGTATCACCATAAGTCACAACCACAAAACGCGTCCATCATTCCTCCTCATGTTTCTGATTCTCACATTCTTCTGAGGAGCATAGGAGAAGGAAGCCTGGTGAAACAGGCCCTCTCCCCACATGCTTCCAACTATGGTTATCTACTCAGGAAATAACCAAAGAAGTTAGAAATGGCTGTCCTGGATCCTAATACAGATAGCTCCCACCAGATGGCCAGTTACAGTCTTGGTAAGAACATCTATAATCTGTAAATAGTGGCTGTAACAGGAATAAGAGGATCCCATTTTTCATCTTCTTTCTTTGGCTAACTGTCATGTGCCAGGATACTCCACAGGGCAAAGACATCCACCAGAGGAGTTCCTGCAGGGAAGACCCTACTCAGTGAGACCTTCTGCTTCTTTGAATGCACCCATAACGTTATAAATGGCCTTGTAGCATATCCACTGATATTCTGATACATTTAGCTCAGAGGAGGGGACTGAAAGGAGGTAAGGAAATAGAAAAGATATTTTTGACCCTATCATCCATTAGCCACTAATATAAATTCAGGAACAGTACATTTAGGGCTATTCACTCTCTGAGTCCAGTACAGTGTCTTCTACTTTTGCTTTTCTATTGTTCTTCATGACACATTCTTCTACGCCCCACACACCTTCTTGTTCACTGAAGAATCATTATTTTATTCCCAGGACCTTATTAAAAACACTATCTCTATTGATTGCCTCCTGAGGCTTGTCACCTGTTCCCATAGTTTATAACATGAATTAATGGTGTGCTTTGATTTATAAAGTATTGCGCAGAACTACAAGTCAGGCTGATCATCCTCTTCTGTTGGTTTTCTCACCAACTTAATAAAAAATATTTTATGTAAACAAAATCTTGACTATTTTCTTGTCACTTCTTATCATAGTTCAAATGATTCTATGTTTACTAATCTAGCAGACACTGCCAAACACCTCACAAAGTGGTGTTTGTTGCTTGTACCATATGAGGGTAAGCTACTTGATGACACATTTATAAAAGGTATGAAATGAAGGCAAGAGCTCGGTGAAAAAGGAGAGGCGTTCATCTGTCGTGTTCTTGAGAGAAGTAGAGGCTGAAGTCCTCCACCAATATAAATGCCTCTCTTCTCTACCAGCTGAGAATCAATTCCTGAGCTGGTAGCTAAAATCCTTCCCCAAGCCTGATTAGAATTGCTCATCAAGACCTCTCTACAGAGCTGCCAACTGGAATTACATGTGGAAATCATGTCTTCCTCCCACCAAACTCTTGCTCTTCCCTTTCCTTTCCAAACTTAACCCACACAAAAGGTTCCCTCTGCAGGTCAACTCATGACAATTTTTCCTCTCAGGCAAAGTTTAGCAGAGGAGCCAAGTTTTTCATATTTTTTTTTTCTCTATTATTCCATTATTTTTCTTGGATTTCTGTTACAAACTCCTTCAGGGCATGTTCTGCCCACCACCATGTATATGCCACAGAGATTTTCTCTGTTAGCTAGAAAATGCTTTGGCCCTTGTGATACCAACTCTGAAGTGTGCCCACGTGTTTTCCATGGATACACTCTCAGACTTCACGTACCATGATACTGACAGTGCCTTCTCTGCACTTTTGTGCAGCACAAAAGGAAAAACCCTGCAGCTCTGCCACGCTCATTTATTGTTTTCTTGGTTTCCTATACCATAAGGCTTCTTTTCTTGAAGCTGGTAAGCTGGATGAGATTCATCGTCATCCAGACTTCTTTTACCAAATGAGTGAAACAAGCACTTATAAAGAGAAATTTATGTTAGCAAAATATGAAATACAAAATCTTCTAGTAAGAGATATAATTTTATTTTCTGTTACCATGACGTAAGGAGTATGATGCCACAGATGATAAAACTGGAAATGAGAAGTAAAAGTAGGGTAACACCACCCTACTCAGACATGTATAGAATCTGCACTGAGTTTTATACAGTCTCTTCTGGGGGACTTCAAAGTATTTAACAGAAGCTAACAAATACTTGAAAAGCTACCTATCTTCATTTAATTCCTCAGCTTTCATACTATTTAATTGCTTTTGTATCTGGGTTTCATATTCCCCGTGCTCCTTGTTTCTTTCAAACCTGTTTTCAAGGCAGGAGTATTGTTCTTTCTCTTGGTTGCCTCCCTTCTTGGCCTCCCGCCTTCTGTTCTTTCCTTTTTCCACTCAATGCCCTCCAAGCTCTTTCCTCTCCCTCAGGATCTCTTATTATCTTTCCCTCCTCTACACTCTTCTACATGCTGTTTTCTCTCATGCTCACCCCTTCAATGCTGTTTTTTTTTTCTTTTCCCACAGCTTTCTAGTCCTCCAATACCTTTTCCCTGTCTCCCTTGATCCATAGTGATTTGCACGGATTGACACGACACCATTTTTTACCCCAGCCCAACATTTATCCACACCCTTGGTACCACACTCCCTAGCATAGGCAGAGAGCAAAAAGAATGACAAAGAGATGTTGTATTGGTGGAGGATGATCTTGAGGGGCACAGAAGACAGACAGGCAGAGAAGAGGGAAATCGTTCTGCCAAACTGCAACCCCACTGCACCCCCACTGCACCTGGCACTTTCCCCCTCTTCTTGTTCTGAACTCTTCGGCGAGCCTGCTTTTCTCCCTTGGGTTTCACTCATGATGTTCAGTGCAGCAATTTCGCCCTCCATTTCCCCTGCAAATCCTTCCTGAAGAAGCAATACCTTTCCACACCAGTGCTCCAGGCTTAGGATTTATTCCAGCTAGTCTTTATGGCTGTCCACAGACAGCCATCCTGGCACAGCCAGGATCCTATCCACCAATCAAGTGCATTAGTATATACTAAAGGATACATTGATCCTCTTCATTCCTCATGATCTTAGCTGAATATGCCTAATGTTTAGTAGTTCACCAATTTTAGATTTAACCATGGTCATGGACTCACATTTTTTTAAAGTTCTGGCCTTGCTTATATATCTATCCAGATGCAGACTTAATTTGAAGTCTTTTGTTGTGGTCATTTTCTGCTCTTTTGTCAGACTGTTCTCATCCACCTCAGCTGTACCCTAATGAAACATTGTTTATTGAACACCTCACACTGAGTTTTGGCAGTTGTCTTACTGAGCGATCACTCTGGTCAGAAGTAAACCTTTGCAGAATAGTCTTTGCCTCTTCTTTTTCAGTCTTCAGGTCATGTGGTTCTACTTCCATGACTGCTCTTGACCTAACCATATAGGGGACATCGCCACCCAGCACTGCTGGCAGCCCTTTCACCTCTAACTCACCATGCAGCAGCTTGGTAAACTCGTACTGAATTCAGTCTCAGTGTCCTTGGTCCCTCTGCACCCAGACGAGGTTCCCCTGCCACTACACAGAGGAGCATCCCAGCCTTTTGCACCACGATGCATACCCTGCACATCTTCCTCCAGCGGGACTGCGCTGGTCATGGTCTCAGTAAACCAAGACCAGGGCTTTAGCAGATGCTTTCATCCTAAGGATAATCCTCTGGATGGGTTCCCCACAGCTGCAGAGAGGTAGGGAGCAAGCTAATGGCAGCAGTAGCACCATAACATTTTCCAGGCTCTCTAGATTCTTCTCTTTGAAGTCTTTCCTAGCAGCAGGTATGTTTTCTGTCCCTCTGTTTTCTGCTGTTAATGAGCTTTGCTGATTAGCCCCCTTGCTGCTTCAGTTTCTTGGAGCCACAGTACCTACAAGCGCTGCCCCCACACATTTTCTTGATACCTAAACAATAATTGCCCTTCTCTCTGTCTTGACCTTTTCCCTGTCCTCCTTCACCTATCTTTATCAGTAAGCCAACAAGATCTGACTGCTTTGATTTTAAAGCATGATAGTAGTTCATATCTTTCCAATTAATTAACGTTTAGAGAACCAACCTGCAGGGTCCTCTCAGCAAACAGCGTAGCAGCCAAACCAACCCCAAATCTCCACCTGCAGGTATCTTTTACCACCCAAAATACAAAACGTTTGAGCAGAAAACCTTTTAGGGCTTTGTGCTTTAACTGGTAAGCCAGTGGGACCCAAGAATGGAGTTAAAGGCTGTCTAAGTCATGGGTCTTGACAGATTGCAAACATGCCAGAGGACTTGAAAAGAGTGCACTGGAGCTGAAGTACACTCCCCCCCAAAAAAACTTTAAAACCTTCAGATTCACTTTATGGGGTTTGAACACAGCAGCCTGAGCAGTGTCACCATGTTTGCTGCTCATGACAGGCCCACTTTTATTATTAGTACTGCTCGCAGAGGTGATGAGAGACTTGTTGAAGGCCACAGAAAAGATCGTCACATCCTACTGATCCTGCCTGACTCATAGCTTAGCACCTCGCTCTGCCCCCAGGCAGTATTCACAGGTCTTAAGAAATAGAAAACTTCTTTAAGCTTGTTCTGCGACCCTGATGGGGCATAAGCTTGCTTTTCTACCAACATTTCTTTTCTGACTGAATATCCATAGTTATATTTTTCCTTGTGCAGATGTTGTCTGTTCTTTCGGTTCTTTAGCTGCTTGGTTTTGGTTTGGGTTTTATTTTTTTTTGTTTTGCCAATCTGTTTCTTGTTTATCTGTCCTAAATGTCATTGTCCATATTCCACATCCTACTTACCCAATATGAACCAGAGTATTGAGCTGCTTGTTGATGACTTTGTGATCTGTTTGGAACAGGCATGGGGGGTTCTTGGTGAGTCATTGCTGGGAACAGAAACTCAGAAAGGTATAAAACAGTCCTTTGGCCAAAATATTAGTTCATCTGCTATTCCCGCTGTCTCTTCGTGCCTGCAAAGCACTGAAGAAAAATTTCTGACATCACTTGAAGCTCTCATTTGCTAGTGCAGTGACAGTAAACAAGAGTGATGTGGCTGGTTGGAGAAAGGGGAGCCAGTTCAGCAGGGACTGAACACATCACACATCTTACGTCTTGCAGAACAAGATGAATGAAACCATCCATACAGACGAGGGAAACAGATCAAGAAAGCAATGCTATGCAAGCAAACCCTGAAACTTAGAACTAGAAAATGCCACCCTGAACACAACTGTGGTGGTGTTCTAATTTTTTACAGGTCAAAGGTGCATCAAAAGCTTTTAAAACAGAAGTGAGTATAACTTCCAAAACCAGTATTGCAATTATGTGTATTAAAAAGCATTGGTAGATTTGAAAAGACAACAGTTTAGACATAAGTCAACTTCTAGCACATTCTCTGCTTTATGGGACTCCTCCTCCCCAGCAGCATTTGATTTCTGCTGGCTTTAGTTATTCATGATTTAAAGTAATGACTCGGAGATTGAGAAATGTGACCCTGGTTTAGGAAAGCCTTAAAAATGTGCTTCAGCAAGTTTTGAGCTGTTCTTCAGTATTGACCTGAGTGCCCTCAACAAATTATACAAGACTATATTCTAGGGTGTTATCTGGTATGCCGCATTCCTCTAATAAGCTTAACAATTCTTTGGTGCTTGTAGGGACAGATGTGAGATTTATGCACCACGAAAAACTTTAATAATGCATAGGGTGTGAAAAAAAACTGATAAGAAAGAGGTACTGAGATGAGAGACTCAGGACACTGTATGAAGTCATGAATAGGGGCACCTGGCACAGCCAGGATAATGCAAAATTATAAATGCATTTATTTAATAGAACTAGATTGCTCC
Source organism: Tauraco erythrolophus (assembly GCF_009769465.1). NCBI lineage: Eukaryota > Metazoa > Chordata > Aves > Musophagiformes > Musophagidae > Tauraco > Tauraco erythrolophus. The sequence continues at coordinate 104,664,665 of NC_141465.1, forward strand.
TTGGCATGCAGAGCTGCCTTCCTGCCTCCGTGATAAGCCTGCTGAATGGAAAAGCAAACTTTCTGGAGAAACTGTGAGACTTTTAATTTGCTGGAATAGTGAAGGGACTGAAGGATAACAGTTCAGACTGTCATGATATGGCTATCACAAAGGCTTAATTTCTCTGTTTAGCCCTGGATCACGAGATTGGGTGCTGCTGGAGGAGCAAGGAATCCCTTATTGTGTTAACTCAGTCTTCATTCAGGGTGATCTCCCTGAATTTTCAATCATAGACTGGCATAGGCTGGAAGGGATCTTAGAGATCATCTAATCCAACCTCCCTGTCATGGGCAGGGACGCCTCTCAACTAGATCAGGCTACTCAAGGCTCTGTCCAACTTGGCCTTGAACACCTCCAGGGAGGGGGCATCCACAACCTCTCTGGGCAATCTATTCCAAAGTCTTACCACCCTCGTATTGAAGAATTTCTTACTAAGATCTAATCTAAATCTGTTCTCCTTCAACTTAAACCCATTTCCCCTTGTCCTATCAGTGGACACTTTTGTAAAAAGTCCCTCCTCAGCCTTCCTGTAGGTTCCCTTCAGGTATTGAAAGGCAGCTATTAGGTCCCCCCGCAGTCTTCTCTTTTCGGGGCTGAACAATCCCAGCTCCCGCAACCTGTCCTCATAGCAGAGGTGCTCCAGCCCCTGGATCATCTTTGTGGCCCTCCTCTGAACACACTCCAATAGACCTATGTCTCTCTTACAGTGGGGACACCAGAACTGGACTCAGTATTCGAGGTGGGGTCTCACAAGAGCAGAGTAAAAGGGGAGAATCACCTCTCTTGACGTGCTGACCATGTTTCTCTTGATACATCCCAGGATGTGATTGACCTTCTGGGCTGCATGAGCACACTGCCGGCTCATGTTGAGCTTCTCATCTACAAACGCTCCCAAATCCTTCTCTTCAGGGCTACTCTCAACCCACTCTGTGCCCAGTTTGTATTTCTGCCTAGAATTGGCCCAACCCAGGTTAAGGACCTTGCATTTAGACTTGTTGAAGCTCATGCAGTTAGCACTGGCCCATTTCTCAAGCCTATCAAGGGCCTATCAAGGTCCCTCTGGATGGCATCTCTTCTCTCATGTGAGTCCACGGCACCACACAACTTGGTGTCATCGGCAAACTTACTGAGGGTGCACTCAATGCCATCATCTATGTCACTGACAAAGATGTTGAACAGCACTGGACCCAGAACAGACCCCTGAGGGACACCGCTTGACACTGGTCTCCATGTAGAAATTTTGAAATTTTGAAAAAGTGCAGCTTATGTCCTGAGCTTTAAAGAGATTTTGGAGATAAAACTTCAGATCCGGGCATAATCCTGTTCCTCTTGCCTATTGAACTCACTGAGCCATGCAGCTGACTTTGCAAAGTCCAAAACATAGACCCTGTTTTGATCCTCATCAATTCTACCCTTACTGCTGAACTTTTGCAGTTTGCCTGTTTGCTGAGTTTTCCAATCTTTCCTACTTCTGCTCCATCCCCACTGCCCCCAGTTTGCTCCAGTGTTGAGGCTGGCCAATCCCTTTTCAAATTGAGGTTCCTTTCTGTAAACTAGGCACCATTCATTTTCACATATTTCAGCCGGTGATTCTGTTCCTTTATATTTCACTGGATCCCATCCCAACAGTCTCTGGAGGCTGCTTATTTACTAACTTTGAAGTCCCACTGATGAATTCCACAGTAAAGAGGTGGTCAAGACCACATTTAACTTCTTCATTCAACCCATTTCTCTCTCATTGCCATCCTCATCCACCATTTTCTCATCACTCCACCTATAATCCAAAAGATGTCTCTCTCCAGGTGCTTGTTTTATTTTCTGGCACTGAATTTATACACTGTTCTAATCCTGAGACTAAACTTTATTTTATTCTTAATGGTTAATTTCCAGCTTGTCAGATACCTTTGATCTTGAATGCTGGCAAAAACTGGAAGGATTCTTTGATGTGAAGTCTACAAAGCTGTGGAGTGTTTTCCTGCGAGTGTCAGTTTGAGGGTAACTCTGCGCTCACAACCTGTGATGTCCATGTCTGAATTAGTCACCCTAAATTGCCTTCAGAGCCATCATCAGCATTTTAAAGGCAGAGTTTCTCTAATCCATTGTAGATGCCTTTAATAGAATGATGTGATTGGCAGCCTAAATTAATCTAGTTCTTTCCCACTAATTACAATGGAACTTTAGAGTGGCTACTCCATGTGGATCATACTCTTAGAAACAGAAATTTTGGGCAAGTTTAGCATAGTATCAGCAAGTCCTCACATCAAAGATTTCATCTATTCTAATGTGGATTTTTCCATCTCCTGCCTAATTTAAAAGGTGTAAAAACATTCTGTAAAAACATTCCGTAAAAACATGATTCCTTCAGAGATGGCAAAGCTGGAGCTCAGAAAGGTGGAATGACTTCCTGAAATTTGTCAAGCAGTCTTTATTCAGCATGGAATTACTATAGTGGTAGTCACAGATATTGAGATTGGGAGAGCCGGAACCAAAGCTTCCTGATCTGGCATCTGTTACCTGTTCCTTCAAATGACAGTACATGCAGAGAGATCACAAAGAGGAAGGATTCATTTTCTTTTCCTTTGCACTCCAATATGCCCTATCTACAGAGAGTTTGGGGGAAGGAGAAGGACAAAGACATCTTGAAATGTTTGGTCCTGACTCCTATATCAGACACTACAGAAAATACAAAAGCGCAGGCTTGAAAAGATAAGGAAGCCAGCAAAAAATAAAATAAAAATTTAGAAGTGGCACTATTTTGCCCCATATGATTTGATGGTATTGTTGGGTGAAATATTTATATGAAATTAACTAACATCAGGCCTTGGAGCAGAGTTACAATAGAGTCTAAACGTACACTGCATTTCCTTCATTTAATTTTATCTTTGTATCTCACATTTCTGTGGGCTATTTTTCTCATGCTTAGGTGGCAGATGCAGGCATATCACTCTCAAAGCTGACAAGAAAGCACTTGTTAAAGCTCCACATGCTCATTTTTGGACACTGTTTCTGACTTCCCCACAGACGATAACTCTGGGGTGTGCCAGGGGCTCTTCTTGTCTTTGGAGGTTTAATACATCAGTGCCTGTGGACACTCATTCAAGTCTGACTGCTATTAATCAATCTTGAAATCATAATGTCATTTGGATAAATTGTGTTTTAGACAACTTAGTTGACTGGGATGAACTCTAGTTCTAGACTTGCTACCTTGATTAGATGTAGTCATTAATCTGAACTTGTCCTATACTCATTAAAAGCTTAAATGTCACAGCAGATATCTTTTTTTCCTCCTAACGATCAGCTCCAGATTTAGACTAGTCTAAGTAACCTTTCAAGCTGCATATTCAAAAAGGAGGTGCTCCTTTTTCTTCTTTTTTTTCTTTTGTTCAGAGCCAACCAAGGACTTGATAAAACATAGACATCTGTCTTAATAGCTTTTCCCAGATTCTCCTAATCTGACCTTTGTTACTGTCTGAATCATCTTCTATTTCACTGAAGTGTAACTTCCTTCCTTGTCATTGGATATTTTGCATTGCATTAAAAATAATAGTCCCACAAACATATCCTCCAGCTCTATTTGCTCCAGTTCACATACCTTATTCTGTCATCATGCAGCTAAAATGTCTGCAACTACCATTCTGCCCCTTTCACTTAGCTCTTCGTGCACTGCATTATTTCATGGCTCGGCTGCCTTTTGTCACTGGGCTAGTAACATATTTCTGCATTCAGTGCGCATGCAGCCTCATTTACTGTGATGCTGGGTAATTGCCAATTTCTTTTAAATATTCACTTTAAAAAAAAATACAACAATGTAAAAAAATCATCTTACAAATAAGTGCATGCATCAACTTACCTGTCTGTGTTTATTCCCTTTATCATGTTCCCCTGAGGACATAAGCCTGTCTCTGGTGAAGTGAGGGCCTTGCCGTAGGCTAACGCCTGAACTTCACTCTGGTTTTCATTCTGCAAGTGATGTTCCCAAATCACTTATCAGCCAAGAACGGCATGGGTCTGAGTTGCAAAACGCTGATTTGCCTCTTTTAGTGCGTGGATGCCGTCAGTCCCCCAAACACTCAAGTTTCAGGTCCAGAAGAGCAACAACATGGGTCTAACATTCTGCATTGGCACTAAAATGCTACCTCAAGTGTGAGCTGCCTTTCCAAGAGGTGCTCTGGGTGCCTTCCCCTCAGGGGAAGACACTGTCAGGAAGCACCACCAAACAACTCACTCCTTCCTGTGAAAACGTAGAGAAGAGCGGGAGGCTGCAAAAAGTCCTCACCACCTGCAAACATCTCTCCCAAAGAGAATGAAGGCGAAGAGGAAGAGCACTGCCTCCCTGAAGGCAGTCTGTGTCTCCGTGCCCTACTGCGGTGAGGGGAAGAGGGAGGTTGCGTGCAAAACCTTAATGGCACCAAGTTCTGTGGAAAGCGACCACCTGCTTTAATTAATGGGAATATTGCCAGGCTCACACTCGACAGCCTCTGCGAGGCTCCCGACTGCCAGACTTGCTCTGATTTTGTTGAGATCGTGAATGCAACAGTTGAAGAAACTTCTAGCAATGGCTCCTTCTGCTTCGCCCAGCTTTAGGCAGCACAGCATCCTGTCTTTACTGGATGACATCAAACATTAGCGTAGATCTTTGCTATCTCATGTGACAGAAATGCAAAAGCTGCAGCATCTGGAAGGTATTTGTCAAAAAATTTTCCTTCTACATGCCTGTTCCTCTGCAAACACTACTTGCTATCACTTGCAAACTTCCTTTTCTATTTATTATTTAACTGTTATTTCCAGACCAGTGGTCATTTAGCTAAGTATATAGAGTCCCTGAATCAAGAGTAATTTCTGCTGAGGTAGCAGCAAAAAACTCTCTGTCTATCCCAGTGTGGCCTGGCAAAGAGAAGTCCCAGGTACAACAGCCTGTAATTCTAGCTGCCCTTTCACCTAGAACTGCGTTGACCCAGCAACTTTCAGTCTTGAAATATACTTTATACAGGTTTTTCTACAACACTAGGAAACTTTATCGTGTCACCAGTCTTTCCACAAGGTCATTTTTCCTCACCTTTTCAGCAAGGATGAGAAAAGATGAGCAAATTCTTCCTCTGGAAATAATCCAGTGTGCAACCCTAGGCTTCTCTCATGTGGTTGTGTAGCGGAGAGCATCAAATCATGACAGATCGGAGTAAGGAAAAGGATAATGAGAAAGTCTTAAAAAGAATTATGCAAGTCTGGTAGACCTCTAAATGCTATGGGGTTTGTTCATTTCATCAACCTATTGCACATTTTTTAACATGTACCAACTTTTTGTAAAACCCCTAGATACTGCCAGAGTCTCTTTGCACAGATATTATGCAGCACAATCCCTTTTGCCATTTTCTTACCCATACCTTTAACTAGCTATTATCTCCTTCTTTACATCCCTCCCTTTTGTTATTGCTGCTGTATTTTATCATCTAGTCTATTGTCAGTAAATGAAGTCTATTACTCTCAGGAGCTTATACTTGTTTCGTGTTATCAGTTTTGATTGCAGTGTTCCCCAGGTTGGGTATATATCTCTCAGTAAAGTACCAAGGCAGCATTTCTGCATAGAGGCAAGCAATGCTAGCACTGGACACCAAGAAATTCAGAGAGCAGCTCAGAGTAGCCAAGCGATCTGGCTTCATGTCTAGCCAACGTAGGCAGTTGCTCAGGGGACAAAAGCTGGCATCCCTACAGCCACCAAATAGGCAACTGGGCTTTGCAATGTGAAGGTAACTGCTGAGCAAATTGGGGAGAAAAGCCAGTATCCCTGGAGGTGTTCAAGGCCAGGTTGGATGAGGTTTTAAGCAACCTGGTCTAGTGGAAGGTGTCCCTGCCTGTGATAGAGGGGTTGGAACTAGACGATCTTTAAGATCCCTTCCAACCCAAACCATTCTACAATTCTATTTTGGAAGGTGTACTGCTGTCTGCTACCTCAGTGAAGGGATCTCCTTCTCATGGAGGCTGTGCAATAATATATTACAGCAGTTGTAGTTAAACTCATCTTGTTCAAGATGTTGCAAATACAGCTGTCCGCTCTGCTCCTCCACTGCCAGGTGTATAGAATCATAGAATCATAGAATGGTTAGGGTTGGAAGGGACCTCAAAGACCATCTAGTTCCAACCCCCCTGCCATGGGCAGAGAAACCACTCCACCAGGTTTCTCAAGGCCTCATCTAACCTGACCTTGAACACTTTCAGGGATGGAGCATCTACAATTTCTCTAGGTAACATGTTCCAGTGCCTCACCACCCTCACAGTGAAAAATTTCTTCCTTATATCTAATCGAAATCTGTCCTCTTTCAGTTTAAAGCCATTGCCCCTTGTCCTATCACTACATGCCCTTGCAAAGAGTCCCTCTCCAGCTTTCTTATAGGCCCCCTTTAAGTACTGGAAGGCTGCTATAAGATCACCCCAGAGTCTTCTCTTCTCCAGGCTGAACAGCCCCAACTCTCTCAGCCTGTCTTCATAGCAGAAGTGTTCCAGCCCTCGGATCATCTTCGTGGCCCTCCTGAGGACTTGCTCCAGCAGCTCCATGTCCTTCTTGTGTTGAGGACTCCAGAGCTGAACACAGTATTCCAGGTGGGGTCTCACAAGAACAGAGTAGAGGGGCAGAATCACCTCTCTCGACCTGCTGGCCACGCTTCTTTGGATGCAGCCGAGGATACAGTTGGCTTTCTGGGCTGCCAGCGCACATTACCGGCTCATGATGCATGCATGTCTGAACGCCCATGCTGCCACAGCTGCTGGCAAGGATGGAGTCACTGCTGCAGGGGCTGATCTCTTTCACAGTCATGGGGCAGGGGAATAAGCTTTGCAGCAGCCCAGATTGCAAGGTCCCCTGCATGCTGGCAGCTGACAAGTGTCCTTCTCACTTGGCTTGGATAGAGTGGGAAGGAAAAATCCACAAAATCAATGTGGTGACTTTTCATTCCTGGTGGAAACCTGCAGGCATCAAAATAGCCACTACCTCTGTCAGTCCAATAGTTGGAGCATTTCCTGATATATTGTGGTATCACCACTAAAAGTGGGTCCTTCTGCAATCTGTCTTACTGTTGCTGGAATTACGGGCTTTGAATCCAATAGAAACAGAATGACTAATATCAACTCCTCCTGCTCACCTCTTGCATACTCACTTTTGTGCATATGATTTTTTCCATGGGTTCAGGTCATTAAAAGGTCACATCCTGAGATGATGCAAAACACCATAGCTTCATTAACCCACCCAGATGTCTCCCAGTCTGTATTTACAGAAGTGCTTCTGGCTGTATGGTACCTTTTTTTTCCCCCACAGACCATTTTTCCAATTCGTCAAGTTTATTCTGGAGCCTGAGCCTGTCTCACAGCCTCTCACAACTTGTTTTATAGCCAACTTAATATCTCTATTCTCTCCTCTACTATACAAGGAATAAGCAAAAACATGTAACAGAACAACACTGAAGTTTATCTCAGACTTCATGAAAGTCTTAAAGGAATCTGTCCCTTTTTCACAACACACCATCAACAGTTTCATTTTTTGAAGTGCTGTCCACTCCGTGTTATACTAGTTCTATACCAGTGTTTCCTTAGTTCATTAAATACACTGGTTTTAAATAGTTTTCTCCTGACTAATGTGCATTCACTGTTACTCAATCTCTCCTTAGAATGTTGCAACAGTTTTGCTTGTTTTGTTCCAGAGGTTTTCCAATAATTGAATTAAGCTAACCATGGGATATTTTTAATTCTTTAGTTCGTTTGCCCTTCTTCAAAATAAGCCCTACGTATGTTCTTTTCCAGTCTTCTAGTCCCTCACCCACTCTTCACAAGCTGTTGCTGATAATGGAGTCATTCAGGCACTGCTTCAGCCTGTTTGCCAAGCTAACTCAGAGACAAGGTCTATCAGACATAGCTTACCAGAAGATATCTTCCTCAGCTAGCTATACTCAAGACTGTCCCTTCCTTAGGTGGAGGCTGCTTTGAAGACATGATGTTGCTAACTGTGCTAGCCACACGTTCTCAGCATCTATGGCTGGAAGGCATCCTCCCTCTCCCAAACAGGAGTTAAGAGAGACATGGTTAGAGGACAAAACAAGGAGATCAGGATTAGATTCATTACGTGCCGTGGACTCACTTGAGGGAAGAGATGCCATCCAGGGGCACCTTGATAGGCTTGAGAAATGGGCCAGTGCTAACTGCATGAGCTTCAACAAGTCTAAATGCAAGGTCCTTAACCTGGGTTGGGCCAATCCTAGGCACAAATACAAACTAGGCACAGAGTGGGTTGAGAGTAGCCCTGAAGAGAAGGATTTGGGAGTATTTATAGATGAGAAGCTCAACATGAGCCGGCAGTGCGCTCATGCGGCCCAGAAGGCCAATCACATCCTGGGATGTATCAAGAGAAATGTGGTCAGCACGTTGAGACAGGTGATTCTCCCCCTTTACACTGCTCTTGTGAGACCCCACCTCGAATACTGAGTCCAGTTCTGGTGTCCCCACCATAAGAGAGACATAGGTCTGTTGGAGTGTGTTCAGAGGAGGGCCACAAAGATGATCCAGGGGCTGGAGCACCTCTGCTACAAGGACAGGTTGCGCGAGCTGGGATTGTTCAGCCTTGAAAAGAGAAGACTGCGGGGGGACCTAATAGCTGCCTTCCAATACCTGAAGGGAACCTACAGGAAGGCTGAGGAGGGACTTTTTACAAGAGTGTCCACTGATAGGACAAGGGGAAATGGGTTTAAGTTGAAGGAGAACAGATTTAGATTAGATCTTAGGAAGAAATTCTTCAATACGAGGGTGGTGAGACTTTGGAATAAATTGCCCAGAGATGTTGTGGATGCCCCCTCCCTGGAGGTGTTCAAGGCCAAGTTGGATGGAGCCTTGAGTAGCCTGATCTAGTTGAGAGGCGTCCCTGTCTATGACAGGGAGGTTGGATTAGATGATCTCTAAGGTCCCTTCCAGTCTATGCCATTCTATGATTCTATGATTCTATGATTCAGGATTAGTGAGAAGACCACTGCCTTGTGTGATGGGCTTCTGGCCACCTTGAAGAGGACAGGCAACTTGGCGGGGGGAGAAAAGAGAAACATTTCTCTACTCTGAAAATGCAACTAGTGCAAAGGGATAAGAGGGGGCATAGCTACTTGCACATAGGAGCAAAATTCAGCAAGTAGTTTCCTTCCCAGAGTGGAGAGAGACAAAAATATTAAAAATCTAATCTTGAAGCTTTTTCAACAAACTAAAATCCCCAAATTGAAGGAGAACACTGCATTTTGGATTGGACAAAGGTTTGAATCTTGAAATGGATTTTACTCTGGATTTTTGTCTGTTGTTTAAATGATAAAAAAAGGAAAGTTGCCATTTGACAGAGACTGAAACTCATTTCAATCTCAATTTTTCAGGTTAGCTGAAGAGCTGAAAAAATAAATTGTTTGCACAGCTCCTGTCCTGGAGCCTTGGAAAATTACTCTCTAGAGACAACAGTTATGGGAGCTGTGGTGCAGAACACCATCATGGAAGTTTAAATCAGAACAGACTGAGATTTAGACCATTTTGGAAGATGCCATCAGACCTTTGTTTTGAAATGGGCCTAAAAGCAGTATCTCGAGCAGTAATGAATATGGTTTGGCCTTCCCTGTGCCTTTTTGCCTGGCACTGTTATGTGTGACTACCTGTAGTCAAATGATAGGTAGTTGTCTTGTTGTAGATGAGATCTCTGAGGCATATTGTTGTGCGACTGTGCTGCTGGGAAAGAGGAGTTTCTTTTACCTTCATTTGCAGGCATGGACACCAGAATATAATGGCCTTTCATAGGGAGTTCAACTCTTCCTCAGAGTCACGACAGTTCTAAGTTTGTCCCTTGGGTCTCAGCAAATGGGTTGTTGCTTTCTTCAGACTTTGCCTAATAAGGAGAGATTATTCGAGCGAAGAGTGAAAAGGTTGACGAGTCTAAATTTTTTTCCAGTAATATATCATTAGTAAATGGAATTAATCAAGAAACTATTTGGTTTAGATTTCTTTTTTTATCACCCGGGAATGGTCCATGAATACATATGTATACACTGAAAAAATAGATACAATACGTAATTTATTAAGAGAAGGGCTTGGTGTGTTCTGTCATTGCTGCTAAGGCAGCACTGTTTTAAATTCTATTCCCTGTAAATATTATGCTTTTATTCAAATGCATGACATCATGCAATTTTCCCCTTGAATTCCATCACCTTCCTGAAAAATAAGCCCCCATTTTTACAGCTCTTCTGTGCACTGTTTTCTGAACGGCTTGTGCTAAACCAAAATAGAAGTGTGGATATTAGGTAGTCCTTTTTTTTTTCCTTTGAAGCACAAGTGTTTCCCTTTAGTGACTGAGAATACTGTTTTTTGAGTAACAAGTATGAGCCGTTGCACTATTAAGATCAAGTAGGACCTGAATTTAAATTTGGACCCCAGGTATCCAGGACAGGATGCAGATGACTTTACTTTTCCCATGAGGGCCAACGAACTTGAGGCAGACTTGAGCTGGCCTTTCTCACCATTGGAGGATGTTGTATGACAGGGACAGCATTTGGTGCGCTGGGTGGTTTGCTGCTTGGCTTGAAGGAGACACAGAGTATGGTGTGGGAGAAACTTAGGAGTGTACAAATGCCAAATATATGACAAAACAAGGGACGTTACAGGGTAACACTCAGGGATCTCTGGCTCTACTTTACGGTGCGCTTGGAGTCATCACTGAGGAAACAAAAGGTGTAGAAGATGATCCAAATACCATGGCTGCTAGAACTGGGACAGTAAAGCTGTACAACAGCAGGGGTGGGTTGTGTGGGGTAGCACCAGGAGGTACCATGGGCCAGGCACTCACTGGTCTTTCTTTCTGCTCCCCATACCCACTGGGAACACACAAAGCCCTCCACAGCCTTGGCAGAGCAAGATCAGGCAGGAACTGAATGGGAGAAGCTCAGCTGAAAGCAGCTCCCACAGGATGGGGTCAGCTGTGACTGTGTCCCCCTGTCCCCCTGTCACATTTAGAAGACTCTCCCCAGGGCCACCAGTGAGAAGCAGGGAGCCTTGATCTGGGTTGTCTCTGGGCTGGCCCTGAGCACCAGCAGCCAAATCTGCAGGGGCAGGGCTTCTCAGTACCCTGGCACTGAACAGGGCTTTATCTGCAAATGTTGATCTGAAGTTGAGGAGAGAGCAGAGTGAGCACACATAGCTCACTCAGCTGTGCTAGAAACTGCGGCTGTTCCCCAAAAACGTACTGCTGCAGACACTATTACTGATGGCATTGACTGACTTCAGCAATCGTTCAGTCGGGCAGTGTTGTTGGTGGGTTTTTATGAGACAGATCAAGAATTTATGGCTGCCCATCACACATCACAGGCGTCCCAGCGAGTTGCTGCCTCTGGTACAACAATTGCCGGGGCAGGGGCTGGGCAGGGGCGGCTGACTGCTTTGACCCCATCACAGCGATCACAAGGGAATTTGTGCTTGTCACTGTGAGGTCTTGGCGAAGGCAAGGTGGGACCTTCAGAGCCATACCTGGTAAGGCGCTCCCTTTGCCTTTGTCTATAAGTGGATTAGCTCATCTAGAAATACTATTCCTGTTTGTATATTTCACTCAGTTTATTAGTAACTCAAGGCCATTGAGATGAGAAGGAACCCTCTCAGGTTACCAACTTCACTCAGGCTCAGCCTGGTAAAGAATTCATGACAATTGAGTGTCTTCTTCAAGTGTTGGCCATTCAGGGTCTTTAGTTGCCTCAACTGCAATTATACCACATGCTTTGCAGAAACCACAGCTTAACCAGCGATGGGAATGATCTGTACAATAGCTATCTTAATAATTCGTTTTTCATGTTAACTGCTGAATGAAAAAAATAATTCCTGTGTGTATGCACATGCACACACTAGCTCACAACCAAACCTTCCTGGAGTTTTAAGTGAAACTGAAGAAAAGAAGTTGTGTGTAAAAAGTTGTGTGTTATACTCATCTTCCCAAGCATTTTAGTAAAAGCAGTATACAAGGCTAAGGATGGGACATGAGTTCAGTTCACAAAACTACAGAAGAGAGGATTCCAACCTTACCCAGGGCTGAGGGAACCTCTTCAGAACGTGAAGGACCTAAGTTTACGTCCTTTCTCTGATACACAATTTGACAGCAACCAAGGGCTCCCACACCTCAGAGAGGTGTCTGATCCCTGCCTTCAACATCCTCTAAGGGGCCTTTTCCAATACCTGGTTTCAGTGCGCTTTTCTTTGTAAACAAGTCTTAACCAGTCACAGAAGTAGTCTTGAAGGCTAACATCAGTCACGGAGGTTGCGCTCATTAGGATCTCTTTATAATCAGTGGACTACCTGTATCTGGAGCAGATACCTTGTTTTGATTTGACTTCATTTTCAAAAGTGAGAGGTGCTGTCAAGATGACCCCCACATGAGTTCTGCACTTTTGAAATCCATTGCCTTTGACCTAGAAATGTGCCGGTTTTAGTATTACACAAAGTCTGATTCACCTCAACTGCATTCCCTCGGCTTTGCTCAGAGGTGCACTGAATATCTGTATTATTAATGTAAGAAAAAGCTCGTTGTGATTCTGAGTGCTTTAATGTTTCTTGTAAATCACATAAAAGTAAAAAGAAGCAGACATTGTAATGTCTCAGTAGCTGATATATTGTATACAGACAGCGGAAAAAAATGTTCTGAATCTCACTGCTTGCAGTATTGTTTCTTCAGTCCTCAGTAACAAAGAATGAAAGGTTAGCAGTTCGTACTTGTCCCTTAGCAGGCTCTCTGAGCAGTCAAGAACACAGCTTTTTAAGCTTTATCAGACGACTGCTTTTGCGGGACAGAGTCTTAATGCAGAAAGATCCTTCTGGGTTTTGCTTCTATTAATTTTACATAAGGCGTTTTTGTTAGTCAGAATTAGATAGCACCACTTATTTATGAATAACCCATGAAGCAATGAATGAGTCAATATGAGACATTTCCCCAGTCCCTGGTGCCAGGTATTCACAAATCAAAAATGGCATCTATGCAGAATAATCACCAACAGAGATATTTCTGCAGTATGCCTGGATTAACTTGGAATGAATTATCTTCCCAGCTATATAAGTTGCTTTCCCTGAAGCACGTTTCTCCCATCCTTCCCCTGTAGGGAATATGTAACGATTATGGTGGAGATTTTTAGCTGTGCACTTTGAGTGGCCTCAGTTTCCTTCTACCCATTTATTAAACAATTCTAATGACTGCTCCTGAAAAAAGAAACATCCACCACAAATTGTGATGGAGAAATGCAAAATGATGATGGTAAAATCCTTGCTACTCACAAGACTTTTTGAGCTCAGCCAGTCCTCTCTGATATGAGGTACAGGCTCTTTAAAAGTCCTTCTTCAGTTCAATGTTATTCATTCAATTCTAGAAACTGGCACAATGGACAAAGACCTGAACAAAAAGTAAATTACAACACACTAAATGAAAAAGTGTGATAACCTCATGAGGGAGGTTATCACAACCACATTATATATGTATGCATGTATGTATGCATGCATGAACTCACACATCTCTGGGTTGACAGTTCTTCACACCTGCACTGTGTCTCCTGAAACAATCTACTTAAAGTAGTTAACCTGTCCAGGACAGTTGTTTGGTAACTGTTATAATGTAGGTAAAAAAAAAAAAAAAAAAAAATCGTTTCCCCTAAGAAGTATCTACAGAAAGAAAAAGAAAATGCTAAGCCCTTCTAAACCAAGACTAGATTTCCATAGGTTGGAACACACTTGAAACCTGGCATGGCTCGCAGTCCAAACAAGCTCACAACATGTTCACAAAGCATCAACAGCGATTCATGAGCAACTTAAGAGGTTGACTGGAGGCAGTTTCTGACTAACACAAATGCCTGCTGAACTTGGGTATGGAATCAGACTGTGGTTTCCCCTTGAGATTTTGGATTCCTTTCTAAAGAGAGATCAAACTGAAATTCATAGGCTACATTGTCAAAGTTCACCTTATGTTTTCTTAACAATAAGAAATAACATTAAACTGTCACAGCTCAATGTATGGATGAGCACAGTTTAGGGCTGCTCAAACAGGAAGGTGGCAGGTTCCCTGGGAGGGTGAGGTGCCAAAGCAGGTCACAGGCAGCTCAGAGATGTAACAAGGATTGTCAGTCATCTGGTACCAGGTGATGCTATCAGTATCTAAGCAAATGCAAAGCAATGATATCCCTGGCCCATTCGCTGCTAGATTTTGGTCACTTCTGCAGGTGTGCAGAGAGAGGATTCACAGGGAAATCAAATACATTGCAATATGGAAGATGAGGCATGAAAATCCTTGCAAGTTTGAGCCACACTATCTAAGAACTTTCCTAAACAGCATTCTCTTTCTCCAGCACCAAGAAATTGGGAAAGGCTGGATAAGATTTTCACTCTGTTCCCTGCAGTGCTCAAAAAACAGGGAGCAAGTGCTTGTAGAGGGATCACATCATCCCTTACAGAGAGGCAGCAATCTCAGTGTGCTATGACCCCCGCACAGTCTCCAGAAGAAAATTTGTTTCTAATGTGTTTTTTGGAACACATTGCTGCCCCATTCAGCCATCAGGCTGCTCATTTTATGTGCAAGTGGTATATAGCCCATAGCAATGCAGGCCCTAAAGCACGAGTATTTATATCTGTCTTGGGTTAAATTTTGTGTAGTATTATACAGAAGGAGAATGCTAACTCATAATTTGCCAGAAGCTTTCCATGACTGGTAAAATATCAGGTGAATTTAGAAAGCAGATTAAATAAATTCAGAGTACGTGTTTAGGCTCTGGAATACATCCAGCCTAAATTGGTGTATGTAGGCAATAAAACATGAGAGTGATTTGTTTTGAATTGACATTTAAATTACAAAGCAATTGTTGAAATGATTATCTTTAGAGCACATTTTGGAAACTCATATATATAACCATTTTTAAAAAATGGGCACAGACTTAATCGACTTTAACAGGATCACTACCGAAATTCATGTCCAGAAGTCTTACTTTCCCTGAATAGTAAGATAAAGTTCATTAATAGGACTACTTTGTAGTGATTCTTGGATAACTATGTGAGTTTTAGTACACACATTTGTGTCCCCTAACCAGATCTTTAAGCTGTCACTCAGCATCCCTCTAAGAATGTCTGCCTTAGACATTTGCAGATTTGTTTTAGTATTTTTGCAGTGTGTATTGGGAGCACAGGTGATCACTTGGAATACATGGAATTTGTACTGATCCCCTGGATAGAGATGAAATTCATACACAGCTGAGAGCAAGTACTGATAGTTCAACTGGTTCAATGAGTCTGCTCGTGGCAGTGAGTCCTAACCCCATGAGAGATGACTGAAGACTCTCAGAATTAAGATCTTTCAAACTTCATTCCGCAAAATTAAGCTCAGGCACGTTGGTCCTTTGGGGAACGGAGTGAGGGAGAGTGTTCACCTTGTGTAATAAAAAAGGCTTAATTCAGGCTCAGAAGTTTATACAAGCAAAACTGAAACCCCTATCAGAATAATGAGTAGAAAGTCTAGCTTTCCTGTGTACAGAAGAATTACTAGGCAAATTCTTGAATGCTGTGGTTATTTTGTTTGTTTAGCAATATTAAACACTCCAATCTTCTCCTGAAATTGAATTTCAGTTTTTCCTTTCTCATTCTGCAACAGTTCAGCTGTTTTTTCAGATATGCTCTCGTTCCAGAACTTGAGGCAAGTCCAGTGATGTAGATACACAAGGCATACACTAGGCAACCTGGTTCCAGGAAATAATTATTTTTGTTTTTAACAGACTATATGTCCTCCAAAATAATCCAAGACCAAAAGTCCTAATAGTCTAGACCAGAGAATCATAAAATCCTAAATAAGGA
Source organism: Tauraco erythrolophus (assembly GCF_009769465.1). Classification (NCBI taxonomy): domain Eukaryota; kingdom Metazoa; phylum Chordata; class Aves; order Musophagiformes; family Musophagidae; genus Tauraco; species Tauraco erythrolophus. Next base: position 104,680,562 of record NC_141465.1, read on the forward strand.
CTAGGTTGGGAGGGAACTCTGGATGTCACTGCTCATAGCAAACCAACTCTGAAGTTACATCAGGTTGCTCAGGACCTTCTCCTGTCAATTTTTCAGTATTCCCAAGGACAGAGATGTTATAGTACAATTCATGTGACTCATGTATCAGATTGTTAATATGAAGTGGTGCTCACAAAAGAAACAATTCTCATTTCGTGTAATGCAAACCATATAGTCACATTTACAATCAAAGAAACAGCCAGAAGAATATTAACTTTCTAGTGGAAGCAGATTTCCTAGATTTTTAAGACCAGAGGGACAGCTATGATCATGCAGTCCAAATTCCTGAGTAATATGAGCTGGAAAGTTTTCTTCAGACACGCTGGAAAGTAGTGCTCAGGCACCCATATATGTAGCAGCTCACTGCTGTGAGACTCTGACATCGCTTGCGGAAGCAAGCTTTATATTGTCAATCACAAAGGACTCCTAGCTGAAATCTTGCAACTGTGCTCCACTTGCACAATCTTCTACTCATTTGTGGAGACTCCTTCATTTCCGTCTAGCGGGCAAAGAAGCTTCAAGGGCTCTCTATTCTGAGCAATCATTTCAGGTTAAATTTTAGCCCCTGTGGATTGGTTATGAAGTTGTTATTCAAACTCAGTCTCAGCAAAAGGATTACGTGTGTGATTAGAGGCTATGAGATTGCCCCCTTTGTACTGCAACTGTAAATCAGGATGAAGAAACAGCCTGTGTCTGCATTTGAATGAGCTAAAAGCCAGGAATTTCCAAATCTCAGCAGGTGCTGTTATCAGGAAGATTTTCAGAAAAGATATAATCCTTTATAGTTGCTGGGTAGCTGAGGTAAGGAGCCTGTTAACATCGGATTTTATCTCCTGCTGTGTTGAAAGATGTAGCTTTCTTCTCAAACAACATTTTTGTCTCCACATGGGCTGAAACACATCAACCATGGATCATGTAGTGATAAGGCACCCTCTCCCACTTCCAGAGTGCTGGATTGCTGCTAGGGACATGAGAAGCATGAGTTGCTCTGTGACTGTACAGCTGTGCTGTCCCTAAACGTCTCAAGGCATCAGTTCAGCTCTTGCCTTGGAGATGTAAACCTGTGCCGGGTGCACATTTGCTCAGATTCACATCACACTGGACCTGCAGTGCTCCTGCACATCCCCTGCATTGCCTCTGCACAAGTTGCAAACAAATAAAGATCAGTCCTTGACACCTCCACATGCTGGGTGTTTAGCTGTCTTTTATCTTTGGCTATATTTGTAGGCTCCCAGTGAGGAATTTGGAGTTCTGGACAGTAATGACTTTGGATTTTCAATGTAGTCCAAACTCAAATTTTGATGAGTCTGAGGTATTTAGCTCCCTTGCATACCTCAGGTTTCTGATTTCTGGTTGATGACTCTTCCTGCAAAGAGAGAAATCCTAAACTTCAGCTGGTGCCTATGTATCTTTAACATGTAGCCAGGACCCTGTTTCTGTGCTACTCCTAATACTGGTCTAACATATATCTTCACAAGGTTTCCATTTACATCCCACTTATGCTGCTCAATGGTGTCTTTGGGCATTCCCTCACCCTGCCAGGAATGGGCTAGGAGGCAAGAGTCAGGGCAACATACTGCAGTACTGATGCTCATCCCGCTGCGATCTTGTGCTTCTGGTTCAAGCCAGGGCTGAGCAAGAGCTGCTAGAAGAAAGTAACTGCTTAGCAGTATCCGGTCTTCATATCTGCTCCTGATTTGGAATGATCTTCTTGATGTATTGCCATTGTCTCCTAATGGCACCTTTTCCTTAAATAGGTTTCTAGTTCGAATCTAATGAGCTCTGGCTCTTCTATTTTGTGAAAGTCTTTTTTCATGCAGTGCTAGGTGGAAGTCTGCTGCTAGTGTGGTGTGAATCACAGTCACAGTGCTTCATCTTTCCAGCTCATCACACTAGTTTTGGACCTGTAGTATGGCACAAATAACTTCAAGGGTGGGTAAAGAGACTCATGGTTGAAGAGGACCACAAGATGATTTCCTTTACACCTATGAATGAGACAGGGGTAGGAACATATCGTATTTTAGTGTGCTGGTTGAATTGAGGCTAATCAGGGACAAAACATGTTTGACTGACATCAGAACTGGAAAAAAAGGTCTATTTCAAAGGTCAGCGTTAAGTTACAAAGTTTGGCTGGGTCTCTTTTTCCCTTCAGGACTCTGTTCCAGTTTACTCTGTGGCTGATGCGGAAGGAATTATTGCCTGCCCTGCTACATGCTAGGCAGTCTCGTATCCCGCTGAGGGATAACATCTTTGAAGAACAGTTCAAGTGTATTGTCCAAAGAGACTTCTTGAGCGAGGCACAGAAAATATTTGCAGTCACCTTTGCTTATAAGAGAAGAAAACAAACGTCTGGGTTACTGGAAGGTTAGTTTTTTTGTGTGTATACTGGCAAGCGAACAGATTTTGCATGCCTCTCCAAAAACTGTATCAAACCCCTGTGGAAAGTTTCTGACTACAGGGGAAAAAGATAAATAATCTTTCTCTCTCGGATAAACATTTAATTAGTGACATGCCAGTACCAGATAAATGTTAAACCTTTGTGAATAAAGTATTAGGAAACAAAACCCAATTTATTTATTTTTTTAAGAATATGAGAAAAAAAAAGGCTATTGTTTCTACTATGTTATAACTCCCTTTGGAAGTTTATAATTCACCTGCCTGGACTGCAATTTACCGAGTACCATCAGTATTACAGACAATGACAAAGCTGTGGCATTCAGCTTTCATGAAGCAACACAGCCAGAATTTCTGCAGCATATACCAACAATCCAGGCCTGCAAAATTGATTGGAAAACTAAGAAAATGGAACTTGCACGTGTCATTGACTGTTAGTCACTCCACTGTGTAGATAGGGAATTGGCTGGATGGTCACATTCAAAGAGTTACGGTCAACAGCTCAATGCCCAAGTGGAGGCCAGTGACGAGTGGTGTTCCTCAGGGGTTGGTGTTGGGGCCAGTGCTGTTTAACATCTTTGTTGGCGAAGTGGACAGTGGGATTTAGTGTACACTCAGCAAGTTTGCAGATGACACCAAGTTGGGTGATGTGATTAACACGTTGGAGGGACCCTGACAGGCTTGGGAGGTGGGCCTGTGAGAACCTCATGCAGTTCAACAAGACCACGTGCAAGGTCCTGCATATGGGTCAGGGCAATCCCAAGCACAAATACAGGCTGGGTGGAGAATGGCTTGAGAGCAGCTCTGAGGAAAAGGACTTGGGGATGTTGGTTGATGAGAAGCTCAAAGTTGAGCCAGCAATGTGCACTGGCAGCCCAGATAACCAACTGTATCGTGGGCTGCATCCAAAGATTTTTGGGATGTCCTAGGGCAGGACTCATGCAGCCGAAGTATCTCAGCTGGCTGATCTATAGTAACTTGAGCAGTTCCATGTACTGTGTAACTCAGAAACAAATTTCACCATCTTCAGAGTAACAAAGTGGCTCATTATTATAGAGAGCTTCATGGCTTTGCATGAGCTTGGAACATTACAAAGTGTAATAAGCAAGACTTCAATATTTCCTTTTAGACGTCTGAGCAAAGATTTGGTGCCTATAAAAGTGGTTTCACTTTCCAATGTACCCAAAACCCTGTGAAGCTGATGAAAGTTATATAGGTTCAGAAAAGATAGCTTGTATTTTTAATGTTTTGCCTGGAAATTTTTTCTCCTATTTTTGTAGAGCCAATAGAAACATCAAAATTTTCATTCCATGAGACATTCAGGTATTTAAGCAGTTGTTTTTAATATGGAAGCATTACACTGACTTCTACAGCATTTCTTTTTCTCCAAGTGCACTATTACCATATAGTCTTCTGTGTGAAAACGCTGTTTCAACAGCTTGTTTCAAGTCAGTATCTGCTATATGTCCATTTAAAGCTATACCAAATTCCATGCAAACTGTAATTCAGACATCTTAGTCTCCTATCCTTTTTAAAGGTTCAAGTCATCTTTAAACTAAATCACCAATGAGGTTATACCATGGATGATCAAATAATGTGTACAAAATGCTTTGTACTGGGAGAATAGCCCAGCCAAGAAGAAAAATCACTGTGGGACTCGGAGAACATGGAAGTATCTGGTCTATTAGTTTTGTGAAGCAAAATGAGCTGGAATGAGCTGATCATTTCAGTAAGCTGAAATCTGGATTCGTGTTCATCTTTAAAAAAAAAAAAAAATCCTTTTTTTTTTTAAATGCCCACTTAAAACGTAAACCTAATCAAAACAGTTAAATTTTGTTATAAAAATATCTATGTTGAAAAAAATCCCTTTCTATGAAATAAAATACTTGGGAAACTCCTGCATATCACTGTTCTTTTACGTAAGAAAAAAAAGGTGAAATTGCACATGCTTATGGAAATAACTCAAAGAACAGCCAGAGACAAATGCTGCATAGACTAGTGGGGTTTTGATAGCGTACCACTTACCTCACCAAAAGAGAGGTAAACCTTTGTTCAAAATTACTTTTCTTACAGTTCAAATAGATGTAGCATGCTTCTTACCCAATCTTTCTGAAAACTTGTAAGAGTTGCTAAAATTTTGTATTGAGGACGAGCTGACCTAATTACTCTTTTATTACAGCAAAAGGGCTTCCTAACTGCAAGATGACATTAACCTGCCTTTATTATTAGACCCTGTCAACTTGGAGCTGAGTATGATGGTAGATATGAGGAATGAAGAGCTCTCTGCTGGTCATTACTTTATGGGGGTTTTTTTTGAGAAGGAAGAACTCTCTACTGGTCATTACTTTATGTATTTATTTCTTTTTTGAGAAGGAAGGCTTTGGAATAATGCTTTTCTTGAATTGCACTACAATTAGGAGGAGCTTTTAAGCTTTATACATGTCTTTTCAATAAGTGATTTAGATTTACATACGAGATCTATGGCTATTGTGCTTGTCTCTGTTCCTGAAATGAATGAGAGATCATCAACACAAAACTAAAATGCTTTGGAGAATAATGACATTCCGAGAAACAACAGAGCCAGAAGAAAACGATCAAGAAACATCAGAGTAAAACACCACCATAAAGACTTTATAAAGCCTGATTTGTGCTATCAAGTGAAAGAATTCAGTCACAGTCATGTCCACTGAATACCTCCCTTTCTTTGCAAAAAAAAACCAGCATGTGTATTCAGTTTCTACCTTTCTGCACAGAATTCAAAGGAGAAGACATTAAGCGTACAATGAGATGTGTCGGTAATTGTGCAAGATGTGTCACCCATGGCGAAGGAACCATGGCTTTCTCGTAGTCATAGAACAAACACATAACTAGCGAGAACAAATTGTTAGAGAAAAACAAAACCTGGGACACGAGACAGAAGATGGTTTGTACATGTGTCTGGCAGGGAACTGATGGAGGCAACAGAGCCTGTCTCAGCTGTAAGGCAGCAGCTGCCTGCTGTGAGAACAACCACAACTTATTTCTTAGGACTCTGAGTCAGAACGTTTATCCTCTAGCCTTAAGTATATGTGCATGTTTTCACAGGGGAGTTCCTGTGAACTGACTGCATACAAGAAAAATAATGTTTACTTGGGTTTTTGCCTTGAGACTTGAATGAAGAAACAAGTTCTTAATATAACAGATGTGATGCTTCGCTAGCATTTTATTTACCTTGCTGAGCACAAGCAAAATCTACCAAAAACATACATAGCCTCACAAAACTGGAGAATATGGACAGCAAGAGACCTTCCGAGACTATAGAGATAATCCTTGTGCTTCCTTTCTAGAAGAAAGCTTTGTCTCAAGTTTGCAACTACAGTCTTTATTTCACTTTATGGAAGGAATTAACAAAAAAACAATGTGCAAAACCACAACATGGACATCTAGGGTGGAAAAAAAATGATTATTGTGAATGCTGTACACAGGGAAAGTCATTGACTATTTGTGGGCAATTACTTATATCTCCTAACGAGTTTATCAAAGTTATACAAAGTCTACGTATACTTTACAAATATTTACCTGAATTCACTGATCACCCTTTCTAATGTGATATATCAATCATATACATATGACAACACTTTTTCTGCTACCTACCCAGAAAACTACATTTTCTAAAAGAGAGGAATAATGAATCGTAATTAAAAAAATCCCCCCAAAACACATAGCTAACAAAATATGTTTGTTAGTACAGCTAGAGATAAACAGTTTCAAATTAGCATTAGGTAGCACTTGCAAAAATCACATCTTTGTCTGCGTCGTGGTTTATCCCCAGCTGGCAACTAAGCCCCACACAGCTGCTCGCTCACTCCCTCCTGCCAGTGGGATGGGGAAGAGAATCTGAAGAGTAAAAGTGGGAAAACTCATGGGTTGAAATAAAGACAGTTTAATAGGTAAAGCAAAAGTCACACAGGCAAGCAAAGCAAAACAAGGAATTCATTCACCACCTCCCATGGGCAGGCAGGTGTTCAGCCATCTCCAGGAAAGCAGGGCTCCATCACATGTGATGATTACTTGGGAAGGGGAAGGCAAATACCATCATTCCAAACATCCCTCCCCTTCCTTCTTCTTCCCTTAGCTTTATATGCTGAGCATGATGTCATATAGTATGGAATATTCCCTTGCTCAGTTAGGGTCAGCTGTTCCAGCTGTGTCTCCTCCCAATATTTCATGCACCCCTAGCCTACTCCCTGGTGGGATGGTGTGAGAAGCAGAAAAGGCCTTGACTCTGTGTGAGCACTGCTCAGCAGCAACTAAAACATCTCTGCATTATCAACACTGTTTTCAGCACAAATCCAAAACACAGCCCCACGCTAGCTATTATGAAGAAAATTAACTCTATCCCAGCCAAAACCAGCGCGGTCTGTCTGAGTGAAAAGTTAAAATAATCGTTACTCTCAATGTGGCAATCATAACAAATCTGCAGTCAGAGCTGTGTTGAGTCATGATGATGTCTGTTTATGCAGATTCTGGAAAGAGTTTGCAATCTGACAATGCTTTTCTTTTTCCGAAATCACCTGCAGGAGCAATAAGAGTCCCAAACAATACCCATGCAGTTAGCGAATACACTTTGCACTGATGTCCTTTTTCACACCAATGAACCCAAACTGTACACCACAGCATTTACTGAGAATCTGGCTTAATCTCTATGACACAGAAAACAGCTTTAGTTAAAAATGCTAAATACTGAAATTTATATCTTCTAGCTTGATTTCTGTAAGCATTCCAGATTGGAGAAACAAGCGGAACCCCAAACCATTTAGTTGTTCAATTGACATGGAGCAACTTGGCTGACAAAGCTACATGCATATCCTGATGCCTGTCAATCATAAGTAGCCCATCTGGGCCCTGTTCTATTTATTCCTCTTCAGTAAAGAGATATTGCACAGGAGGCAGCTGGCGGACTACAGAGAATGCTCCTCCTCCCTTTGTTTTTGTGCCTCTGCCTGCAAAAGGCAGGATCTAGCCATAAGGACCCAGTTTTTCTTTTATGTGAGACTAGGAAATAGCTGAGGCAGTTCTGGCACAATGATACAGAAACTGGTGTCACACACAGCTGGATGGGACTACATTGAAGTGGCATGCAGGTGGGATACACCGTAGCAGGCAACATCCACCAGGAGATGAAGATACGTCTCGCTCTGTGCCCTTTCCCAGGCAACTCCACCGCGCAGTCCTCATAATCAGAACAAAGAACAAAGGGAGTGGGGTGCCCAGCACCACCCACTGCTGAGCGCAACCAAGGAAAAAAACTATACAATAGAGAGGCCCTGGCTAGTAAGATGAACATTATATGGTAGTTTACATATAGTCTTTAGTCAATGGAAGGACACCATCTTTAGAGTGGGCTAGTACATCTAAACACACCTACTATCTTGTTGGACTCAGAACCGCAAGGTCACATAGAATCATAGAATCATAGAATGGTTTGGATTGGAGAGGACCTTAAAGATCATCTTTTTCCAACCCCCCTGCCATGAACAGAGAGACCTTCCGATAGATCACGTTGCTCAAAGCCCCATTCAGCCTGGCCTTGAATACCTCCAGGGATGAGGCTTCCACAACTTCTCTGGGCAGTCTGTGCCAGTGCCTCACCACCCACATACTCTAGCTGCCATTTGAAGAATGATGTTATTACATGCAGAATATCGGAAAGATGGCCTGGGCAAGCCTCCAGGCTGCCAGCTTTTTGTCCCGATTACCATGAGCTGAACCACTTTGCATGTGGACTTACAAACAGAGATCAGAGAGCCTGAATAGTTCAAAGGAGGTACATGAGGATGCCCAAGCTGCTCCAGGGCTGCAAAGCAAAACCCTGTGGGGGCGCAGGTCCTGCTACTGTGGTGCCCAGCGCATCTTGCCATGACAGAGACAGCAGTACATTCAGAAATGGGAGAGGCTGTGCTGTCTTTTTTTTTTTTTCACATTGACTTTTCGGTTCTTCACAGATGTTTACACTGCCTTTGAAGACCTCTTCCATAGAGAAATGATAAAAATACAATTCTCTGTGAAGGTATGAGGAACCATTTTTTTTTTTCTCTCCCAGACACTTATTGTCCCTTTTCCAGAATTTAGTTTTGCCAGTACAGAACAATGAAAAAATGGGTTTCCTCATTTTTTTCCTACTTGAGTTAAATTCATTTGAAAATATTACTTCTATTTCAATCCGTTCAAGCCCAGAACTGCCAGAAGCAATGAGTCCATAGGTTAAACAAGCTGACCTAAAGCTGCTGCAATAACTGCAGTACCCATGGGGGCAGCCTGGGGAGTTACAGAACCTTACCTGAAAAGGATGCAAATCTGACAAGGGTGAGCTGTTCACCTGGCACACTTTATCGCTTCAAATGACCCACAGACACACAGCCTGGGAACCTGAATGACAGCCTCAAAATAATGTCCACTGACAGAACTCAAAGGCTTATTCCAAACATCTAGGGTATTTGTTGGGGAATGTTCCAGCTCTTTGATCATACAGTGTAGAGAGGAGGAATAAAAGTTCTCCAGTTTTGTATCACTGAGGAACGAAGAATGCAATTCCTCTAGTTTAACTTTCAGTGAATGGTAGTCCTCTGACTTGTCTTCAACATCTGTCTTTGGACAAGAAAAATATTCTTCTGAAGGTATCTCCTCCTTTCTACTGACCATAGCGGGGTGTGATGGTGGCAGGTTCAGATACAGAAGTATCAAAGAAAGAGCTGACACACTCAGAGCATGTGCACATACTGGACAGTGTAAGGGAACAGGAATTTTGCTATCAAAGAAGGATTTTTCTCATACTGACCAAAGGAAAACTTCAGGGGTTGCTGCCACACTCACACTCTCATCCTTCCTTTCTCTGCCATCTGATCTCCTGGGAAAAGGCATAGCTGACATGAGAGACAGTTGGTCCAGGGACAGAATGGACTCCCAGAATGGACAAGGCAGCTGCATCCCATGTGCAAATCCTCTGCCTTCCAATCTCTGTTTGATTCCAGCACACAGAGGTGAAGCCTTCAATCCTGATATCCTGCTTCTTCCTCTCCTGAAACAACTTTCTTTTCTATTTCCTAAGAAGGACTGTGGACCCTTCTCAAATAATTTCCATGCTGTGAAAAGACTAACAGAGCACATAAAGGATGTCTCTGAACATCAGAACTTTACAGAACATTTTTGAAGGCTGTGAGTTCCTATAGGCTAGCACGAGTCTCCAGGGCAAGCACAAGTATGTGGTGGAAATTACTACCCTGAATGACAGCCTGCTGCTGCCTGTCCCACTCCTGACACTTCACTCCCTGCAAGAATATTTGGGTTTCAGCATACACTTCAAAGTTGTGGCTCCTTCTGTTTTGTTTGGCATAGTAGCGCTCATTTTCAGAGGGAAAAAGGCAAAGGAATATTTGTAGAAACACAGGGCCTGGCAACAGCCACAGCACAGCAACACACTGATGGTGAACCCCCAAGCATTTGGGTGAACAGGTCCCGCTGTCAGCAGAGCAGCCAAGTCCCGCCAGCCCCGTTCAGCTGCCACCGAGCAGCGCGCCACACGTCAGAGGGTGTTCTGGTTATTTGTCTCACGAGTCATTTAAACTGTAAAAGCACAAATGTACTTGATTTTTATTAGTACTTTTGACTTCAGCGGATGTCTTATGGGCAGTAGCTGCCTCCTTAACGTTCCTGTGGAACAGCTTTCTGCTATACCGTACTGGGAGAAAAGACAATTGCATCACAGTTAATCCTCTTGCTTCACAGAACAATTTCTCTGCCCTGCATCATGTTTATGTTTAATTACGGCATATATTTGGAGTATTTCAGAACTGATAGCTCATTAAAACAGCATCCTAGCCATCAACCATGACATTCCACTGGGAAATAAAGGAAATATAAATTTTAAGCCAGCCAATAAATAAAGCAGTGTTCTAAACTTTTAAACCCATAAAACAAACAAGAAAGAAAAATATGAGTGACACATTAGCCAGAATTATCCCTTCTTCAGACTCAAAATGAGGCTCTGCAAAGGGTAGGCCCTACCACTCATTTTTGTTGGGAAAGAGGACAAATCGTCATGTGTTGGAGAAGCAGCTCTGCCAGAGAGCCCGGAGGATCTTAGTGTCTCTGCCTTCCACCTACCTGTCATCTGTAATTTGGGAACATGTGGAATTTTCTAGACAGATTCAGCTTCCGTACTCTTACCTGGTTACTATCTGTTGCACTACAGAAACAATTGCAGCAAGGATGATGGATCCTACCTGCTGGATTTTAGACATTAGCCGGACAACTAACTCACAGCTCCCATTTGTCACCAGGGCGCAGATTCCAGCCACTGTCAGAGACGCTGCTCCAGCTGTAACCTGGCATATCAAAATTTAGTGAGTAGCTCCATATATTCAGGTGTTTCATCCATCCTTTCCTCCCACAATCTCTTGTATGTAGCAAAATAAGGGATGTGTGCAGTGTTAGGAAAGGCTATGAAAGGACAAACATTCAATGCTCTGGGGAAATTGTTAGTGGAACTTAAGCATTTCTTTCAATTTAAGAGGATTTAGGCCACATATGAATGCTAGGAATCCCATCATCAGAGCCTTTCCCACAGTTTCAAATACCTCAGAAGCCTGCAATGTGAGCAAGCCTGCCTGAAAAAGCTGGTGATGCTGGAGGCTCCATCTGTTGCTCGTTCGCAGCACATATTGTCAGAAGACCGGGAATGCCACTCTCCCACCTTTTCATACTCTCGTACTGCTTTGCATCGATAAGATTTCAGAAGAACGTTTGTGGCTCTGCTCAAAGGGGAATATGACAACACACTTGCCATGCGTTCCCTCACTGACGTGCCTTCTCTGCAGACAGCAAACTGGGCTGCTGCTGACCTGATTGTATGGAAAGACAAAATCCCATGGGATTATTTTCTCTCTGTTGTTTTCAGAGAGGTGTTTCATTCCTCTACTTCTTCTTCACCAGTACTTAAGTCTAATGCCTTTAGTCAGTGTTGTGCCTTGACTTTCTTGACTCTGACACAATTTACTCTTCCTTTCGATTTTAGCTTTATGTCTTTTCCATCTCTCCCAGCTCCACTTGGACATGATCCTGTCAAGCAGTGCATGTGAAGCACTGAGTACCTTTGGCTACGTCGGATTACAGTGGAAGCGGGGAAGGCAGAGCATAAGTCCAGAGGCATGCGGGACAAAAATTTCAGAAATGCTCACGGAATTTCAACATTTCCACTTCAGAGTGCCCAGCCTGTGATGACCATAGCTGGCTGTCCACAGTACAAAAATCCTATTATTGTTTTAAAGCCTTGATTATCCTTTAGGGTATAGCAAGGTATGTCACTGCAGAGTGAAGTTGCACTGCAGAGTAGTGTTGATGTGAACAGACTTGTAATTCGCACACTCCAAGGTGGCTGGGTGACTTTCATGTAATTCAAGATTTGTGGACAAATTGGTGTGGTATCAATTCATGGTCCAGAGCACCAGAACTCTCAAGTTTAAATGGAGTAAATAGAACAGCTATTCTTGTTCCCCTGTTCTACAGGACATGTATTTCTGAGTTTCACTCCAACATACACATGCATGAGTTGATGCTATGATGTAAACGAGAGGAGCAGATTGAGTTCCCCTGTGGCCTTAACACATGGTGAGAGTAGGAGGCAGGCTGAAACACATTTAAGCCATGTCCCATACAGCGTTCATCTTCCCAGCTCTGAGTCACACCTTTTCTCCTCCCTGGTACGTTTGGTGCTTAGAGACATGGAGCAAGCAATGAGTTGTGGCTCTGAGAGATGGCACAGAAACTCTGCAAGACAGTGGCAGAGGAAGGTGGTAACAGGAATATTTCAACCTGATACTAGATTAAGCTGATAGTAGATATTATTCCAAGGAATTTTCATAGAAAGCAGTTGTCAATTGTTGAAGAGCTGATATATATTAAATGAGTGGCGAAAGGAAATCCAAATCATTGACCAAGCATCACTGCTGCATATTTTTTTTTCAATGGGCTTAAGGTAAAACAGAATTCAAAAATCGAAGTGAACTTTAGTCCCGAATATCAGAAGCTCAATAAACAAAGGTAAATGAAAGTTATTAAAAAAACAGCATCTATAGGCAAAGGATGCAGATTTGTTCTTGAAATGACTGTAATTGTTAAAGAGAAGTAAATTCCTGTTTGGCTGATTATCTGTTTTGCATAAATATTCCGGAAGGGCCCTAGGGCATTACCAATTTGTCACAAAATAAAACATGACTACTTATAGACATACTTCTGAAGTTTATTTAAAAGGCCAATGTGACTTTTCAAGTGTTGCGTGCTTGCTTTTGCATGTGCAAAAGTAACAAGAAACATAGTCTTTGCAAGTGTATCCTTTCTTAACAGAGAAATCCGTGGTGATAACATTCTTAATAAATTCAGTTCACATTACTGTAATGATGTTTGTCTAGCAATACCTTGGGAATTACAGTTAGCTTTAATATTAATTTATTCAGTGCAATTTTCATATATTGCCGACATATTTTACATCCTCTGCTGGATCCAAATTACCCCAGGATAACAGAAAACTCTTCTATGCATGAATTTTCAAAATGCCTTTCAAACACAACAGAGCATACAACAAAGAAAAGCAATCTCTTGGGCTCATCAGCATGCAGGATGGAATTTCTAGTTCATGATCTGCACCAATGTTTCCTGACCAGTAACGTGAAATCTTAAAATAAATTTAATGCCACAATAGCCAGATCCTTGTCTTGTGGTTATAGTAAATCATTAAGAACTAGGTTTTAAAGTTCATATCCTAGAAAAAGGCTATCTTGGAGAGGAAATGAAGGTTGTGATCAGTTTTAAACATCTGACAGAGAAGCTTCTAGTACTTTACTAGTACAACTTTACTAGTACAACGAACAGCTTTTGAAGCTCGGTAGTTTTCTGTAGCTAACATCAACCCACATACCTTGAGTTTAACTATCAAAGAGGGAAAGGCATTACTTCAGCCACACAAGAGGTAAAAGTTAGAAGTTAGGAGAATAAATTAAGCAATGGAAAATCAAATATAAATGCTGGGGATAAAGCAGCTGACAGTGAAATCTCTAAGAATAAGCTGCCAAAATTGCCACAAACGAAATATGAGCAAAGAAAATCTCACAGGTCACTATACTGCACTATGTGGCAGCAGGGGTGATTTATCTCTGTTTTTCAATTTGGCATATTCTAGGCCTGAGTCTGCAGCAATTTATCCATTCATACTTAAACCATGTTTCCTTCACTGCTTGCAGTTCCTGTAGCTGAGGACAGCAATGGCAGCAAGCGGGACAAAGAGGAGTTTCACGCAGGACATGAGGTGTCAATGTCCATTCAACAGAACACATGGAGGAAAGGTTGCTATTTTGGGGTTTCACCATGCTGGAGATGCTGAAGCCCTGACTGACTCTGCCCTAGGTGGGATAGAAGAAGGGCAATTTGGTAGAGGCAATATCTCCACCAAGAGGGTGGAAATAGCCTGTGACTAAACAGGTGGTGGAGTCAGCTATTATTATAGAGTTGTGATTATTTTAAACAAACTCCTTTTTCACACTTGTCCACAGAAGGGGAAGAAGGAGGAGATGGTGAAGCTGAGCAAATACCTGGTTAGACATGCCCGTGTGGAAGGTGTTTAATAAGGACAGTTACACTTAATAACCAGACGCACATCATCATTTCATCTGGATAATAAACACGCAGGACTTGAAAGAAAATCTCGCTGTCCCTTTGTTGCCATGACAGCTTTATGAAAAATATAAAAGAAGATAACACAGCCATCAAACTCAAGACGTGAAATTCCAATGAAGTCAGTATATTGTCTTATAGACTAGCTTGGTAATTCAACAAGAGTCACTGTCTTCAAAAATCATACATACATACATCAATGCTGGTGTGAAGGAAACACAGCAGAGAGAACTGCTGCATGCTCCTGTTCAGTCCTCCTGGAAAACAGTGAGACACAGAGATTAGCAGCAAGGCTTTTCAATGCAGTCTTCTTTTTCATAACCACAGAAATATTCAGAGTTCATATTGAATGTGTCATTCTGTCACCCTCACTAGATTTCAGCCTGATCTCTCACATTTTATCACCCTTAGTGCTGAACAGACTTCACTCTCACTCAAAATGGGCAGTTATTAAGCACCAACTTTTCAGTGCAGGCAAGCAATCTGAGATGTGCTCAGTACAATAACCCAACAAAAGGTAAACCCATTGGCCAAACGCTTTTCTCTCTACAGAAAATTAGTACAGACAAGTGGCTGCTTAGGCCTAGAACCCAAGAGGACTTCTGTGTTTACAGTACTTTCGAAGGTCATCTGCCATCTAACTTCCAACTATGTCTCATTTTTAGTAAAGTTCATAGCACCTACAGGTTTAATTCATGTTTGGAGTGAGCAACCCATGCCTACACAGCACAGGAACTGAGCCAGATCAAGACTCCCTCACGTGGCTTGTGTCCCACAAGGCCACCACTCTTGAAACCAGCTGGACAACCAGCATCAGGTTTTTTATGAAACGAATTAGCTGCAGTTATCCCTCTATCAAAAACCAGAAGGTAGTGGAAGTGGTTTGGGTAATTTCTACCTGTTACCTACCCATCATTTAGCATTACAGCACTGGGCCAGCCTTGAAAACATGAGGTGGTTTGAAGCCGTATCTTGTAGAAGGTTATCACTTGAGTACAAGATTGTAGGCTAATGGAGTAGGGACAGTGTGCACCCTCCCATCCTCCCTCCATGAGGCTATATGCAGAAAGAGCCCATGTGTGTGCCATGCAGGCTGTGCCATGCTGGGGTGGCTCCCTGCAGATTGAAGTTCATGGTCTCAGCTTTCCAGTTTGCTTTCAGAATTCGTTGAATGTCCTGCCCTCGGCTTAGGATTGGTCTAAGGAAAAGCTCTAAGCATCACCATGCCTTTGCTGCACAGTGGCATAGCTTCAGGAGGAGAGGTTGAGGACACTCCTTCCCTTCCAAGCAGCTGAACATGCTGCTATTTCAACTCTTCTGACACATCTTAGTCTATGTCTATAAAACTCGTTAAGAAAAACCAGAGAATGATCCTTGTAGTGCTTTGTAGAGCAGAATGACCACAATCACCCAACACAGCACTCAGCTGGTCTTCATGTCCCACCCCAATGACACTCAGACAATATTATTCTTCTTTGTGTGTGTTTTGGTGGCACAAAGTGTCTGAAATGTTGACAATGCAGCCCAGCTGAGTGGTGTTGTGATAACGTGAAGCTAAAAGTGTGTGTAGGAGGTCATGGAGTGTGGCACAAAGGTAGCTGCAGGTGTTAGGGGAGTAAAGCTGTTGTAGATAATTGGAAGGACTATATCTCATACCTGTTGCACGCAGAAAATGATATTTGTAGTAAATCATCCCCGGAAGCAATGTCCAACCATGTCTTGAAGAGGATTCACTGACATTGTTCAAAACATAGCCATGAAGTAATGTAATATCAATGTGCCTTCAGCCTCTTCATGCACAGCACATAATCAGTGAATACACATTTCTGGATTTCACTAGTAAGATCTGGCAAGGTAAAGTTAGATGACACGGCACCCCACTTTCAGCCAAAGTAGTTTTCACATCTTTTACAGCCCTACAGCCGCTTTGAATCCTAGTGGGAGAATACTCAGTAACTTTGAGAAACACCCTTTCAGCAGTGTACTTTTATAGGCTGAATTTGCAACTGAAATTTTGGCAGTTAGCTTTTACCACTTTGGCCAAAGCCTATAAATAATTAAGAGACAAGAACTATTACTTTTCAACTGTATGCGTTTCAAGTCACTGTATACATTCGATCTTTTCTTCAGTTCCCATAAATCCACTAATTATAAGAGACATGAACTCTAGAGCACATGGAGAACTGTGAGATTTCTCTTTTCAATTTGATGTCTACTTGTGGCCATCCAGGAATGTAAATCTTGAAGGATAAATTAGAGGCAAGACCACGAAATGTGAAAGAAAAATGATACCAAATTGAAAGTGTCTATAACATCCCAGCAGAAAAGCAGGAACGTAATCTTGTAGATGTTGTCCCTCTGCAGTTCAGTGAGACCTGATCCAAGCCTTGATTAACATACGAATTTATTTTACTGCCACAGATGAAATATGACCCTTTCCACCATAGAAACAAAAGAGGGTTCACAACGGTCTTCAAAAAGAGATTGCGAACAAAAACATCTACTGGGATCTGATCTGCATGAATAACAAATTCAGAGACATAAACAATCTATGCCAATGAAATCAAACATGTGCTACTCGTATCCCTGACACACAATCATGTACTAAGACATATTCAGGGTATGACACAATTTATTTCAAATTTACTGAACATTTCAAAGCCACAGAAAAACCCTAGCTGATTACATTTCCAGTTGCTAGGAACAGAAAATGATGAATTTGGTCTTCCTAACTGCCTTCCTCCTCACACACACATTTTGTCACATCGTTTTTCTCCCATGCAAAACATATGCTGATTTTGCAGAAGGTCTCATATTTTCTAAAGCCAGCCCCGCAGTAAAAACATACAGCTTCGGTGCTGAATCAGTGCTGTGCCAATGTTCTCTGTCAAAGGCAAGCACCAAACCTGCAGCATGAAACCTTCTCAGCTTTAGATGACTGGAGGAGGAGGACAAGTCAGAGGTAGCCCTTGTCCTCTTGAGAAATCTAGTCTTTCTGTTCCTAGGGACTTTATTCTTCTGCATGTAGGACAAATGAACTGAAAAAAACATCTCTTCATGTAGCTCATTCTTCTATCATATGTCATCCAATTTCACTCAGTTATCTGGGTACTGAACCCAGTAACTTGGTTTTGGCTACAGCATATCTTCCAGAAAGAACTCCAGTGCTAATGTGCAATCACGAAAGAAAAATTCACTGCTTCCAAAGCAAGTTCCTTCCCAATGATGAATCACCCTCCCTGTTAAAAGTGTAGGTCTTACATCTCTTCTAATTTTTAATTGAAATTTTTGTGTGACTGTCACTTCTGGTTCCAGTAGCATTAAGTCAATGAATCGCCACAGCTCTAATCCAGCATGACAACTCCTAAGCGTAACAAAGACATCTATAGCCTTGTGAAATGCAGAAAGCTAAATGGACAAATGCTTCATGTATATCAAATCTACTGGCACATGAACCTCTGCACACCACACTGAGCTAACAGCATTCCAGGTACTGGCAAGCATCAATTAGGATTTTTTTTAATCTAGCATCACAATCAAATATTCAGGAAGGCAAGTGCTAGTAGAGTTCAATCCAAAATAGAGAACTTCCAGTGAGGGTACAAAATCAGTGGGTTACTGAAAAAGAGACAAAGACAATATCACATAAATGTCTGAGCTTCAGGCTGAAGCTATGAAGACAAAATGATAGCATCAGTTGTCTCTTTATCTTGGATGGTTTGAAAACTGTATTGGAAAATACTCAGTGCTTTCACAGAGTGCTAGACTTGAACACTGCAGTTCTTCTTCCTCATCTGCCTGCTCATCAATTTATTCTGCAAACATTGATGGAGACTAACATTAATCCCTCAGCTCTCTAGGCTGGTTTCTTGATTAGTTATGATAGCTCCTTTTGTGGAGGCAAAAATTGTCTGAAACATGTTTTCCCATAAAGCTTTGACTCATAAGGGCTCTGCTTTCCTCACTTTGAGGTCTGCTTGCCTGGCTTAGCCTAAAGAAAATCAGAATCTTGGTGGTTTCCAGGGGTGTGAATGTAGAGAAGAACTGCAGAATTCCACAGAAAATAAAACTGCACAAAATTGGTGTCTGCAACCTCCAAAACAGTGAGCGTGGGATTGTAATTAAAAATCTTCCTTACAACAAAGTCTTGTATGACTCCAGCAAAGAGCCACCCTCCCAGTGCTTTGCTTCAGGATGGTTTGAATGTCCTGAAATGTCCTTGCATATTTGTTTTGTTTACAGTGAGGCCCTGCACTTTTAGAACTGTTTAAATCTAAGCATCTGCTTAAGCCTCACTGAAACCAATTTGCATTAAGTAAATATTGTGGAAAACAGGGCTGTATTGCACAAAGAGCTGTAAACAGTGTCATTAATAGAAAATACGAATATTAGTAAAGCAATAATCTTAGGAACCTTCATTAATGAACCTCATCAGTCCACATATTCAAAGCACAATACAATTAGCTTTTTTCAGAACAGCTTTGTGTGCAATGCCAGCAAGCAATGCCAACTCCATTTACTACAGAACTTACTTTTACAGAAATATGTGTGCATGTTTTGTAATGACTTCCTAACTGGAAGTACCAGTGTACACATGTTCCCAGTGGCATGTCTGATTAGATATTAGTACTCACAAGTAACTGAATGAATTCCAAATAATTTCATGTGCTAATTATGCATGTATTTGTTCTGCTGCATTTCTGAGAACCAGGTCCATGAAAATAATCCAACACATCAGCCACAGGATATACCTGTGACAATAATCGGGAGTTCCTTGCTCTTAAATCAGGTCTTGCTACACTGAAGTCTGTTATGTGATGCTTCTCTTTGTGGTGACTGTGGAGCCAACAGAAATTCTCTGCAAACACTGTCCAACTCAGTGAGTGTATCTGAGTCACTGAAAGAGCATTAAATGATTAAATTATGCTGCCAGTGCAAAGACCGGGGAAGGGACTCATGGGACTGCTTTGCAGCAGGGCACCAGGCTGCTCCTGGCCTGCTGGGAAAAGCTTGAGTCCCATCAACTAATACATGCGATAAATCGAGATTTAAGTTTAAGTGCTTAGGAAAACTTAAGCACTACGTGTATTGCAACATTTTAGAGGTGTGCATAATAACGAGTTTAGGATGCAGTTTATGTACTGTCATATAGTTTAGTCATGTATCTGTGTTAGGATTTTCCCCTTCACAGCTCCAGGTAACACCTTTTTACGATCCAACATGCTGTTATTCTTGAAATATAGAGTGATAGACTCTAAGATTATTGGAAATCTCCCCACTTAGCAGTGAAGCAAGAGCTGTAAATAAAGCTTTGTTCATTCCTTAGACCGGCTGGAAAAGAAACTTAATGACAGGTTGACATAAGTAAAGGAAATCAGGATTTAACCATAAATGGCCAAAACTTTGAACTAACAAACTGAAGATGCAAGTCAGTGCAATGCTTACACGGTAAGGAAAGGATAGCCATCTTATACAGACATGCATGAGGTTTAACTGCAGACACTCTCATAATCAAGCAGACATTGGAGTAAAGGTGGAGAATAAAAAACACTCTCCCAACCACCGCACACTCCAACATAGCAATCAATGTAGAAAAGGTATTGCACTAATTCAAAATCATTAAACTGCTTGCTCGTAAATCAGGGAAATTTAAGGTGTATCTCTTTTGCCATGTCTTAGTCACTTAAAAGTTATATTTAATTATGAACTGACCTCTCTTGGCCCCCCTCACAGCTGGGGAAGAGTCAACATGCTTGTGGCTCTAATGCCTGATGATATTTATAGAATTTTTTTTTAATAGATCTTTGCATGCACATCTGTACATGTACATACACATAACATATGGAGTTTTAAGATAATGGTATTGTACAAAACAAAAATGCTATGCTTCATTAACTGTCAAGGTAATTAAGATAAGAAGAGTTAGTTGTTATATATTGGAACACAAAAATAATCGCTTTCACCTTGTGATGTTCTTCTAAACATTTTCATGTTTGGCCTGAGTTGCTACATGCCCATCTCTTTGAGCTTGGAGAGTAAAGTGAAATCCTCACCAAAGGTTACCCTAGAGAGGCACAAATTCACAAGTACTCTGTAATAGATATAAACATTAGTATATATACTTTCAAAAAACAAAAAAAAAAGAAAAAAACAAACTATGGGAACTTGTTACTTATTGTTACATGTTGCTGTAACAGATTTGTATGTGTTGTAGCAAGCTTGTGCAAGATCAGTAGTTACTCCCCTTGCATAATACCTCCACCAAATACCATTATTAAGAAAGAATTACAAAGATTTTAGGGGAGTTAATAAGTTTCTACTGGGTAAGATCTCACCATCCCCCAGAAAAGAGGTGTCTGTTTCAGTCTCATCAGAAGACCAGTATCTCCAGCAGTAAGACAAACCACATCCAACTGTTCCCTCTCTCTGCATCAGAGACAAAGGATGTCTATGGGACTAGTTCAAACTCTGGTATCTCAATTTTAGATATCTGAAGTCAGAGTAGGTGAATGACACTAAGAGTACTTCCACTCATGAGGAAGGACCTGAATAATAGATATTTTTATATCAAGCTGTCGTGGTTTTTGGACTGAGGGTCGAGACAAGAACCGAGAGGGAGCACCCACCAACCATGGTCTCGGGCAAAACATGACTCAGGCTTTCTTAATAAAACAAAACAATTTATTAACAGTTACTTAACAAAAGACAAAAGGGGACGAAACCGGTTACTTGAGAGGAGAAAAGAGAAAACAAGGCCCGGTCTTAAAACAACACCTCCCCACCCCCTATTTTCCTTTCGTTCCTGGCTCTGCCTTCCCCCCAGTGGCGCAGGGAGACAGGGAATGGGGGAGTGCAGGTCAGTTCATCCATGTTGTTCACTGCTGCTCCTTTCTTAAAGGAGGAGGAGTCTTTACACCATTTTTCCCTTGCTTCGGTGGATCCCCTACTCACAAAGAAAAAGTCCCCAAACTTTTCCAAAGTAAGTCCTGCCCGCAGGATTGCAATCCTTCCCCATGGATCGCACCAGTTCGGGCTTTACCAGTCTCGGCCTCTTAGGGAGCTGCTGCCACTCGCGTCGGCGTGGGTCGTCCCACGGTCTCCAGATGCCTCCACGACCTCGTCGTGCATTCCATGCCCCATTATCAACAGTACCTGGTCGCGCATCCCCTGCTCCACGACCTCTCCTGGGCTCAGGCATCTCCTTCCCGACGTGGGTTTCTCCACGGGCCACGAGTGGGTCGCTGCTCCGCCGAGTACACCCTGGCTGCAGGGGGGCCGCCTGCCATCTCACACCGATTTGCAAGGGAAGCCTCAGCTCCAGTACACCTCCTCCTGCTCCATCTTGGCTGACCCGGTCGTTGTGGTTGTTTTCTCTTAGATATTAATCCTCTCTGGGGGAGCTCGGCCCGGCGGGCACCCCGGGAGCGGGGCGCTTCCCGAGTCCCCCATGCGGCTCCCCGGCGCCATCTTGAGCACATGGCGCCGGCCCGGGCCCGAGCGGCCGCTCGGCCGGGAGCCGGGAGCGAGGGCAGCGCCCTCCTGCTCTCTCCTCGCTCCTGAGCAAAGAGCCCTTTCCCGCCCCTTTGTCCCAACTTAAATAGGGCAATTCGCAGAGGCGCCAATTTGGCTCAACCTCCCCCGGGGAGGATGGGACTCAGATCTGGTGGCACAGGGAGCAAATCCCCTCCCCTGCCACCAGAACACCCCCACACACATCAAACTATCACACAAGCATAAAATTCTTTTTTTTTTCCTACTTAGCTAGACAAAGAAAGATCTTTGTGATGGCAGAAAAATTGTAGTGCAATCTGGTAACATATGGGGAACAAAGTAGCACCATGGTACACTGAGCCTATCACCAGCAGAGAATAAACCATTGCTCTTCCCACACCTGGTCTGAACGGTTCAAGATGGCCCAACTACATCCTTCTGGTCCAGTACAGTGGACTGGAAACAGAAGTCTCTTGTCTGAAGCTTTTTAGTTTCCAACCAGGTGCAATATTGTCTTGCATCAATGTCAGCAACTTTGATTATTTATTCACTGTGCCCTGAGCAGTATTTAAAGCACTTATTCTTCCGAAAGGAAAGCCGAGTGCAAGTTCTCCACAGGGACTCCTGCCTCAATCTCAGGGCTGGTTGACTCATTCTTTTACAGAGGACTTGTAAGACAAAACAGCTTTAAGAAACTACATGGACCCTTTTCTATCACCTCCGCTGCTGTTACCTGCTCCTTAAAGTTTAGCCATGATTGGTGAGCTGAGCAAGTGAGAGAAGTGCAAACAACTCACATATCCCTCCCCTGTTCTGGCATCAGTCCAGTGAGCACCTCCACCGCCTCCCCACACATCCAATGTTAATGGTGCACCTAAATAACATCTCTCACCCAGCTACAGTGGGTAACAATGCCTAAAATGAGGAATAAAATGTCAATACATCACTTTAATGTTCTGCAGGGGTGCTGTCTTAAAAGAGGTATTTTGGAGGGTTTTGTTCATTATTCCAGCTCCAGGTCTGCAAACTCATCTTCGTGTCTTCTGCTCAGGACCTCTTCTCACTCCATCTGTGGGAACTGTAGCTTTAAGGTGGGTCTTTGCTGCAGGATTAGTCTGGGTTCTTGCTCGAAGACTAGTTTCCTCTGCCATACACATAAGAGAGAAATCTCATGTTGAGTGGCTGCAGCAAAAACAGCTGAGGATTCAAGATTTTCTTTGGATTTGGCCTGGACGGGCAGATGTCTACCTTGCAAATGAACTCAAAAACTGTTACTTCTGCCACCCTGTCCTGCAGATTCATAGAAGGGCCTTGTTTTCTTGCCCCCTTAACTCTTCCTTTCGGCCCTGGAAGTTTCTTAGGTTGTTGTAGCATTTAAAGACTAATTCCTTCGCATTGCTGTGTTGCGTTTCTGCCGTCCTTGCACCACATTTGAACAGGAGTTGTATGCCTGGACCTGTCTTTGCCTGCACTATGCTTTTGGTAGGGGTTCAGTAAGATTCATCACTTGGGAAGATTCCGAAAATCAGCAACTCTGAAATTTCTAAGCAGACAACAACAAAAGGACTCCCAAAAGAGAAGCCTAAGTACAGGAAACAAATAAAACAGTGAAGAATGTGTTCAGGATGACCAAAGAAAGCAGCTCAGCACTTGACAGATCTGTAGTGTCTGTTTGATACTGCTTCTGTTGAATTACTGATGATTATTCTCAATTCACTGTGTGGTACTGCCAGTCTGGGCTCAAGGCTGCCTTGCAAAATAACAACTGACCAGCTCAGGAGGATTGTGTTGATTGTCTTCACTGCCTCTGTTTCCACAACATGACATGCTTCTGCATCAATGCAAAATGCCATCAGCATCCCTTTTTTTCCTGGAACATGACTTTCATTCATTGCCACAATAGCATATCCCTTCCATTTCCCAGCTTAGTTTACTAAACCAGAAGAGTAACTACACTTTCAAACAGATTTTCCCACAATACCAGTTTGGATTGGCACAGCTTGTGGTCAGAGGTAGTAGTTCAACTGAAGATGTGGGTTTATTCAGCACTGGAGCGAACAAAGCAGCACAACTAGAATTTCATATGTGCTTGCTCTTCAGTGAAAACACGTCCTTAATATGTCTGTCATTCTATAAGCAACAATTTTCAATAGTACAAAGAGAAGCTAAATTTGTGTTGAATGTTGGTAGGTTGGTGACTAAAATAAATAATCTGGATAAAAGACATTTCTGGAAAAATTAACTTCCACTGATGTGGCTGTTGCACAAAAGGGATTTTGCTATAGTTCATCACAGGACATTTAAGATAATCATATAATTTTTTGTTAATACTTCCATACTGAACTCCAAACTGTTATTGCATTTCCTGCAAAGTGGGACACCTTCAAATTCAGCCTACCAGATTTCAGGCCTTTGTTGCAAAGCAAAGACTGAGAAAAGCAGATCTGAGAATGTTTGGGATGAACTAGCTGCAGGGAGGCAGTCATGGAAAGAGGATGCAGCTTGCTGAATGAAATCCTGAATTCCTACAAAACAGGGTTGGCATGGCTCATAGAAAGGACTTTAGACTAGAAAAAAAAAAAAATGAAAAGGGAAACTGGGCATGGTTTTAGTTCTCAGGAATAACAAATTAAGTAACCAAAAATATGGCAACAGCTGATGGAGCAAGATGAAGGAAACTCACACTGATAGAAACCAAAGTCAAGTAGCTGATAGCACTTCTAAGGCACTGTTTCTCTCCCAGCTGGGTTACTTACTTATTGTGGCTGGTAAGAAACTGCTTCCCCGTCGCGCACTGATGCAGGGGGCCTGGCAAACAGACCAGGCAAGGTCAAAGCATTGGAACAAGATGTGAAATCAGACACTATAAAAGATAACAGCATGTGTTAAAATAGCAGCCACATTTAGAGCAGATGTATCAAGGAAAAACAGTCTGCAGAAAGACAGAGATGAAGACAAAGGCAGTGGGGTGCATCAACAAAGGAACTGAATCTAAAAATGTAAAGATAGAAACAATAGCGTGGACAAAACAGTATCTGTCTCAATCTCACTGGGGAAAAAGATGGAAAAAGATATTTTACTGGGCTGAGGAACCACTATATAATTTCATGATAGGGTCTGGCTGTTATAGATATTTCAGTAAAGTTATTAGAAAGAGAGCTTGACTAATAACATTTTTAAGGGACACTTCAATGTCCTAGATAAAGAGTATAGAATGTAGAATCAGTGTGATGAGTAATAGCAGGCTAAGTTATTTCTATATGGAATGGGTGGCAGTTTTCTCTTCCAAATTGCCAAAAATCCCAAAGGACTATATGCTATTTTTATGGTCTTGTAATTGCTGAAACCATTTTAGAAGATTTGATCATTAAAAGTAAAATCCAAAAGACTAAGAAACGGAATTTATATTAAATGGAAGAGCAGGTGAAAGTAGGCCTACAAGTTCTTCACTGAAGACAGAGCACTATCAGAAATGAAGGAAACTAAATTACCTAATACTGAAAATATCTATATAGTGACTAATTGCAAATATTTCTGTTGTTCTCTTGGAGCTAACTACCTCTTACTGGAGAAGGACATAAAAAGATGCTAGGAGTATTGTACAAAAGACTAGAGAACTGCGTAAAATTCTGGTCATCAATATTCAAGAATTTGAGTTGAGATTTAAACAGATGCAGAGCAGCACTGTTCTGATGGCCAAAACAATAGGTAGTTTATCTTGGGAGAAAAAAAAAAGAAAACAACTTGATTTGTGTATCCTTTCAGAGAGAAGAATGAGAAGTAGGTTAAACTCAGACACAGGGGAGAAAATATCTCTATTTTTATATGTATAAATATGTATATGTATATATGTATTTGTGCACATATTTAGTATGGAAATTGGAAAGCCTTTTGCCTTTAGAGGAGAACGGTTGTGGAACAATATTTTAGTCAAACCAGGGGCACAAAACCCAATGAAAGCTAAGGCAGAGTTAGACCAGTGGATACATTATGGCTGCAGCAAGACAGAGTGGCCCTGAGGCTCAGGAGGACCCTTCTTGCCTATTGTCTGCTCCATCAAATGTAATGCCACTGTCAGAAGCACAGTGTTGCTTATTAAAAACTGCTGAAAAGTAGGGCAAACTGAACATCTTCCCTGTGGTCTCCTTACTAAAACAAACAATACAGGAAATAATAACAGGAAACTGAAGACAGTGTAAGTTCAAAGGTGCAATATTCAGCTGGCACTAATGTTCCACTATTGGACTCCATTGTTTTGCTTTTGATGTAACGCAGGATTCTGGCTATTGGGCTGGAACTGCTGATAATTACATGGCATTGATTTTTTTTTTGGTGTCTTTCATAGTACCAGAGTCGATATCCCTCTTTGCTGAGGCACAGATCTTGCCAAAATGCATGACCTGAAGGGGAAGTTCTTGGACTTGATAAAATAACTCCCTCTGTTGCTAGCAGCATCTTCAATGCTGAGGAAATCAGGGCTCAGCCCTGCAGAAGGCATCCTGTGTTACTGCCCACAGCGTCAGTGACTAACAGCAGCATCAAAGAATTTGGCTGCAAGGACCCCTGTTTGCTGAGTCAGTTACCCTTAGAGTGTATCTACATGCAGCCACCCTCCAACGACCACTCTGCAAACATAGAATCATAGAATCATAGAATCATAGAATGGTTAGGGCTGGAAGGGACCTTCAAAGGTCATCTAGTCCAACCCCCCTGCAAGGAACAGGGATATCTCCAACTAGATCAGGTTGCTCAGGGCCTCGTCCAACCTGGCCTTGAATGTCTCCAGGGATGGAGCATCCACCACCTCTCTGGGCAACCTGTTCCAGTGTTCTACAACTCTCATGGTAAAAAATTTTTTCCTAATATCCAATCTGAATCTACCTCCCTCTATTTTAAAACCATTACCCCTTGTCCTATCACAACAGGCCCTCCTGAACAGCCTCTCCCCATCTTTCCTGTAGGCCCCCTTGAGGTACTGGAAGACCGCTATAAGGTCACCCCGGAGCCTCCTCTTCTCCAGGCTGAACAGCCCCAACTCTTTCAGCCTGTCCTCATAGGAAAGGTGCTCCAGCCCTCTTATCATCTTCGTGGCCCTCCTCTGGACCCTCTCCAACTGGTCCATGTCCTTCTTGTGTTGGGGGCTCCAGAACTGGACGCAGTACTCCAGGTGAGGTCTCACGAGGGCAGAGTAGAGGGGGAGAATCACCTCTCTCGACCTGCTGGCCACGCTCCTCTTGATGCAGCCCAAGATGCGGTTGGCCTTCTGGGCCGCAAGAGCACATTGCCGGCTCATATTGAGCTTCTCGTCCACCAGTACTCCCAAGTCCTTCTCCTCAGGGCTGCTCTCATAACCCAACTGGCCTTCTGTTTGCTAGATGGGATATCGATAACAACACCTCTGTAGCAGCTGAGAGCTCAAGAACAGCTTGAAAACCTTGCTGGGAACATGGCTAAGTATTGGAGGAGCTGGCTGCTGCTGAGCTCTGCTGCAGCTACTCCTGCTGTTCTGAGGGAAGCTCAGGTTTAAGACAAATTTTCCCAAACATAGCACAAGGAAATATGCTGAAATCACACCTGGTAAATAAGTGGAGTAGTAAACTGAAAAATAATGAACCAAAACAACTGTAGCAGAAACTAAACCTAGATAGTGGGCAAAACAATGAGGGAATAGTCTAATGTCATTACCCTTCTCTTCTGAGGGCCTCAAAATGGCTTAAATGAGGGAAAAATCACGACAAATCATACAGGAACGGAAGCAATGATTTGTACTATCCTCCTGGCTGCTAGCCCATAGTCTCCTGGGGCCCTCGTCCTCCAATATTTCCTGTCTATAACACAGAGAGGAAACCCAATATATAGCCACAGCCATCAGCTTCACCTACATACTGAAGAACACCTGGATACAAGGCTTGATTTCTTTCCACTGTATGCAATTTTCTTTCTGCATCCGCTTGATTTGCCTTTATACTTTGCTGTCCATTTAAGAATAATCTGGGTTAGAGAACCAGGAGAACGTCCGCACATGCTCTGAGCTTCTGACCAAAGAAGCAGCTCACAGCAGAGCCATAAACAGCCCGGTGCTTGGAGGAGCTTACCAGTTCTTGGAGTTGTTGAAAGATCATTTGCTGTGCCTGACCAAATGCAAATAAGGAATATGCTCACTTCTTACTCTTCACTGTAAGTTGCGGCATGCACAGCCCCAACTCTAGAGTACAGCATAGCTTCCAAACTACATTCAATTATCTAAATCTTCTATAGTTGTCAGATTAACACATTTTTCTTAATACCGGAGTATCAAGGATATTTGTGGGAAAGGGGAACAAGGGATACTTACTCTGTGCTTTATGGGCTAACATTTGATTCTTACATGCCCTATAGTAAGTCCCTCTCATTTTCACCTGCTCTATATATGGCAGTGGTTTTTTGCTTCACTCTGGCAGCACCATAGATGATAGCTAGTTTTGTCTGACTAGCACAGCACTATCCAACATTCAAGCATTATGTTGCCATTCTTACTATTTAAAGATTCAGTAGACAAACCCAGACAGTAGAAAATATTAGCAACATCTATAAGGAAGATGTCTTAGGTTGGTCACAGCAAGACCAGGTCTGCAAAGAGGGAGGAGTCCTCATTTCATTCACTGACAGACCTGACATTCTGGCATTTAAACTTATACGTCTGAGCTAAATATTTCACCAGAATACGAGCCTAAGTATGGCAGAAAATTGTTTTAGGTGAATCTGCACTGTGTGCTACAGCCCCAGTGTCACCAGAGAAGCCCTCTACAATGACCAGCGTGCCAAAAATGTGTGGCTAACAATAACATTTGGCACCAGCAACTGACTAATGTCATTTGCATGGCAGTGGAAAATCAAGAGGTTATTCATCTTGGTTATTACTTTTTAAGCTACTGCAGTTAAAACCAGATTTGTTTTGTTTTGTGTTTTTTGTGGTTTTTAAACTGAAATAGAGGACAATTCGTGACAGCTAGAACAGCAGGCAACCAGCGATCGATTCATTTTAAAGGAAGACAACTAATTCTCACCTGTCACACATGAAAGTTATCTCAATATCAAACAGAGTCTAATTTTGAGAGACAGGATTATCATCCAAGTGCTTAAACACTGAGATCTTCCTTCTCTACCTCATGGAAAGTTCTCATGTGCGATTTCTGTAACGTGCTTCTTCAGAAATTTTGAAACAAACTGCTCCCTTGTACCAGGGAGAGTCATCTGACTGCAAATGCAGATGTATAAAAGGTGATTAATTCTACTGAGGAAAACATAGTACTGGTCACAGTGTGAGCTTCAGTTAGAGATAGGCAAGATGAATGTGTCAGAGGCAGAGAGGGGCAAAAAGGAGACATTTATAATCTTGTTAATTTTGTGGAAGTAGAGGATTTCAAGTAAAGTTTTGTAACATTTGAAGGAAAATGAATAGATATGTCAGGGGTTTTTTTTCTCTTTATCAGGATAGATCACAGTGCTAATCAGATAGTTCAACACTGATGTAGTGGCAGAGAACAATCCTAACGCCTCTTGCATTGACTTTTGAAGGATTTTGGCAGTCAAGCTCCTTCCATAGATCCTTTTCCCACTTTTTCTTAGGAAAAAAGAAATTGGTCACATGCCTAAGAGCTTCTTCCACCTGCCTACTCTGACCATCAGAAAGACATCAAAGAGATTCTAAAGGACCACATTAGTTAGAACAACCCATAGATTTGCAATAGGAACTGAGCGCATTGAAACCTTGGAACTGAGACTCCGTTGCTGCCCCATCCTTCAGTCTTGCATGAAGCATAGGGTGGGAAGATCAGCAGATTTGGCTAAGATTGCTTCAGTGGTTCAGAAGGAGCAATCAAGACAAAAGCTCTGGTCTCATCTACAATGTGCTAGAGCTCCTTGATCACTTTACACGTCATTTAAGTCCATTTGAAAGCACTAATGGCACAGTCTGCCTTAGAGACTCCAAGTGTCTTCTCTTGAAAACAGCAAGTCAGGGAAAATCAACCTGTAGCACATGCCTGTTGAGCATACACAAGCTTGTTTTTCAACAAGTTGCAAGTGGGAAGACTTGAATGGATTTTTGCCAAAAGAATAACTGGCATATTCTCAACACAAATATTAAGCCAATCAAAACAAGAAACAAAACTTCTTTGTAATTCTACCTGAGAAGACAAGACAGGTAAAGCTTCACTTCCGATAGTTTATTGCTGGTGATATAAGAAGTAACTGAAAATGCGGTCTAATCACAAGACACATCAAACACTTTTATTAACCTTCACAGCAATCAACCCCGTCTAAAATTATGCATTTGGTGAGTGCCCAATTTGACTGCAACCATTCAAAACATACAGAAGAATCATCACTTCTAATCCTCCCTCCAACAGATAAATTATAAAATATTTATGCGTTTCATCTGTAGCTCATTCTGAATTTTTTTTAATACTATTTTATCTGATTCCACATAGGCTGGGATCTCAGTCCTTGATTTACAGAGTGCAATTTACAGAGTGCCAAATGTTAAAACTTAATAAACTCTCACCAGGACCCTGCTTAGCTTGCTTGACTTCCTGGCTTTCTTTGGTGCCCAGCAGCATACAAGGAAATCTGAAGAGTGAAACTGCACTTGGAGGAAATTATCTGTTTAAGGAAATTATAGAGCCACATCATTCATAATATCTTTTAAAAAAGAGGAGGAGACAGAACAATAAATAAATAACAGAAACTAAGCAATAACCTCAGCTTAGGGGAAAAGCTGTTTCTGCAAATTAATAATGTGGTGCTTGAAATAATACTGGATTAATAGAAAAGTCAGGAGTATCTGCAGGTTCAAGAGAAGATAAGCATGGTTCCAGTGGCTTGAAAGCATCATCTTTCTGTCGTAGAGATCCATGAGCAGAGCACAATCCAAAACTATTTGTGAGATGAAGTGTTTTCAAAAGAGAAGGCAACATCCTTCATGTCCTGAAGTGGTTACTTTTAGAAGAGTTACTACACTGACACTCATATCTCCAGCTTGAAGCCGGTGGTTACCTGAACGTAAATAATAAGAGCTAAGGAAAGAGAGGTCAAGTGTTTACCCTCCTGCTTCACTCTGCCTTGCTAATCCTTCCCTCATTGCAGCAAGATTTCAGAGCTGTGAGTGGTACATGATTGTGCACTTGGTGCTTTGGGTTATGGAGTGAGTAAAATATAAAAGGGTAACTTAGACTCGAAGTCTACTATTGCTGTCAAAGTGTCTCACATTTCCATGTTCTTTTAAGTTTGATAACAGCAGCAGGCTTTTGAATGAAGAAGAGCACTATATGGCATTTAAATTGCAGATCTAATGTACTTACGTGTAAGTTGGAACAATTATATGAAAATCAGGCAATAAAGGAGGCAAAGCACTCAGCCATCTCAAATGAATAAAAATGCCAGAAAGGACCTAAGCCTTCATTATAGACTGATGACCTGCTAAATTACATTGCCAGAGCACACGTGAGCCTGTCATTGACAGTCTAATTCCAGCCTACCTCTGTGGAAAGATGAGAAATACTTCTCTCAAGCCCATACCCGGAAAGCAGATGAAAAGAGCAACGAAAATGAAAAGCTTCATAGGCATCTGCTGGACCTTACTGATACTGCACCAAAACTTGATAAGAGAGGTTACAGGAGGTTTGATATTTCTCTGATTGTCTCAGCAGAGAGACTCTAATAAGAAGCATAATGGATAGATTGAGAGTGTGTAAATGAGGACACTCACTGACCCATTAACTCTGGGAAGACAGTTATTCTCATAAACGCATTCTTTCAAGTTGTAAGTGCAAAGCGGTACAAGCTCGCTTGGCAGCGATGCAGGTGACGGTGAGGCTGGACTGTCACGGTGGCTGCAGAGGAGGGTGGTAGCAGGAAGCTCTGCTGAAGTACATCTGCAGCGCACAGGGGACCACAGGAGAAAGACTCATTAGCTAGAACTGGCTTTAGGACAGTGCAAGGCAACAAATCCAAGCTGGTTATCTCTGCTGTGGGTCAAGGATCAGATCAATAGAGCAGCACAGAGGTAAAATGGTTGTCCACTTTTTAGGATGGGAGGAACACCATGCCGTACTGTAGCCGTATGTGCGCACTGAAAACTTCCTCGGGCTGTGCCATATATACAACTGAGCTGTTTTCCTGCTCTGGTTCCTTCTACGAACTTGAAGCAAATCTTTTAACTTCAATATTCACATATAGGTGAAATAGGGCCGTGAAGCTTACCCACCTTTCCAGGCTGTGGTGGTACTGATGGGCTCAGTTGTGACAGCTTCATCAAACCGAGCAGGGTTATCATAAAGCTTCACTGGCCTAGGAAAAAGTCTAGACCGCATCATCCCTTAGAAGAAGATGGAAGAGTATTCTTCATCTCCTCAAACAAATGGACTGCCTGTATGACTGGTCTTCAGCAGAGAGGGGCTGTACAGTGCTTTGCTATGCTGGCCTGTGCTTTGGCTGTAGGAGTAATCAACCACTCCAAGGGGCTACCAGAAAGCAAGGAGCAAGCCCAAAAGCAATGACCTGCAAAGGATGCTGAGATGAGTTTAAAAAAAGGCAAATTTCCTAAGCAGAGAGGACACAAGGAACAAACACAACCCCTTATTTTTGTGAGATGTCGCAGCTCTTCACAGGACTTGGGTAAAGGTAGCACAGCATCGCTTCCCAGAGACAGTCAGGAGGGAGCTGCATCCTAGTCTGTGATGACGTGGCATAAATGGAGACCTTCATACTCCACAGTTTCTCTGGGGAAATTTTTGATGCTCAAAGAGCACGTTAAAAACAAAAAGAAAGCTTTTACAGCTTCATATATGTGGCCAGGGAGCACTTAAAATGTCATCTGTTTTGCAAAGGCCAACGTAAGCCTCTGCAGGCTCCTTCAGTTTTCCCTCAGGGTAGACACGCTGCAAGCTGTTCCTTGTATATCATCAAACCAGTCATTAATCATAGACCACACCACAGAAAACAGAAAAATAGTGACGAAAGCTTTTCTTGTAAATATATATATGTATACTGTGTGATATATATCTATATAATGTTTGATATTTTTTTCATGAAGAAGCTGGTCAAACAAAAACTCAAACAAACAGCAGCTCACCTATTGACCTTAAGGATATAAACATGGAGGATGATATTTCCAAGATGACAAAGCTGCACGGCGTAAGAAAAACTTTTGCAGGCACACCAGTATCAACATACCTGTAGCAGTACCTTTCAGGCACACGGCTATCTTTAGATGAGGCAGTAGTCACTAATTACCTACGTCAATTTGCCTATGATTTTCATGCTCGCCAGCTTAGATCTGTGATTTCGACAGATGTGCAGAAATGTGAAATTTGAGCACGGGCAGAAAAGACTTCAAAGGGGATAGGTTTGCAAAATCGCCACCTGCCACGCTGGCTAAAAGGCAGCTCTGAAACAAGACACCCAGATACTGGAGCTGAGACTCAGGAGCATTGCAAGAGAAACAGGAGTACTGCTTGAAGCTGGTATCCCAAGGGAAGTGTGAGAGGATGCCAGGCTGATGAGGACAAAGTGAGCAGGCCACATAAAGAACAGGCCTACGAGGTAGTTTGACAAGAGAAACATGGAAAACGTTGCTCAGCCTGTAGAAGAGAAAGCTCCAGGGAGATCTCGTAGCAGTTGTCCATTACTTGAAGGGGGCCTACAAGAAAGCTGGAGAGGGACTTTTTACAACGGCATACAGTGATAGGATATACTGATAGGACAAGCGGCAATGGCATTAAACTGAAAGAGGGTAGATTTCGATTAGTTATAAGGAAGAATCTTCTCTCTGAGGATGGCGAAGCACTGGCACAGGTTGCTCAGACGAGTTGTGGATTCATAGATTCGTAGATTCATAGATTTCTAGGTTGGAAAAGACTTTAGAGATCATCGAGTCCAACCGTCCCTAATCCCCCATTAAACCATATCCCTAAGTAGTTCATCCACCCTTTTCTTAAACACATTCAGGGATGGGGACTCAACTACCTCCCTGGGATGTCTCATCCCTGGAAGTGTTCAAGGCCAGGTTGGCAATCTGATCTAGTGGATGGTGTCCCTGCTCATGGCAGCAGGGTTGGAACTAGATGATCTTTAAGGTTCCTTCCAACCCAAACCATTCTATAATTCTATGATTCTATGAAATGGAGTAGCACTGGACAAATAGTTGTGTGGCAGTTGTTTCCCATGAGTTGTGTCCAAGGGCTTTGATTCACTAGCCTCAAACAACCACTGCCAACTACATGGTCCACAGAGACAACGCTCACTGTGGGGTAAGCATATTTGCTGCTACACTTGGAAGGGCACCTCCATATGCTGCTTTCCCAAGGAGACAGCACTACCAAAGACACCTTGTTGCATCAGCACAAGCCATCCAGCTCTCTGGGATAATGTCAAACAGATTTCAAGACATTCACATTGAAATCTCATTATTTTTTCAAGTGGTTTATCAATATGTGGGTAGCATCTCATGTCAACACAGCACCACGACTTCATTTGTAAAACTCCCAGAAGCACATGTGGTGAGATAATCTGATCCGCTACACTCACTGAGATATCCTCAACATGTTAAAGCAGGGCTGGGCCCTGGGTTTAGCCCTTAGTTTCTTCCTTTTTCAAACTGTGAAACTCTTTTCAAACACTCCTGATTTTGTAGCGTTCATCCTAGGGGCTGCAATCATATGCAACCCGAACTTTTCCCATAACTCTACTCAAGTGATAGCCACCAGTGGTGATTGTGATGGATGTGTCTGGTTGTGATGGTTGCATCTGGCTCAAAGTGGATTCAAGGGAGACAGATAACACCACAATAGCCAAGGACTAATTTATGGTAATGTGCCCATCTGGCCACAGTGTTGGTGATTATCTAACTCAAGCAAAATTGGAAGAAACTGGCATCTGTAGTCGGTATGCAAATATGACTATAAGTCAATCATCTTGCTCCATAGAGAGCGGGCAGCCTAAAAGCCCTCGGAGCTCTTCTGCATGGCAGCGAGCTGCATGTCAGTATTCCCCCTTGAGCAGGGACACCTCTCAAGGTTACTCCTCAAGGTTGAGAGATTCCTTGCCGCAACAGATCCTCAGTAAGTGACAGCTGAATAAACTTCAATGCTTTGTTCAGATTGTACCTTAGATTGATTGTGCACACATAATCCTTTAGACATAAACCATTAACTGATACTAGGACTAGGAGTGGATTCAGCCACACCTAGACTCCTCTCTGAGAAGGAGTTTAGAAAGCAAGGGAGTCCATTCTGAACCTCGTGACTCAATGGGAGGGTCTCACTGACAGTTTTGTCTGACCCTATCCTCTATGCAGTAAATAACCCAGTGTACCTTGCCATTGAATCTTGTTAAACCACTGTCACATTTACCATTGAACTTGGTTAACTCACTGTCTTATAACGATAAATATATTGCTGCTTCTTGCTTGCGAGTGAAGTGCATCCCTCCATTCACGACAGGGGCCCTGTGCTCAGAGTTCAATGCCACAAGCTCCCCAGGTTCTCCTGTGGTTCAAATGGGACAGGATCACTGCTGAGACACAATTTAAGAAACTGCATCTCTCTCTCTCAGCCATCCATTCACATCTGACCCCCAAACCCAGAAACAGGGAGCACAAACAGTGCAAGCTCTCTGGCTGCTGTCCTTGGGCCAAGGTATGCTGATGTTTGTCCTTGGAAACTCTTATCAGCTTCTGCTAAATGCAAGGTGATGTGAGTTGGGCTGGGGAGCAGATGCTCAGCGGAAGCCTCCCAGGTCAGTTTCTTTCACCCGGCATCCTGTACTGTCCTTAATTTTTCTCTTAGCATCCTGCCTTCATATTCATAGAATCATAGAATCATAGAATGGTTAGGGCTGGAAGGGACCTTCAAAGGTCATCTAGTCCAACCCCCCTGCAAGGAACAGGGATGTCTCCAACTAGATCAGGTTGCTCAGGGCCTCGTCCAACCTGGCCTTGAACGTCTCCAGGGATGGAGCATCCACCACCTCTCTGGGTAACCTGTTCCAGTGTTCTACAACTCTCATGGTAAAAAATTTTTTCCTAATATCCAATCTGAATCTACCTCCCTCTATTTTAAAACCATTACCCCTTGTCCTATCAGAACAGGCCCTCCTGAACAGCCTCTCCCCATCTTTCCTGTAGGCCCCCTTGAGGTACTGGAAAATTGGTACTGGATATTGATCTAAACATGGGGCACACACTGGACCCTGCTGCTTGTACTGATTTCTGCAAGGAAAAATTGAGGCATGCGGGTTAGAGGGAAGCTAGGGTACACTCCAGGCAGGTCCCAGGCAGTTAAGGGACATAGTGAGATACACATCTTGCACTCCATCTAGAAGTGCTCCAAAGGAACTATTTTTTAAAATTCTCCTCAATACGTTTTTTCATCCTAAGATTCTTCACAGAAAATAAGGTAGTGTCTTTAAGCATCCAGAAACATTTAACTTATCTGCTATGTGGAAAAATCAGAAATTATACTAGAGAAGGACCTGTGTATAATCAGGCCGCAGCCTTATTATAACTTGTCTTAGAGACACTTTGAGAGCACTGAACTAGAGACAAGGCAAAAGTGGAAGCTAACAGGGATTGTCCTTGGGTTAAGAGCTGGGGAGCCAAAACCAGCCCAGTTCCCAGACTTCCAGCAGTGGAAAGGTGCATTTGAATCAGGCCCCTTTTACTCCACAAGACAAGCGCTATCCACCACAGCAATGATATCATTAGCACAACGTCTGTCACAGAGGAACATGGAATTTTTATAATGGCCAGGGGAGAAACAAGGGCCCTAATGGCAAGATGAGTTAAATGACAAACACATGAGGAATCCCATTTCAAAGGGTTATGATTTAAATCAAACTTGTGCTAGAACATTCTCCTGGATCCAGGCACGAGACAGGACTGCTGGGCAGGAAGAAGAGTCTGACATGGGCAGGCTCAGGTGGATTTTAGGCTGTTAATGTTCCCAGAGATTAATGTCTTCTCTTAAGTGACGCAGAAATGAAGAAGATGCTTTCTTTACCACCACTCCTGTCTTGATACCCAACGCTTGATCCAGACAACCCTCAAAAAGCTAAAAAAAAAAAGAAATGAGAATTTTCCTATCAATGCAATGGACTTTTTTCGGGATCTTTTTTGCATTTGGATTGAAATTTTTTAGCCAGTGACTGTCAAACAACAGAGAAGCATAGTACTGTGGTTCATGTACTACCATGTGTTTTTTTCAAATAGAGACAAAACAGCAGCATTTTCAGATGGAGTTAATTCCACATCAAACATAATTAATTCTTTCTATGTGCCTTCAGAAATGATGAGATAAGTTTTCATTTCCATAATTCAGAAGCATCAGAATGTGTGCCAGCTCTGTGTCTTTTGAATAAGAAAATCACTGTGTTTGGTACGAAAACATAGATCACAGCAGTTTAATTAAGACAGTTCTGGAAAAGTGAACAAATATCAGAGCAAGTGTTCATCATTAAATGAAAGACAAACTGCTACATTTTGTTTGGATAGTTTATATATTTGGCAGGGGAAGACATGTCCTAGACAAAGACAGCTTTCTTTCTGCTATTCCTAGAGTGGAGCTGTATTCAAAGGTGCAAGCAGGATGGCTTTTAAACACAACATTTGGCTAATTAAGTGTAGCCTGGAGCAAGAGAGAGAGTATATGGTACCTACTTAGAAATGGCCACTCTTTCTTCTCTGTATGCAGATCCAATGTTAGGAAATCTGGATCTCATTTGCTTTGCAGCACAGATGAGGAAGCCAAGCTGCTTATGTAGGAAGGGATATTAGTATTATAATTCAAGTTGGTGAAATGTAGATTTCTTATCCTGAGGGGAACTGCAAGGCACTGGCATTTGGTTTCATTCTACATCACAAAAGAAAAGTTTAAAAATACTTCACTTTGACTGTTCTTACATATTTTGTTTCAGTTCACTCTGAAACAAATGAGTGCGATAATAAAGTCAAATTGAAACATTACATCTTTTTATCTAACAAATATTTTGATAATTTTTTGCAAATATTTTGACAAAGCCATAGTACATGACAATGAATTCATTTCATTTCTTTCAAATAGCATTTGAAAGCTGTTACATTTCCAACTGTCGACAATCTCTTGTTAGAAATTAGTTGAGATGTTAATGGTGAATGAATAGATGTATTTCTCCACCAGTGACACATGTCCAGGACCTGGAATGCTTAAACCTCACCTAGACATAGAAGTAACAGAGTGATGCTTCCACACACAGAAGACTGGGCTCTCCCCAAATCAGTTTGTTCACTGTGGAGTCTCCAGAAGGGACAAATGTTCATGTCATCATCATCTGCTCCAAAAATGAGCTCTCCATCCTTGACTACCTACCTTCTGCTAAAGTAGCTGTGAAAAGAAGGATAAAGAAAAGGAATGAAAACCGTATTTCGTCTCCCCCAAGTGTCTGAAATATCCATTACTTAATGTTCTTCAAGTTTCTTACTGCCTCAGCAAAGTCTTTGACAGGCCCATATTCCAAAAGGTGTATTGACTGCAATGCACTCTTCCCCAGTCTGTGATTGATCTTGTTGTTTTCTCCTCTGTTTGTTTGCTTGGGTATAGATGCACTACCTTTACACTTTAGGCCCTCAGGGTGCACAGCTATAATCTATCACACCCCATTTACCACCTAAATAACAAAAGACGATAGTAATAGCAAAGTCAACCTAAGAGAAAAGGAGTCCCCAGATGTCAAGAGAATGAGTGAGGACAAAAGAAGAGTGAGGAAGAAAGCAAGGGCTGAGGACAGCAGGCAGTGAAAAACTCCCTAGCCTGCCAGGTGAGATATAGGTCCCTTAGGATGAGCTGGGGCACACAAATCTAGCCAAGACACAGAAGCAAGAAGGGCTGTTGTGCAACTAGATCTTCCACTAGGGGAACACAGGGGCTTCAAACTTTCTACCTGGCAGCATTAGTCCCAATTAACCCCCATCTCCATTATGGGCACTTAACAGAGGTGGTCAGCACAGGCTGCTTCAGTGGAGGGAAGGAGATATCTTCCAGTTGGGCACCCCAAGCTGGAAGAGCTGAACTGAAGACAGCCTGCCAAGTGGGCAGCACCCACCTCCCACAACACAGGCGCCAATGGTTGCAGCCATGGTTAGCATTGCCTGATGCAGAAAGCAGAAACTGTCACTGAAATTTTATTCACAGCTGGAGGACAAAACCAGGAAGCTTTCAAAACAGGGGACTTTCTCTTGCCATGTTTCTGGCAGGAGCCAACAAAGCTGGGCCCTAATTTCTATCAGTGGTCTTGGATGTATTAAATGAACATAATCAATTGGTAATGCAAAGTAATAGGATGAAATGAAGCATTATTCAAGTTAAAGTACTGGGAAATCACCACACTCTTGAGAAAACAAGTGAAAGATTATCTTAAATCTTTTAAATGCAAAGTCACCATTTCTCTTTCCCTCTGCATGGTTCATAGTAACGTGCAGTATGTAATGTTAGGCTCAGATGAGATCTGATTGCTCCCATATTATCATAAGATACTTAGTATTCCACCACAAAAAAAGAGTAAAGAGTGAGAAAAGCCCTCTGAGAGAAAGGGGTTAAAATACTTTAAAAAGAAAAAAAAAACCACAAAACCAAGAAACAAAAAATCACAATCTGAAGATGCTAATAAGCAGACACTAAAGAGCAGCAGAAGTGGATCCGGCCACTCCACTGGGAGAGAACATGTCCTGATCATCTATTGTATCACTGTGAGACAGAGGGACAGAATACAGTTCTGATTAAATCAGCATCTAAGATCAGGGAGATATACCCTAATTAACCCATTCTGAATGGTAATAGGCAGGGACAATCCAAGGCTGGAAGCTGCACTGAAAATAGCTGCTCAGAAGTGACTAGGACAAACATCAAAATGAGGAAACCTGTGGAAAAACTGAGAATGATGAGAAAAAAATGGTAATGAAACAATAATAGCTTGTATGTATCTAATGACTCTCAGCCCAAAGGAACCCGCAACATTTTACAGCATAATAGGGAAACTAATTAAGAGAGGTCACTTTACCTAGCTATTGTGGTTTAACCGCAGCCGAAACTAAGCGCCATGCAGTTGCTCGCGCACTCCACAGGGAGGAGAATCGGAAAATAAACTCAAGCATTGAGATAAACACAGTATAATAGGACAGAAAAGGTAATAATAACAACAAAAACAGCAATGATAAAATAATATACAAAACAAGCGATGCAAAATACAATTGCCCACCACCCACTGACCAATGCCCAGCCCATTCCCAAGCAGCGAACACTCCATCCTCGGACAACTCTCCCAGTTTATACATGAAGCATGACATTATATGGTATGGAATATCCCTTTGGTCAGTTTAGACCAGCTGTCCTGGCTCTGCTCCCTCTCATCTTTCTGTGCATCTGGTAGAGCATGGGAGGCTGAAAGTCCTTGACAGCTTAGCAACAACTAAAAACACCAGTGTAGTATTGTCCTGATTTTAGCTGGGACAGAGTTAGCTCTTCTTTTTAGCATCTAGAAGAGCTCCGAGCTTTGGTTTTACTCAGAGGCTCGCTCTGAGAAGAATGCTGATAGCATACTGATGTTTATAGTTGGCACTGAGGTCTCAAGGACTTCTTCAGCTTGCCAGGTTCTTGTCAGTGTGCAGGAGCACAACAGGATAAGGGGGGAGTATAGCC
The DNA here is from genome assembly GCF_009769465.1 of Tauraco erythrolophus. Lineage (NCBI taxonomy): Eukaryota > Metazoa > Chordata > Aves > Musophagiformes > Musophagidae > Tauraco > Tauraco erythrolophus. The sequence goes on from NC_141465.1 coordinate 104,720,896, forward strand.
GGGACAAGGGGTCCACGACTCTCCTTACGATTTGCACCTGAACTTAAGATTGAGGGCCAAACTGGCCAATTAGTATTCCATATCATGCAGGGTCATGCCCAGTATAAGAGTGAGGGTCAGCCGGAAAAAAAGGCGTTTTGCCCTTCCGGGACTCTCACTTTTGGACTCTCGGGGTGTTTTCTCTCTCTCGCTCGCTCTCTGTCTTGGGGCCTCCCGTTCATCCGGGATTGCAGTATCGGGTTTTATCTGTTTCAGGATTGCAGCTTTGGGACGAGACAAGGGGTGGTGAGCAACTACACCGTACATCACTCATTAGCATATGTTTATCCTTGTACATATCTGTGTATATATATATATGTATTGGTGGCGGTAGTAGTAAATTGTTCTTATCTCAACCCTCGGGTCTCTTTTCTTTTTTCGTCTTTGATTCTCTTCCTCATCCCTGGGGTGGGGGAGGGTGAGAGGTGACTGTGTAGGGTATAGTTGCCGGAGCGGCCTAACCCACCACAAGTATCAGTATTGTACTCATACTAAACCCAAAAACATAGCACTATACCAGCTACTAAAAAGAAAATTAGCTCTATCCCAGCCAAAAACAGGACACCACCATTGAAATGGAGCTGCTTCTTGTGTGAGTATCTGGTTGATAACAACAACTATAAACAGCACAACAGCAATAGTACGAACCACTTAGGTCTGGAAGTATAAAACAATACCAAAACCATTTGAAGTATCTGGTAGACAGGTCACTCAGCCTGTGTTCAGGTTTGATTAGGAAGACAGTTTGAGTTTATCCATCAAAAGCTGTGTTGGTAGGAGCCAAACTCTCTGAAGTCTGCAATACATAGATGTCTGTGCCTGTACTGTTCTTCCTGGTTCCTCTTACAGACGGCAAAGGGAAACAGGTACTTTTAGGACACAGTTCGTGTGATCGATGACAGACATTTATTCTAAAATGAGATGAATCACATCCTAAAATTATAATCATATCCTGGCTATAAACGAAGCCTAGACAAGTAGTTTGAGCGTGAACAGCCTTATTGTAACTTTCTGTTTCTATCAGATGAAGGCTACTTGATACTTATAGACGCTAGATGCTGTGTGCAAGACACCAGACTTCAGTCCTACTCTGTAAGGTAGGGTGCAATGAGAAAGCAGGTACAATGCAATAAGGAAGTCTGTCAAGAAGCAGTGTTATGAAGATCCAGCAGGATTTTCTAAAATCTATTCATAACAGATGGTATGATAAGTGCATGCCCTCTATGCAAGAGAGATCAGAAGCTGGAATAATGGTGTGTTTTCAGTTCATTAGATTTGGACCATCTGGCTGTGGTGGGAGATTTTGAACTGCACAAATCCAGGTCCTCACAGAGCCCTCATGAGTCCAAGCGTCTCAGTCCTCTGTGGTTTTTACAATGAATCCATGCAAAAGTCACAATTCACCTTTGCCTCATTTTGCCGGTCAATCCTATCTTTTCATATTCTGCATTGTCTCCTTTCACTTGAAGCTCTGTGCAATTAGCATCATCATTAAATAGCAATTTACCAGTCAGATCCTGCTTTACATTTTTTAAATGCTCTTACAAGCTTTCTTTAATCACTTTTTTCCTGGCAAAAGCTTCAGGATCATTATCATCACTAATTTACAGATGTTGCCACCAAACTCTGACATATATAGAGATTATGACCTGCACAGTGCTACAGGAGAAACTAATATCAGAGGTAGGACTGAAATTCAGGAGTGTCTCACTCTTCTTCCAGAATTATGATCACAGTTTTCCCTTTTCCGGTTGGAAAACCAAGCATGAGGAAAAGAAGTTAGAACTATAGTCAGCATTGAGGATTGATTCACTAACAGTATGAGAACTGTAAAGGTATGAGGAGACAAGGATGGTACTCCACGTAGAAAATGGAAGAGCTGTCATGTGGCCCTTGGGCTGGATGAGGTGTATCTCACCCAGTTTTAGAACTGATATTCAGCAGTAGGTTATAGACACCAACTACAGAAAGCAGCTCAGCAAACCTGGGTGTCTAGCACCATTTGGGATGCCCTAGGATATCTGAGATATCTGCATGAGGCTGACTTGCTCTACAACATCAGCTTCAGCACAGACCCAACAGACCCTGAAAGAAGTTCCCATTGTCTTGCTCATTGAGAATAGCTGCAGTCCTAGAGCCCCTGGAGATGAGGAGCAGTCCTCTAGGCTTTCTGGGGGATTTGGTGGACTCTGTGGTGATAGGAAGGGTGACAAAATCCTAAGCAGTAACAGCCAAGTACAGGACACAGTGAATAAGAAGAGGAAGCCTGCAGTCCAGGGGTTAGAGCAGTAGCCACATGTTGGGACCAGTGCATCTCCTCCTTGTGAGACTCTGGACCTTAGGCCAAATCTGTGAAAGAGATTTTGGACCTAAAACCATGCCCAGGGAGAGCTAGAATGCAGTGCCTCAAAACAGGATTCACAGTAGCCAGCACACTGAGTTTTGGGGCAGTGTACAACACCACCTAGTAGAAAACTCCAAATGGGAGGAAGTATCCTCCTTCAGACACAGGCACCTACACAAAGCAAGGATCCTCACCAGGCACACACACCCCACCTCACAAAGGGATGCCTTTTGGGGCAGGGGCTGACAATGGCCTCAGTGTTTTAGAAGAGGCTGGAGTACAGAGTCCTTGCCATTTCCATAAAGGATGGGAAATGATTCCCCCTTACTAGGTAGCAATGGGCCATAGTACCACTATGAAACAGTGCAGATTTCTGTATTTCTCTCTTTCCAAGACAGTAACTTAGGCACGGAACTGGAAGCAAGCCGGGGAAGAAGATGGCATCCTTCATTTTTGTCTATGTTATAGAAACATGAGGTCTCTGGTGCTGGAAGGTGAGGGCATGTCAGAGTCTCATCCTGTGGCCCAGGAATTTCAGGATCCATGTGCATAGGGGATGTCTGGGGCTCCAGCTTCAGCTGTGCACTCTCTATGAAACTATCCCTGGACAAAACTGTACATCGAGTGAGACGCAAAGACTGAAACCAGGAACGGTACTGAGGTGTGTCATAGCTTTGCCTTATCTTCACGATGTCCCCATGGAACTGGAGGTTAGCAAATTAAATCCCCACCCTTGACACAAAATCGTCGCTGCAAATGTGACCCACAGCACAGATCTGTCCATCCCACATGGGGTCCTCCTCATAGGCCTACCCAAAACCATCGACGCTCTGTTTGCCTCACGTAGGAGATGCAGAAGCAGCCTCACACAGCCACTGTCCAACAGACAGAGACAGTCTCAGCCTGAACCTGTATACAGGGTCTTAACCCAGCCCTCCACCATGAGGTGACTTGCCTTACAATCTGTATATATTTGGAAAGAGCAAGTGTGTTGCTGAAACTGTAGTGGTCTAAATAACTTAAAGGGTTAGGGAGAAGTGACATCACCTATTAGACCAATTACTGCATGCAGGAATGCAAAACCTTCATCAGGTCTTTTTAAGTCCCTTTCTTCTTCTCTGTTGCTGTACACAAATCTCAAACCAAAGTGTGTTGTCATCCTTAGAGTATATTAATTCAGGTCAAAATTGAGATTAATGATCCTTTTTCAAGAAATTACGCACTGTACTGTAGCACTTGTACAGTGTAGCACTTGGTCTGAAGGCCAATTTACCCATGTTGTAGTGTTCTGGGACCTCTGGAAAATTATATCATATAATCGCTGGTTGGCAGCCCAGGAGAATTTTGATTTTGGCTAGAGTTACTAATACTTATCTCTGAATGATGGATTGGTTACATTATGCAGTTCATATTTCTCATAAAACTTTTGCTCATAAATCAAGAGGGATACAGCCTCTTATGTACTTCATCTAATGAAATATAGATCAGTCTGCAGGAAGATTTTTGGAAGTCAGTTAGATGAAAGTCAGTCTGTGTTTCTTCTCATCAGCTCTTTTTGTTAAAAAAAAAAAAAAACACCACACCAAAAACTGAGTAGGATACATCTATTAAAAAGGTATTAGCACAGGGATATTTCTTGGAGTCAAAGTGCAAGATTATTTTTCACATATAAGCAGGCAAATAGCTGGTTCAGATGATAAACTGCTACTGAGGTGCAAAGTAAAATAATGTCCTAAACATCCTACTTAGTGAAATCCTCCAAACTCACTAAGTATGTTTGCTTCCCTAGGGTTCATCCAATATGGAGGGCAACCTTATAACGCTGTCAGTACGTGCTGACACGGCACTGCTTACATGTACCTTGCAAAACACAGTTATAATTACAAAATGATGATATCCAGCTCAGCACACAGGGTGGCTGTGAGACACTGGAAATTAATACAGTTTCACTCCTATTCTGTGTAAGCCATCCAGCCCTCACTTTAAGGCATCTGACCTGCCTGTGATTACTGCCTTCTTCTTGGTGTAAATTAGGACCAAAGCAGGGGCAAGTGAGGTCTCCTGGGAGCGGTTCTCTCCACAGGAAAGCAGTGACAGAAACCTCATAGGAACAGGGAGCTCTCTTGCTTGCCCTCTGAGAAGCTTGCTCTGAAATCTTCCCAGGTGTCACAATCTCCGAGCTCCCAACCATTGATGCTTTTCATACACAGATGAGACGGGGAGCGAGGCCCAGGCTGGTAACCTCTGCCATGTCCCAGCACAGGCAGCTGGGTCAGGCCATGGTGGTTACCAAGGGCTTTTCATAGGCACCACCAGAGCTAAGAGCTGGCCAGGGTGCGGGTAAAAAGTGAGTTGTCCAGGATTGGGGAATATGGAGAAGAGGAGATGGCAACCTCTGGGAAAGACAACAGCAAAGGAGAAGAGGATGTGTTGTGGAGGAAGGGAAATAGAGGAGCCCCTGGCACAGTATGGCAAAGGACAGAGGCCAGGACAGACTGACGCCAACCACCACGGGTCCATTTCACAGTGAAGTCAGTGGACTGATGCTGCACTGGGTTTATGGGAGTAAAGTAAGTAACTGCAAGTAGCTGTGAAAAGCTTCCCGGGCTCCAAAACCAGTCAGACCGGACTCTGGCCAGGTCAGACCCCATCCCCTCAGGCCAGGACTGAGCTGATCAGCGCCTCTGTCAATGCCCTATTTAGGATGAGGACAAAGGAGCCCGAAGGGAGGCTGGACTTGCAGTGAAGAGAGGGGTGAGGCAGGGGGCTAGACCACTGGCCTCCTGGCTGGGCGCTGCCCATGCTGGGCCGCTACCAAGGTTCATCTGCACAGCTGCAGCAGAGAGAGGACTGAGATCTGAGAGAAACGGCCATGCAGACACTTAGGAGAGTGAAGATGGGGCAGGAGGAAGTGTGCCAGAGCTGAGAGTCCCCTGCAGCCTGTGGTGAGATGGCAGTGGCCCCCACTGCCGCCCGTGGAGATTAATGGTGGAGCAGAGATCCATCCGCAGCTGGTGGAGAACCCCACAATGGAGCAGAGATGCGTGTTCCTGAAGGAAGTTGTAGAGAACAGTCTCCGTGAGCTGCTGGAGGCTGATGATGAGGCGAAGCGGCATCTGAAGCCTGTGGAGAATCCCATTCCAGAGCAGGTGTCAGTTCCCTAAGAAGCTGTGACTCTGTGGGGGAGAAGCCCGCGCTGGAGCAATCTGATGGGTAAGGATTGCATCCTGCAGGAAGGACTCACATTGGAGAAGCCTGTCGGAGAAGGACCTGGGGGTGTTGGTTGACTGCTGGCTTGATATGAGCCAGCAGTGTGCCCAGGTGGCCAAAAAGGCCAATGGGATACTGGCCTGTATCAAGAATAGTGTGACCAGCAGGAATAGGGAAGTGATCCTGCCCCTGTACTCGGCACTGGTGAGGCCGCACCTGGAATATTGCGTCCAGTTTTGGGCCCCTCGCTTTAAGAGAGATATTGAGCTCCTGGAGCGAGTCCAAAGAAGGGCGACTAAACTGGTCAAGGGGCTGGAAAATAAAACTTATGAGGAGCGGCTGAGGGAGTTGGGGCTGTTTAGCCTGGAGAAGAGGAGGCTGAGGGGAGACCTGATTACAGCCTACAAATACTTGAGAAGGGATGGTGGGGAGGTGGGGGAAGGGCTCTTTACATTAGTGATGGGTGATAGAACAAGAGGAAATGGGTATAAGGTTAGGCAGGGGAGATTCAGGTTGGATGTTAGGAAGTATTTCTTCTCTGAAAGGGTTGTCAGCCACTGGAATAGGCTGCCCAGGGAGGTGGTTGAGTCCCCATCCCTGGATGTGTTTAAGAATAGGGTGGATGAGCTACTTGAGGATATGGTTTAATGGGAGATTAGGGATGGTTGGACTCAATGATCTCTAAGGTCTTTTCCAACCTAGAAATCTATGAAATCTATGAGATCTATGAAGTCTGTGGACTGTCCCGTGAGGAAGGGATCCATTGGAGCAGGGGAAAAGAGTGTAAGGAGTCCTCCTCCTTTAAGAAAGAAGCTGCAGAAACAATGTGTGATGAACTGACGTGCAACCTCTCCCCCATTCCCTCTCTCTGCTGCAGGAGAAGGTACAGTTGGGAAGAAGGGAGGGGAGGGGGGAAGGTATTTTTGAGATCTGGCTTTGTTTCTTGTTATCCTCTCTGAATGAACCATTAACAAATTAAATTGATTTGTCCCCAGACTGAGCCCGTTTTGCCCGGGGCCACAACTGGTGGGTGATCTCTCCCTGTTCTTGTCACGACCCTCAGGACTTTTGTTACATTTTTTTCCTCTCCACCTCACCGAGGGGAGGAGTGAGCGAGCAGCGATGTGATGGCTTAGCTGCTGGCTGGGCTAAACCGCGACAGATGTTAATTCAGAGGAGCTGTTGCATGTCCCAGAAAAATATTATGAGTCGGAATATGAAACCACTCCTCACACAGAGCAGACCCTTTACTCTGCCAGTAACTCCAAGGACTGAAGCAGAGGTCATCCACACAGTAAAGCAACATGGAGTAAGCAGCTCATCACAGTGGCTGGAGGCTGGAGAGGGCATATTGTAGAAGCAGCTCCATTCTCCCTAAAGGACATAATAGAGAGATAATAGAGATTTCCTGAGAGGCCCAGACAGAGATGGTAGAAGAGCACATTTCCAATTATCTACTCATCTAAAAGGTGACTAGTGGGTGTCACTCACAATCAAGCTTACAGAAACAATGCCCTGTACCTTTGAGCATGACATCTCTTGTCAAATTCAGATAACAGAAGCGTAACCACAGTGTTCATTCCTCCCAGGAAGCATACTCTTATTTTTTAGGTGTAAAGATGTCCAACTACGGTAGCTCACACTACTCAGGCTCATGGAAATTTCTTTGTAAGGAAGTTTGGGAATAAATAATACTGTGAAAATCCCCATATCTTTTCTACTGCAATTTGTTGCTGCAAACAGTTCACATTTGCTCCTCTGATCTCCATGGATCTGGAGGGACCTGTGCCTACCTCCGGCTGTCAGAGAGGATGGCAAAATGATCTGAGGACCCCCCTCTGCTATGAATGACCATAGTGAGCATTCAACAGTCCCTGTACAGTTTTTCAGTGCAATCACATGCTTCTCTTGGAAAGGTGAAGGTGCAATTTTTGGTTACTTTCTCTCCCTGGCTTTATCTCTCATCATTCCCTGTTCCCCGGTCAATCTGAAAACAGTGTGTACTCCAGTGCTAATATATGATCCTCTCCAGCCTTGTCATATATTTAGTGTTCAAGTCCTGAATGCATGTGTTCCTGAAGACTCTTAGAAGGAAAGTAAGTTCCAAGCTCATTTAATTGTCTTCTGCTCTCTTTCTTTTCCTGATCATGGTAAGAATTTGACTGGGCATTTATTTTTAACTTAATTATTTGCTGTGTGGTGCTGTGGCTATTTACACACACAAAACTGCATAAAGCCAAACACTACACGCAGCATGGGATCATATTAAACTTCTTAGGGTCCAAATTTCAGGACTGAATGCAAATAGAAGCATTCACCAGAGCACAACTGCTACCAAGAATAAAGATCAGCATTAATGAACAAAGTTTTCCTCAAAGAATTAAGTAAATGGCAAAAGGAATAAATGACAAGGCTGACATTTTAATAGAGAACTTTCCTTCTGAGTCACAGCTGTGGGTTGTGAATTGTGTTGGGCTTATACTCAAAAGATGTTGATTAACTTTTTTCAAATTACTCAGCAATATGTGCTATTTAACACACTTAGTTCATGCGTTCATAAGCTATTTCTTTCTCCATTTTTTTAAGGTGTGATTTTTTAGATTTCTTTACTGTTTTTCATTTTCCTTAAATAGCAGATGTTCTTGAAAACCACTAGAATTTTATTTTAAAAAGACAGAAGCGGAAGAGTCTGTCATTTCTGCCTAACCTGGTTTTGACAGAAATGGTTATACAGTGCATAGATATGGCAGACTTCACATGTGCCCTTTCCACCACCAGCAATTTGCACTCATCTCAAAGCATTTGGATTTTTTTAAGTTGTTTTCCAGCATCTGCTAAATATAGCTGGATGCTACTTATGTGCCTAGTACATAGATCTCAATTATTGCTATTTCTTCTCCTCAATGTTTTTCTATCATGGCATCTAAAGTTGAGTATTTATTCCAAATGGATATTAATCATTCAGTTTTAAGTTGATTTTGTTACAAACCTTGTGAGATCAGAGATAAAAGGCTTCATTAAAGTCCACTTATGTGACTCAAAAACTGCTGTGTGTTCTTCACCACTGGTCTTCCTATTAAAAAAATTAAAGGGAGAAATGCAGATATTGCTAAGCCTTATTCTTGATACACTGTTTTGGTCAACTCTGTGTTGCTTTGCGCAGAACTGGACCACAAACATACCACATACCACTATGCTCATGGAGAATACAAGACAGCTGTTAAATATTGCCAAACCTTTCTCACAGGTTGAGGACACTACATGGTAGAGAAATGGTCTTGGAAAATGTTCCACTAACAAGTCTCAGGAGCTAAATTCTAATCCACCTTGGAGAGTCGATCACATTGAAATTAATTGTAGCGTAGCCTGTATCTCAGTATATCATTATTAAAATAAGCAGCTGACTCTCATTAGACATAATATGGGAATGGCACTGATTGGTTTGTTTGTAATCCCTTCTCCAAAAGACACCTTGGAGGTCAAAATTTACAGAAATCAAAATATGTCTGAAAAGTCCAATGCAATCAGCTGTGTGTTGTAGGTGATCAGAGGCTGACACCAAGTATCACAAAAAGAAAGGTCTACAAAACAGTAAATGCCAACAGTAACCTTCTAAGAAACCTTCTAAATTCCTATCACACTGACTAACAGCTCCAGATAATAAAAGGCTTAAGAGAAAATGGTAAATGTACAGATCAATAACAGCGGAGAAAAGGGGACCCCAATGATAAACATTTCTAAAATCAAGTTGTTCTAGCAAGGTTTGTAACGAATGTTACATATCTGCTTAGCAGTGAAGCACATGTGCATGTCACCTGGTGAACTGAGAGGACGAACAGCAGTTGAGGACAAATACAGCGCCTGGCATCTTGTTACTAAGCATGAATCCAGCACTCTAACATTAAAGCAGTCCAAGGACCTAAATACAATAAACAAGGTGAGCTCAGAGATGTTATCACTACTGCCTTACAGGAGGGCAGTATTTGCATTTCTGAACCTCATGACATCTTGACATGTTGTAACTATGAAGATTTCACATCTACTGAGAAACTGCTAGTTCTTCTTTTCATTCTTCCTATTTTTAGTCACTTTAAGACCAAGTTATGTGTTGGTTCTTCACAGCCCAAATGTTACCTATTGTGTGTCTAATCATCTGCTTGAGATGCCCTCTCTCACAGAGGTAACATCTCCACTGAAATTCGACATATGTTCAGCAACAGGTGTCAATGAAGAGTTTTGCATAGCTTGTCAGATCTTTGTTTTTTCCTGGAGAGTGGGTGTGGTAGATACTAATAAGAAAAGTTCACTGCTGTTTCCTAAGAAGTAGAATCGGTGCCATTTGTGGGGGTTTTCTTTACTACTCCCACACTTTATCCTGTCTCAGCATTGCACAGTATTTAGCTGTGTTTCACTTACTCAGTGGTCAGGGAAGATACTGTGCTAACACTGTTTGCCCAGTGATTTTTTGGCATGAATAATGAAGTCGCAGGAAGCCATATGCTTTTTCTAATTATCCGTTATCCTTATTATTCAGCCACTGTCTGATTATTGATTCCAAAAAATCCAGCTCAGCAATGAGATTTAGATTCAGCAAATTAATTTTTCGAGTTACTTTAGGTTAACTTAAAAAGAAAAAAGAAATCTCACTGGCAAATTATACATTTATTAAGATAAATTACTGAGATCCCTCTGAGACATGAAGTCAAAAGTAATGTGTCGTGTGAAAGGTTACGATACAAGGCTGGGAAATTCTTTCGCCAACTTTTGCAATTTCCTCTGATGCTTCATATCTGTTTGGGACACATTGACTCCAAAAAATAGAAGTTCCAGTCAGGAAGAAAGAAGGGGTCTTTACTAGTAGAGATAGAGACATGATCATCCCACTCTACTCAGTGCTTGTCAGACTGCACCTGGAGTACTGTGTTCAGTTCTGGTCCCCACAATTCAAGAAAGACACAGATGGAGTGGAGAGAGTCCGAAGGAGGGCCATGAAGATGATCAAAGGGCTAGAGAACCTGTCCTACGAAAAAAGACTGAAGGAGTTAGGTCTTCTCTCCCTCGAGAAAAGAAGGCTCAGGAGGACCTCATCACAATTTTCCAGTAATTAAAGGGCTGCTACAAAGAGGAGGGAGGCTCTCTCTTCACCAGGAGCCACATGGAGAAGACAAGGGGCAATGGGTACAAGTTGTACCAGGCTAAGTTTCATCTTGATATAAGAAAGATATTTTTTACAGTGAGAACAATCAATCACTGGAACAACCTCCTCAGGTACGTGGTAGAGTTCCCATCAATGGAGGTTTTCAGGATCCAATCGGTCAAGGTGCTAGATGATCTCATCTAGGCTCTCTTTCCCATGAACAATTGGGACAGATTGGGCTGTTGTATGATTCATGAATAAACACATAATGAAAGGTGCTAATGCATGGGTTTGTTCTTAAAACATTTTGAGGTGGAATGGCCACGTTTTCACAGACAGAAGATACAATCATGGTTTACTCCTGAAGGCTTTAGAGATGCACTTTTGGCCCAAAGCAAATCCCCCAACCTAGCCTCTGCAAGGTCTTCCTTACACTGAGGCTTTGCTGGTGCTGTGAAGCCACTCTGGCGTCTCTTCCATACTCTCATACCAGGGTATTCACATTGTCTGATTTTAGGCCCTTACATGTAGCACAATTCAGAGCCCCTAAGCAAGGAGCTCACTGCTTCAGGCAGACTCAGGTAAGATGAGAAATCTGGTATGCTTCCCCTTAACAAACTGGGTGTAAAAGACTTGAAGAAGTTAGAGTGAATCTTGGAAATATTTCATTAAAAAGTACAACTCGTAAACATCGCCACCATCAATGCAGTATACAAAGTGTTCTACATATGTGACATGCTTTGTCTCCTACACATGAAAAAAATCTAACGAAGAGCCAAGTAACACAGATGAGAGGTGCTGGAAATGCACTAAAAGTAATTGCACGTCTTTTTTTTTTTGTGAAAGCAATAACCAATCCAAATCTATTTCTCTGAACATCTAATAATGAGATGTACCCAAAATGAAGAAGTGACACAAAAAACAATCGCTAGGACATAACGGGTTACACTCAAGCAATTGCAGAAATTATGGAATTGGCAACGCATCTCCTGCCTCCAGCCAAGACGACTGGCCAGAATTACACAGCTGGTGAGCTGGATCCATACTCCAACTACATTCACCGAGATGTCAGAAATCCTCAACTCTGGCTAACCAGGACTAACCTCTGAGCAGTTTGGAGGTGGATAATCTCTACATAATTCCCTCATCTCTGTGAGTTATGAACAACATATATGATAGATAACTTCATCCTAATTCACATATATATCCCAGTTTTCCCAGCTGAACAATACCACTATTTTAAAATAACCAAGGAAAAACATTACTGAGAATAAGGTGGAAAAAACGTGAGCAACATTTAGTACAAAAATTTTACCTCATCCTCTCTCTACAACCTCATAAACTGTCAGCCTCATTTCTTTCTTATAAACTGAGATTTCTAGTTTTTTAGGATTTTACAGGTATTTTGACATCCTTTCTAGAGGCTTTGTAATAACGCACAATGAGGTGAGCCAAATCTGACAAGGAGGAGGTGGGGAATACCGGAAGGCAAGATATGAGCTAAAACCCAGGAAAGGAGCTTTTATATGACCTCCTACTAACTTCTGACATCACTAGGCAATATTTAGTGAGGTTATGCACAGAAGTTTGCAAATAAGCCTCACAGTGTTATCCCAGCAGGTGCCATTCATGCGATGAGAAATAAAGCGCTCATGCCTGTGACTACCAGAACATCCTCCCCGTCCCTACTCGATGTTGAGAAAAGCCTGAGCTAAACCTGCCTGCATTCCTTCTGTAGCCTTCCCAGTTGTCTCAAATGGCCACAAAACTTTTGCTCATCTTTCTGAACTCTGGAGTTGTAATAAGTTTTGATTCTGAAAAGAAGGAAAGACATTTTCTCAGGATTTCATACAATAAATATTGGGTCAAAGGTAGTGTCTGCAGTTAAAGAAGTTGGACCGTTGTTTACTCCTCTAAGTTGTTTACCCACTTTACCTTTGCAGTTTGGTGGCAAGTTGCCACCTCTTGAGAAATAGAAAGTATATCTTCCAGCACGCAGTTTCTACAGCATGGAGTTCACAAAATACTCAGATGTTTAATTGATTCTTGTCACTTTTCAGTGATCTTGCTTCATTAGGCATTTCCTTTGGTCTCCAACTTGTCTCTTCTGGTTCCTGAAACATTATTTCTTAAGGAGAATTAGCTAAATCCAACAAAAGCTCTTGCCTTTCATTAAAATATTTTGTGGGTTGAACATTTCAATAGTGTTTCTGAGAGGGATCACCAGAAGCGTTTGTCATCTATGCACTTTATTGCCTTTAAGATTACAATCATATGGAGAGCTGAGAATAAAAATGTTTGCTGGAGTAGGCCAGAATGACTTCCCATATTGTAAAGTGCATTTCGATTGTATCTTGTTTTACACAATCACTTTTTCAGTTCGGAACAATCATTTTTAATATGAAACCAGATTTTACTTCACCTGGCTTATTTTTTAGAATTAATGGTATTTGCATCGCTTTGAAAAGGGCTGACATTCTGGACATACTTTGATTTCTGCTACAGCAGTTTAGTAATGAACTGACAGCTAGCCCTCCAGTTAATGCTTTGCAAGGAACCATATGAGCGTTCATAGCCGGGGCCTGGAAATATCATTTGTGGACCTAAGACCTACCATGACATATGCATAGAAGGTAAGTATCCATCTCATTCAATCAGCTGTGAAAAAAAAAATGCTTTTCTGAAAGTGTGGCACTCTCACTCCATTTGCTTTACAATACCCCGTGCAGAGAATAACGTGCCAAGCATATAGGCAAGTCCGTAAGCAGGGCCTTCCCAAGGCTGAGTCGGGAGATATGGCTGCCTTGCGCTGTGTCAAGCCATTGCAAGTTATCCTGGCTCTTTTTGCCCCTATTTTGTCCTGGAGCTGTACTGAGATCTTCCAGGTCCTCCTCAGCCAACTTTGGTTTCCAGCATGGGCAGAGGAGAAATAGAGGAGGCAAGCAGAGCATGTAGAGCATGGCTAGGTTGAATGCATGCACAGGGTAGATGTGAGACTGAGGCATAGGGCATCTCAAATCTCAGAGGGACCTGGGAACTGAAGGAGCAAGTACACCAGAATATGGGACATTCTGGAGTGCAGTTACCCAGGAACAGGTCCTAGCCTTCCAGAAATACCAAAGTGACTGAGGGCCAAGGTGGCAAGGAGACGGCTTGAAAGCCCGAGAGGCAATATACTGGGAGATTCAGCTGCTCTGCCCAAAGCACCTTCCATATTTTTCCTCTCACACCTCTCAGAGTTCTACTAATCCTCCCTGTATTACCTCCCAGCCCTCTGAAACCCTCCTAACATGGGGTGCACCCTCCTACTCAACCACTGCCATGCTGAATTTTGCTACTGCCATCAGTGAGCTCTGCACTCTCTCTTTCACTTACCGTTGGAAGCTCCAAGACAGCCAGAGACACGTTACTCTGAGGCACAGGGGGACACGGAAGAGAAGGGAGATGGGGGGAGAGGAGTCAAAACTTTTAACTGAGATTAATCACAGTTCTAAAAACATGCATTTTCAGTACTTCAAACTCTCACCCATGCACTCTGTTCAAACTAGGGCAGCAGCCCTTGAGGAGCAATTAAATTTAATTGGAGATCCATTTGCCATTGTCCGTTCCCTACATGACTCCGAGTCACTATGCATTATGTACCTTGGAGGAGCATGTTCCAAATTGAAGGAAAGGAGCAGATAAATAAAGCAAAATATTTGTGAGTGGCATTGTCATGTACTAGTGGAAAAAGCTAAAAAGCTTTTCTCAAAAATTGCACTTGGTATTACATTGGTTTTATGGAGGTAGTTTTTATGGTGCAAACACAGACTGAGACAATAGCTATACGGTTCTTAAATGGAATAGACATGAGCTTTGAAACTAAAAATAGGTCAATCCATTTTTTCTAAAAATTGTAGAAAGCTCTTCCAGGATCATAGGCCAGCTTTCAAGTCAAAAAAAAAAAAAAAAGCCAACGGTCATCTGTCCTAACAAAAGAGGCTTTTTATGTCTCTCTAGGAAATTCAAACTCAACTCAGAGGCCTTTGAACTGATTTGATCTTTAATAGTATTTTAAATCCTATCATTTTGGTGATGACCCAAACTCAAGGACAAAAGCCATCTCTGTTCAATAGGCCAGCTGGTGAGGCACTCAAGCCCTTTCTGACTTTACATACTGACAAGAAAAGAAATCCATGACAAAAGCCAATGAAGGGAAAAACCTCCTTCATCACTGGGCAGTTGTATAGATATATGTGCAGCTAATTTCTCAATAGGAAGGTAACTCAAGGAATAACTGCTCAAAGGGAAAGAGTTTGCTCAGCTTCCTTTCGGACACTTTGGATGTCTGGGTTTCTTCACATGTGAAACGTAACCCTTACATGCAACCTTCACACATGTTGCAGAACAGCCTCAGATGTCAATCTGCACCTATATCTCCAAGCTGTAGGAGCGCGGGCTCAGCAGGCAGCTGGACAACCATGTGTTGCCCTGGATGAGGAAAAGGAATGAACTTTCTTCAGTTCATGGAGTGCAGCACTGTTATCTGAGCCAAATCCATCCTCTTTTTTTCAGGAGCTCCATAATCTTTCCAGTATCAAAACCTGCAGGTATTTCTTACAGAAGTGGGAAAAAACATGGATGCAGTACTGTTTAACATCTGTACTGATCTCGTCACATGAGAGCAATGCGGCCAGTGGAGTTTGGTGAGCCAAGGACTACACATGTGTATCTACTTCAGATTGAGCTGAATTGTCCTGTAAGCTGTCCTGCAAACTACGACCGGCTCCCCATACTTAAGGGTGTATGTACCTTTGAGATATCCCTGGGGATCCCACCTGGCTGCTGCTTTCTAGAGCTGTCATACCAGAAAGTACACATTTCCAGCAGTTCCCATGTCATATTTGTTAGATCCATGAAGAAGTCTCAGATATCCAAGGGCATTTCAAAGAGCACCTGGTGACTATATGCACAGAATTGAACCTCCACTGACTGTAACAGGACGCATCTACATTTAGACACCTGAACTAATGTACCCACACAGCGGAGTTCAATCCCAACCCATCTGTGCCAGTAGCACCATCTGGGACATCACCAGCTCTCTTGATCTGTTGAAAAATGCAAGATAATCTACCTTAAGCCACTGTCAAGGGGCAGATCTCAGAAATGTCCTATGTATTTCACTTACATTTCCTAGATGCTACACAGCCTTGAGTGCCACAGACTGCCAGATACAGCTTAGAGGTGTCTGTGATCCAAACAGTGCTGGGAGAATGAATTTGCCCCAAAAGACAGCCACTACATCATTCCCACCAAGACGACACTTGGTGAATGCAGTGGAGGTTCAGTCCATCCCCTAGATACAGAAAGATACAATTGCCCATTCATAGACACGTAAGATATTTGACGTGCCCAAGGTTATTTCATAGATTTCATAGATTTCTAGGTTGGAAAAGACCTTAGAGATCATCGAGTCCAACCGTCCCTAATCCCCATTAAACCATATCCCTAAGTAGATCATCCACCCTATTCTTAAACACATCCAGGGATGGAGACTCAACCACCTCCCTGGGCAGCCTATTCCAGTGGCTGACAACCCTTTCAGAGAAGAAATACTTCCTAACATCCAAACTGAATCTCCCCTGACTAAGCTTATGCCCATTTCCTCTTGTTCTATCACCCAACACTAATGTAAAGAGCCCTTCTCCCACCTCCCCACCATCTTTTCTCAAGTATTTATAGGCCGTAATCAGGTCTCCCCTCAGCCTCCTCTTCTCCAGGCTAAACAGCCCCAACTCCCTCAGCCGCTCCTCATAAGTTTTCTTTTCCAGCCCCTTGACCAGTTTAGTCACCCTTCTTTGGACTCGCTCCAGGAGCTCAATATATCTCTTAAAGCGAGGGGCCCAAAACTGGACACAATATTCCAGGTGCGGCCTCACCAGTGCCGAGTACAGGGGCAGGATCACTTCCCTGCTCCTGCTGGTTACACTATTCTTGATACACGCCAGTATCCCACTGGCCTTTTTGGCCACCTGGGCACACTGCTGGCTCATATCAAGCCGGTAGTCAACCAAGACCCCCAGGTCCTTCTCCGCCAGGCAGCTCTCCAGCCACTCTTCCCCGAGCCTATAGCGATGCTTGGGGTTTTTATACTCCAAGTAAAGGACTCTGCACTTGGCCTTATTAAAGCTCATGCCATTGGCCTCAGCCCAACAATCCAGTCTGTTCAAATCCCTCTGAAGGGCCTCCCTACCCTCGAGCAGATTGACACAGCCTCCCAGCTTGGTGTCGTCTGCAAATTTACTGAGGGTACATTCAATCCCCTCATCCAGGTCATTGATAAAGATGTTAAACAGAACTGGACCCAGCACTGAGCCCTGGGGAACCCCACTGGTGACCGGCCTCCAGCCAGATTTAGCCCCATTTACCACCACTCTTTGGGCTCGGCCATCCAGCCAGTTTTTAACCCAAAGGAGGGTGTGCCTATCCAGGCCAGCAGTTATCAGTTTCTCCACCAGAACACTATGAGAAACTGTTATCAAAGGCTTTACTGAGGTCTAGGAAAACTACATCCACAGCCCTTCCCTCGTCAACCAGGCGGGTCACCCTGTCATAGAAGGTGATCAGGTTTGAGATTTTGTCTTGTCATTAGCTGCTAGCCCAGAAGGTCACAGATCTCCCTATGTTCTGCATCTTATTCACCAGCTGCCTCCCTGCCAGGCTATTCCTGGATGCCTCAAATGACACTTAGACAAGTGAATTAAGTTCCTGGTGTTTACAGACCATTGTAGATAGAGATTTCGAAATCAAATCATTGCTACTGTGAGGCGGCTTCTCATTCCTAGCAATCAGGTGGCATTAAGAGAAACTATAGCTCTTCCTTACAGTGTGTCATGACATTGTTATCCTTCAAGACCAGTGGTCTCACACTCTGTCATGATTTCACAGCATTTATGAGAGCATGTCCAGACACCAGTGTCATGACCAGAGAATTATTTTTTTATAGAATCATAGAATCATAGAATGGTTAGGGCTGGAAGGGACCTTCAAAGGTCATCTAGTCCAACCCCCCTGCAAGGAACAGGGATATCTCCAACTAGATCAGGTTGCTCAGGGCCTCATCCAACCTGGCCTTGAACGTCTCCAGGGATGGAGCATCCACCACCTCTCTGGGAAACCTGTTCCAGTGTTCTACAACTCTCATGGTAAAAAATTTTTTCCTAATATCCAATCTGAATCTACCTCCCTCTATTTTAAAACCATTACCCCTTGTCCTATCACAACAGGCCCTCCTGAACAGCCTCTCCCCATCTTTCCTGTAGGCCCCCTTGAGGTACTGGAAGACCGCTATAAGGTCACCCCGGAGCCTCCTCTTCTCCAGGCTGAACAGCCCCAACTCTTTCAGCCTGTCCTCATAGGAAAGGTGCTCCAGCCCTCTGATCATCTTCGTGGCCCTCCTCTGGACCCTCTCCAACTGGTCCATGTCCTTCTTATGTTGGAGGCTCCAGAACTGGATGCAATACTCCAGGTGAGGTCTCACGAGGGCAGAGTAGAGGGGAAGAATCACCTCCCTCGACCTGCTGGCCACGCTCCTCTTGATGCAGCCAAGGATACGGTTGGCTGCCTGGGCCACAAGAGCACATTGCCGGCTCATATTGAGCTTCTCGTCCACCAGTACTCCCAAGTCCTTCTCCTCAGGGCTGCTCTCGATCCATTCACCGCCCAGTCTGTATTCGTGCCTGGGATTGCCACGACCCAGATGCAGGACCTTGCATTTGGCCTGGTTGAACTTCATGAGGTTGACACGGGCCCACCTCTCCAGCCTGTCGAGGTCCCTCTGGATGGCATCCCTCTCTTCCAGCGTGTCGACAGCACCACACAGCTTGGTGTCATCAGCGAACTTGCTGAGGGTGCACTCCATGCCACTGTCCACGTCACCGACAAAGATGTTGAAGAGGGCCGGGCCCAACACGGACCCCTGAGGGACGCCACTCGTGACCGGTCTCCACTTGGACATCGAGCCGTTGACCACTACTCTCTGAGTGCGGCCATTGAGCCAATTCCTTATCCACCGAGTGGTCCATCCATCAAACCCATGCCTCTCTAGTTTAGAGAGAAGAATGTCGTGCGGGACAGTGTCAAAAGCTTTGCACAAGTCCAGGTAGATGATATCCATTGGTCGACCCTTGTCCACCGATGCTGTCACCCCATCATAAAAGGCCACCAAGTTGGTCAGGCACGATCTGCCTTTGGTGAAGCCATGTTGGCTGTCACCCACCACCTCCTTGCTCTCCATGTGCCTTAGCATGGTTCCCAGGAGAATCTGCTCCATGACCTTGCCAGGCACAGAGGTGAGGCTGACCGGCCTGTAATTGCCCGGGTCCTCCTTGTTCCCCTTTTTAAATATGGGGGTTATGTTCCCTCTCTTCCAGTCATCAGGGACCTCACCAGACCGCCACAACTTCCCAAATACAATGGCCAGTGGCTTGGCAACTTCGTCCGCCAGTTCCTTCAGGAATGGATGGATCTCATCAGGTCCCATGGACTTGTGCACCTTCAAGTTCCTCAGTTATGGTAACTTTATAAAAACTTCAACAGTTTCTCAGAGTGCAAATCACATTCAGGTTTTTTTGTTTGTTTGTTTTCTAATACCCACAAAAACTGGTGGAAAATAACCAGCCTTTCTTTCATGGTTGAACTTCAAGGCTGGGCAGGAAAGTTACGTGTCTTCTTCCTAACATGTCTCTTTGACAAGGGAGATAAACATAGATGGTCATTAAAATAGTTTCAGTGCTCTACTTTTTAAATTGCAGGCCCCTTTTCCCATAAGAAAAAATAAAATTGATGCTATCTTTCTTTTTTGAAAGATTACCTTTTTAACAGTATAATTGGGCAATAAGCATAGGGTCAAATTTGTAGGAGTGATCTCTATGAGACAAAAATAGTGCTTTAACAAAGGGATGCTGATTTTTCTCATCTGACCTTTGCATCCTTCTTGTGATAAAAAATTGATGCAAATGTAGATGATTGCATGTAGTCAACTCTTTAAAATTTACACTTGCTTTTTTCCATTTTGTAATGAACCCACCCTTGAAGATCCAATTTGTAAAATGATTGTAAGGTATGTGCTCTTTGGAAAAAAAAATGTGCTAATGCTTTTCAGTGCCAGAACGCATGAGACATGGTATGCCTTTTTAAAAATACTTGAATTAGTATTCAGGACAATAAACTTTCTTTACTGTAATAATAAAACACATTGAATATTCTTTTTTGTCCTTATGGGAAATCATGTAACTGTAGTAACTCTAAATGCAGCTAGGAAGTTCTAAGTACTTTCTCCTTTCACTACAAGAGAGGCAAAGTTGAATTGTTGCATTTACTTCAAATTCATTTTCCGTATGGTTGCTCCAGACACAAGCCTTCTTTGATGACCGGTCTGTAACTAATGAATGCTCAAGACCCAGGTCTCCTCTCACTGCCCACCTGACCCTCATGCCTCACTGAGGCTCGCTCCAGTAAGAAAGCATGATGCCCAAGCAAGAACTAGACAGACTGCCTAAACCAGAAGCAAAAGGTGGCCACACGTTCTCTAGGAGGATCTGGTTTACATCTACACCTACGTTTACAATTCAACTGTGATTTCTCATTTTTTTATCATCTGTTTTCAAGGAATAGCGTATCATATAAAAATCAGCACTGAAGAAAGCCACATGGGTATCAGGTTCTCACTAAATACCTCCTATTAGAAACCCACCAAAGACAGCTGACACCAAATCTAGTCCTCTAGTCGCAACATAATTTAGATTCAAGCCAGCACTGGGAGATGAAATCAGCTCACAGTCACTGATAGAGGAGCTTCCTCCATGAAGAAAAGAAGGCTGCTATCTATTGTCATCCTCTTGGGCCATTTGACATGGGTAAGGTCTCAGGAGAATTGATGGAAATCTAACATAATAAAGTATAACAGACTGAGTACTTTTTCTGATGGAGAGTCATCTAAGGGGTGCTCATAGAAGACTGAACTTGCACCTCCCTTACAGAAATGTGAAGCGCTGGCTGACTCTCTGATCCTTCTTAGCAGCCATACGCAGCCCCTGAGTAAACTGGTTAGACCAACTGAGCCCACCACTAGCAATAATCAGGGGAAATACAGCTTTACTCCGATGATATACAGACATTTCCTGTCACCAAACAGACCAAAAGCTGTGGCAAGATCAGATAAGATGAAAAAGAGTAAGCAGGAGTCAAACTCGAGCATTTTCCCTGTGCTAGTGGCAGGCAGAGGAAAGACAGTGATGAGTCTAACACTGGAGAGCAGTGTTATTTCTGTGATAGGAACCCAGCCAGTGATCAGTTGATCCTGCAGATTAAGAGAGTTTGGGTTGTCCTCACTGATGCTAGGCCCTTCCAGTTTGGTGTGGAAAGCTGCAGGAGCCCCGGTAGATCCCTCCAGATTTTCCCTAACCACCTTCCTCCAGGCTAGCTGGAAAGTGTGTTAAGCCAGCGCAGGGTTAAAATAAAGAAACAAAACAATCCCAGGATTTCCATGTCTTCCTCTATCATGCTAAGACAAAAGTGGGCCAACCTTTTTCAGTCCTGTCTGTTGAGACAGGAAAGAAAGGCAAAAAAACCTTCTTTCCTGATAGATTCAGTCCAGTGTTATCATAAATTGTCTGTGTTCCTACATCCTGTTTCAGCTGACTGAGATGAAGAGGAGGTGGTAAGTCAGCTGGCAGACTGTCACCCCATGCTACAAGGTTCCTCTATCTTGCTGCCTAAAGTAAAATCAACCTATTTTTTCCCCAAAAGGGAGACTTAATTGAAGTAAGAATACATCAAGATCAATTGCACATCACACTTCAGCAACACTGATCAGCAAATCAATTTCTGTTCACTCAGAGTAGTGCTTTTGATTTCTCTGCTGAGGCTTCAATGGTCTTAAAAAAAAAGGTTTTCCAAAATTCTCAGGATAAAGGCTGTGGCTGGCAATTGTAGTCAAGTGAGCAATGCAACTATCTAGAAAAGGGGTCCAGATCATCCGTGCAGGAAAGATAGTGTCTGTGGAGGCTGTCAGGTACTGAAGTGAAGTACCTCAGTAGGTAGGGACCATTGCCGCCCTGCACATGGTTCTTCCAGACAAAGCAGGTTGCTTTGACTCTGTCATCTCTATACACATAAATACATGGAAATATATGTTTATTTTTCTTTAAAATCCTTTCTGGAACAAGACGTGTCGCTGCATTCATTTCCATTCCCCAAGTGTGGAAAGGAAGAGAGAACAAACAACACATGACGGATGTTAGTCATATTGCATAAAGTGCTATTGGAAGACATTCAGATACTAAGTGATAATATCTATTAAAATCTCAGTAGAATAGACTTCACAGTAGATCTCACATATAAGACACAGCCTAACAAGAAAAGTTGGTCAAAACTTCCTTCGCATGCACTCCCTGCTCCTCCTGTCTCGGGAATGGAGGTCCCATGCATTGAGGACTGTGCAGGAACATCCCTGTTCCAGGAGGATGCACATCATGGGACCTGTGGGTGGTATTAAGAGTCTGTTATCTGGTGAAGATCAAATTCCGGGTCTCTCATATCTACCTGAAGCACATTGACTTTGGGGTAAGTGCACTCCACAAGGCTTTGGAGAATCAGACTCGTGTCCCTACAAGACCTTATTCAGAAAGGAGCTTCCTTTCAGTCTCCGTTGAACACTTCTGTTTACCATATATTAGAAATAAAACAGGATTTGTAGAGAAAGTAAGTCCTCTCTAAGCACACAGTCTACCTTTCCTATCCCGGACAGGAGCCACAAGCTCCAAGCAAAGCACAGGTTGGAACCAACTGCTCTAAGTTTAACATGCTAATGTTAATCAAGCAGATGATTTCAGAGCAAAGGTGGTTGGTATCTGCAGAGCCAAGGAGGAGTGTTAACAACAGATAGCAAGATTAACAGAGTGAAAGCCAAGTAATTACCACTTGAAGGACACTGAGACATTGTAGGGAAAGGGAGGAGGAAAACCATAATATGACATAGATGCCAAATATTTTTAGTATCCAGCAAAATTTTGAATGTTATTATCTTGATTTGTCTTTCCACTACTATAAAGAGAAATGCATTTAATGATTTTACTTTGTTGAGACTAAATAAATGTTTGTAATGATATAAATCCTTCACACCCATGATGCTGGTTTTGTTTAATCTTCCTGCCAACCCTCACATAAAACCAATAGAGCTGATCCTCTTTCCAACAGCAAAAACCTGTACCAGTTTCAATAGGAAGAGGATTAGGTGCTGAATTAGGACCAAGAACACTGTTCTCTCACCTGTTCCAAACACTGCTCCCTCTAAAATATCACATGCAATATAATCTAAATCTAGAACAGCTGAGTTTTTCTTAAGCAATCTTTTATGACACTAATGGGCAGCCCTTCAAACAGCCATTATGAATAAAATTTAATGCTGGTAGATACACAGCAGCAGTTTGGAAGCAGTAGATTAATGTTCTTGTGCTATTTGACTTTTTTTTTTTTTTTAATTAGAATTTACTTTTTAACAAGAAGATGTTTACGACTGAGTCAAGTGAGAATGGATGTACACAAAAGCACAGCCATAATTCTCTTCCGCTAGCCTGGTCCCTGGTCAATAAAATCAACTTTTCTCATCAATCCCCATATTGCCTCAGAGCCATGCACAGCAGCTGGGAACCATCCCTGAATGCTGAGTTGACACTTTCCCTCTTGCCTTGTATCTCATCGAACTGTTTTTCTTTCCAAAACTCTATCTTTCTATCCTGAAAGAGACTATGTGAGCTTTGATAAGTTTCATACTACGAGTGTGGACTGCTGAGGCCAGCAGCCTGCCAGGAGTGGCAAAAGCCTCGGAGCGATGCTGCCAAGTCCTGAAAAAACAGGCTGGGTTTTTGCTGCTGGTTGTGGAGACAGAATGGTAAGGAGGGAATAGTTACCAATCAAGGGTAATTTTATCCTGAGAATGATGAAATTTGGGGTTTTCCACATGTCAGTGGAGACTTGAACCAACTTTGACCTGATTTTGTGGTTTCTCAGCCTGTTTCTGGTTGTGGTTTTAAAATCTTGCAAATTCAAACCTATCTATCCTTAAATCTCCCAGTCCAGGCTGAATGGATGCTAAAAGTCTGGGCAGTGGAAACACAGACATTTTTCAAGACAGAAGGAAGAAATTTAAACCAATGTAAGAAGCCCAGTCAAGACTGAGGCTAAAGAGTTTCTGTGAAAATTATTTAAGAATTACAAGAGAAAAAAGTTGAATTGAGTTTTAATTTCAGATGAGGTTAGATCTCCTCTTTTCATAGATGAACTAATTTCTCCTTAACTAAAAGATTTTCACTGAATATTGGCAATGTTTCTAAATATATCACTGTCATTGCCAAAATTGAAATTTCTGAGCTTCAGCTTGGAATGCAGCCTTTATAAGTATCATAGAATCATAGAATGGTTAGGATTGGGAGTGACCTCAAAGATCATCTAGTTCCAACCACCCTGCCATGGGCAGGGACACCTTCCACTAGATCGGATTGCTCAAAGCCTCATCCAACCTGGCCTTGAACACTTCCAGGGATGGGGCATCCACAACTTCTCTGGGAAACCTGTTCCACTGCCTCACCACTCTCAATGTAAAAAATTTCTTCCTTATATCTAATCTAAATCTTCCCTCTCAGTTTAAAGCCATTGCCCCTTGTCCTATCACGACACACTCTTATAAAAAGCCCCTCTTCAGCTTTCTTGTAGACCCACTTTAGGTACTGGAAGATTGCTAGAATATCACCCTGGAGCCTTCTCTTCTCCAGGCTGAACAGCCTCAACTCTCTCAGCCTGTTTTCATAACAGAGGTGTTCCAGCCCTCTGATCATCTTCATGGCCCTCCTCTGGACTCGCTCCGGTAGCTCCATGTCCTTCTTGTGTTGGGGACTCCAGAGCTGAACACAGTATTCCATTCGTGGAGTCTCACGAGAGCAGAGTAGAGGGGCAGAATCACCTTCCTCGACCTGCTGGCCACACTGCTTTGGATGCAGCTCAGGATACGGTTGGCTTTCTGGGCTGCCAGCACACATTGTCGGCTCATGTTGAGCTTCTCATCAACCAATACCCCAAGTTCTTTTCCTCTGTGCTGCTCTCAAACCATTCTCCACCCAGCCTGTACTTGTGCATGGGATTGTCTCGACCCATGTGCAGGACCTTGCACTTGGCCTTGTTGAACTTCATGAGGTTCTCACAGGCCCACCTCTCCAGCCTGTCAAGGTCCCTCTGGATGGCATCCCTTCCCTCTAGCATGTCAACAACACCGCACAGCTTGGTGTCATCAGCAAGCTTGCTGAGGGTGCACTCGATCCCACTGTCCATGTCACTGACAAAGATGTTAAATAGCACTGGTCCCAATACTGACCCCTGAGGAACACCACTCGTCACTGGCCTCCACTTGAACATTGAACCATTGACCACAACTCTTTGAGTGTGACCGTCCTGCCAATTCCTTATCCACTGAGTGGTCCATCCATCAAATCCATGTCTCTCCAGTTTAGAGACAAGGATGTCGTGCGGGACAGTATCAAAGTCCAGGTAGACAATGTCAGTTGTTCTTCCCCCATCCATCAATGCTGTAACCTCATCATAGAAGGCCACCAAATTGGTCAGGCAGGATTTTCCCTTAGTGAAGCCATGTTGGCTGTCAACAATCACTTCCTTATTTTCTATCTGCCTTAGCATAGTTGCCAGGAAGATCTGCTCCATGATCTTGCTGGCACAGGGGTGAGACTGACTGGCCTGTAGTTCCCTCGGTCTTCTTTTTTTCCCTTTTTAGAGATGGGAGCTATGTTTCTCCTTTTCCAGTCAGGGGGAACTTCACCAGACTACCATGACTTCTCAAATATGATGGATAGTGGCTTAGCAACTTCATCCGTCAGTTCCCTCAGGACCCACGGATGCACCTCATCAGGTCCCATGGACTTGTGCACCTTCAGGTTTTTTAGATGGTTGCTCAGACAATTTTTTAAGAGAGGGAAAGACGCCAAGAGAAAGATGCCATGAAAGAGGCCAGCAAGAGAGAAGAGTCTGTCAAGAGTGGGACTCGAACCCACGTCTCCCAGGGAGACTGCAACCTGAATGCAGCGCCTTAGACCGCTCGGCCATCCTGACCCACTTTAAAAATAATGCTTCATGAATTTGGGTGTCATCCTTGCTCAGGGCCCATCCTAATCTTCTCTGTATCGTTCCAATTTTTTAGTATATGTGCTGCCGAAGCAAGCACTTATATTCTGCTTCAGAATATCTAGCATGTATAATTTTCATGAAATGTAATGACCCAAAAAAAGAAGAGTAGAAGGGAAGAGCCAAAACTGCTCTTATGATAACACACTGCTTGGATATAGTTAGCGTACACAAAATATCATAATGGATGCCAGGCAATTTTTCTAATACTATGGATCATAGAACTTGTGTGGAACACAAGCAAAACTATTGTGCATCTACTTCAGCATTTTGGAGCAGGAATGCACTTTTAAACAAATTTCATTTTGATCTACATGACACAGCTACCTGCAGGGTGTGTGAACTAGATTCCTTATGAATGAGTCGAGGCCAGTGGTACCTAATGATATACAATTCACCGTCTACAGGATGGCCAGGCTGTAGAAGCATACTAGAGCTAAGACTTCTCAGTAAAAAAAAATTAACTTGCTAGACCACTGTCTCATCAAGTTCAACCATTTATTGTATATCCTCCACTTATTGTCTCATATGCACGTGTAAATAACTGCCAACAGATAATTTTTGAGCCTAGCAGAGTAAAGGGGAATCTTGTCATGAGCAGCAAGAAGCACAGATTTTCTTACTGGGTATCTTTTGGTATCTATGCTTGTAGTCTTCAGGCCCACAAGACCCAGCCGCATTCTCAGTCTTGCTCATGGGACCACTTCATGGAGAGCAGAGCTGATTTAGGATTGTATTTGGAGTCAAAAGTGGTTGAAGCTTGGGATAGCACTCAGAGGAGGCCATATATGTTGCACTGCCCATACGGTCTCCTCTAGACGTCTGCTTTTGTCTGCTGTCAGAAATGGGATACTGAACTAGGTGGACCTTGGGTCTGACTCAGCTTGACCACTTGTGTTGCAGGAGGTCTCAATGAACTCTGAACAATACGTCGCCCCAGGCTGGTCCTTCTACTCCTAGTACCATCATTGCTGTCTCTTTCTCCATGCAAATGGCATTAAAATCTCTGATTCCCTCAGGCTCTCTTTTGACATATCTGACAAAAAAATGCCTTGAATCTCAGGCTATCATTTCATTGCTGATTTTGAAAGTTCATGATCCCAATCACTCTGCATATTCTCTGTTTTATTTTGTTTTTAAGGGACCTACCACGGTCTGGATCCTGAACTTTTCCCTTCTGTTAGGAGAAAGAGAGCAAACAAACAAAACCATCCATGGTGTTTCTTTCTTTCATCCCAGGCACATTTCTGAGTATTTTCACTACATTTGCCGTTTCAGTTGATCAATCTCAACCCGCAGCAACGACTGCTCACTCTATAAAACAAATGGATGAAAATGAGGCAGAGCTAATATGCATTTTGTCAGAGGTGTTTGCCCACAGACATTTTCCCTTCCAACTTTAAATTAATATTATTCATAAAATTCCCTGTCTTCTTTTTCTTAAAAGCACAATTTATCACCTCAGAAGCATCTCTTCCTCGCTGTCTTCTAGCAAGATCTATGCTACCTTACAGTGGCTGAGAATCTGGTCAGTTGCCAAAGTTTTATACCTATGGTTTGGTACCAGGCACTTTAATGAATAGAAAGAAATATAGCTTTCAGAGAGAAAATAGTAATTCACTCAGTAAGTTCATTTTAGTAGGTGAATAAAAGATGTCTTTTGAAGAAGATGGGGTAGTTAGTTTTGCTAAGTCTATTACACTGTAAACTTCCACGTTCCTTAAATGTATATTTTATTATTTTGCTATTCCTATGATTGTAAGGCTAATGTTTAATTTCTGGAAAAAATGCCTATGTTAATTGTAAGGCAAATCACATATTTATTGTAGGAAGAAGAGACAAGGAATCACTCCAAATCAAAGAAAGCGTGTTTGTTAAACAAAAAATGTGTTAGTTGTGGTGTCATTCTCATACCTATGTGACTGATCTTCGAGACAGTTTGTATGAATAGCTGTGCTTTTCCAGAAATGCTCTTTTCAAATAGAAGAGATTTATCAATCATAAAAATATTTTAAATATATTATAAATATATTCTTTCTGACAATAGTCACTCCACGGAGGACAAGTTTCGCTGAAATCTAATGGAAAAGTATTTAGTAGTCATTGTTAGTTAGTCAAGAAGCACCTAAAGGGTAAGATGTATTTGCACACACGTTCACCCAGACTTATAAGGAACAGATCTATTAATATTATAATTTGTGCAAAGACAACTCTCAAGCAGAAGAAAGACAAAAATATAACAAAAGAATTGCTCTTTGCCAACTATTTCTCCTTCTGCTGATTTTAGTGTGAGAAAATAGGTCAAATTTGTTCAAGAGCACACAGGGCTGAACGCTGGAAAAGAAACAAAGAGAAAACTAATGTTTGGTGAGGAAATTTTCTCCTGGAGATTTGGAAAAGAAACCCCCCAGATTTACATATAGGAATCTCTATTTTTTTTTAGACACCTGAACTCTATGATTGAGATATGTTACAACTGTTACAACTAACACATTCCTCTAAAAAGATTGCGATGCTGCAGCCAGATGGGTTTGCCTGCATACTCCTTTCAGACCCAAAGTCATCCCACACCCCTGCTCTCTTCGTGCCAGTGGACCTCTTCCCACTGCCCAGGGCTTCCCTGGGAACCCTGTCAACAGGAGCTTCGTTACAGAAAGCAAACCACAGCAGAGACCCTTGTTGCAGCCCATGCATCCTCTCCTGACACATCATAGAGAGAAATTCAATGCAGCAAACATCCTCCCTTCACCTCTGTTCCCAAACCAGTCTGCATTTTTCAAAAGCCCGCAGGAGCTGCTGTGATCTTTGTGATTTTTGTTAGCAAAATACGGAGTTGCAGAAAAGGAGGTCCCCTCCTTGGACCTCCACAGGGTACGTACGGTCTGCCCCCAACCGTGATTTTCAGTTGCTTTAGCAAACTCTCACTGATCAACACTAGGAGGCTTTGACTAGATGCAGAATGAGCACAGAAAGCTAACTCAGAAAGAGCCTTCAGGTTTCTGACATAATCCATGCGAATAAACAGCTTTGGGCCATAAGGATAAGATTACAGTTGCACAATATAGTGAAAAGGATGCAAGGACAAAGTGATTTATGGAGCCTCCCAACCATAGCTCTCTCCGTCTGCACATGGAAGTGCAAGTCAAGCTCTTTCTTTCCAAAGCAGTTTGCTGTTTTTTGCGGTTCCCACTGACTTTAATATCCAAACTCCCTGTGACTGTTCTCTGTCCCAGTGGTGATACTCAGCATAACTCAGTAACTCGGTGATCTTGCTCTGTATTTACAGCAGCAGAGGACCTGTGCCCTGCAGCACACTGATACACAGACTTGGATTGTTAGACCTATATAGTGCCAGTGTTTCTGATGGGACTTTCAGGTACCTAAAGCCAAGCATGCAGTTGAACAGTTCACTGAACTGCCACCTCTCTGCCAGTCAGCTTTGACACTGTAGGGCAGGGATGCACCTAAAATTCTTACAACAAAGATATTTTACATCCTCAAGGCTTGTTTGAAAGGAAGTGTTCCTCTAGCTATTTTTCCTACTGTAATTATGATGAGGGCTATACTTAAATAGCCAGTTGGGAGCTCAAGTGTGTGTATGTGTTATGGTTTGAAGTGGGGGGGGAGGTCCGGGTGGCAGACGCTGCCCATCAGACCGGACTCCCGTCCCCCTCGGGGCTTGAGCCAATCGGCGCCTCTGCGAATTGCCCTATTTACGTCGGACAAAGGAACCGGAAAGGTGTGCCGGTGCCCAGGAACAAGGAGACGGAAGGGGGGCACGGCCCCCGCTCCCGGCTCCCGGCCGGGCCGGCGGCCTGGGCCGGGCCGGGCCC
Organism: Tauraco erythrolophus; assembly: GCF_009769465.1. Classification (NCBI taxonomy): domain Eukaryota; kingdom Metazoa; phylum Chordata; class Aves; order Musophagiformes; family Musophagidae; genus Tauraco; species Tauraco erythrolophus. The sequence continues at coordinate 104,750,687 of NC_141465.1, forward strand.
GCTCCGTCGAGGATGGCGGCGGCGGAGCCGCTTGGGGAACTCGGGAGAGCCCCGCTGCCGGAGCGCCCACCGGGCCGAGTTCACCCAGACAGGACTGAAATCTGAGAGAAACGGCCACACAGATAAAAGGTCAGTGAAGATGGAACGGAACAACGTGTGCCGCGGCTGAGTCCCCCTTGCGAGCGGCCCCTTGTAACAGTCCTCGGTGGAGCAGGCAGAGACCCACTCGCAACCAGTGGATGACCCACGTCGGGAAGAGATGCCAGAGCCTGAGACTATTGTGAATCATGGGCACAGGTAGAGACACATTTTACGCATTTTACGCATTTAAAGTCTGTACGGAGACGCATTTAAGGTCGGTATGCCGACCCACGCCGGAACACATTTAAAGTTTGTTGATGACCCACGCCAGAGCGAGTGGCTGCAGCTCCTTAAAAGCCCAGGACTGGTAAAGCCCGCACTTGGGGCAAATCCGATGGGGTAAGGATTTGCCCCCCAGCGGGCAGGATTCACGCTTTCGCCGTGAGTAGGGGATCCACTGGATCAAGGGACAATGGTGTAAGGACTCCTTCTCCTTTAAGAGAAGCGGCAGTAACAACTTGGAATGAACTGACCTGCACTCCCCCATTGCCTGCCCCCCTGCGCCGCTGGGGGGAGGAGGTAGAGCCGGAAAGAAGAAGCAAAGGTGGGGGGGAGTGGTGGTGTTGTTAAGACCTGGCCTTGTTTTCTTGTTATTCTCTCAAGTAACCGTTTTTGTGTGCTTTTCTCTTTTGTAGGTAGCTGTTAATAAATAGTTCTGCTTTAAGAAAACAGCCTCTTTTGCCCGGGACCGTGGTTGGTGGGTGCTCCTCTGTTCCTGCCTCGATCCTCAGCTCTTTTATTACATTTTTCTCTCCTCTCCATTTTACTGGACTGGGAGAGCTGCGTGGGTTTGGTTGCCGGATCAGCCTAACCCACGACAGTATGTATCCAAAACACCTTGATGACGTGAATGAATGAGGAAGGGAGAGCAGAAAGTAGAGAGGAAAGAACCATCACTGTGCACAGAGGTGTAGGTATTTCTAGGACCGTGACAGAGAGGTGGGATGGAAAATGGTATGCAAAACAATTGCATTTGTACCTTGCTCAAAGCTGTTTCTGTCACTAGATTCAAGGCAGATTCATTTCCCATTCTGTAGCATTTACTGCTTTGCTGTGGCATTTCCTTTTCTGAGGTATTTTTACCCAAGTTTTTGTCAGCATCATTTCAAGGAGAATGGTAAACAAAACTTACCAATGAGCTCTACAGCATTTGGTGTTTCACTCAAAGGCTTTTTATGAGAGGAATATTTTTTCATGCTAAAAATATAAGATTAGTTCTGATAATAAGTTTAATAAAAGGACTGCATGGGGTATAGTACTTATCCATTTGATCTGAATGTGCAAAAAAGGAAGATGCAGCAAGGAAGAGAATTTTATTGTAAGGCTGCTTTTTATCAGTGAGAAAGAAATAAAAAGACATTAAAATACTCATTGTCTAGCTTCTGGTAGCTAAAAATGAGATGTCTAAATCTCAGCTAGTCACCCTTAGCTCCCTGGAACTGATGCAGAAAAATAGATGTCTCCACAAGAATGAGCCACCTCATCCCAAGGTGTGCATTAGTAGGGTATCCACAGCCAAATGGCTTATCTCATATACAAACCTTAGCACACCTTGGGGATTGTCTACGTCTTTCCATTGAAATAGAGAGAAATTACAAGGTAAATTCTATTTAAGAGAAATTTTCGTGCTTTTGAAGTCAATTCTTTTCTTTTGTTCCATTTGCCATGCCAAATTCTTTTCTCTTGTCAATCAATCCAATCTGATTTAACATCATCTGAGTCAGATGGTTGGTTTAGAATACATCTAAAAAATTTAGTGAGTGGAGTTCCTATTTTGGAGTCACCATTTCTGCAGCACTTGCACAAAGATGATAGGTATAGGGAAGACCCTGACTCTGTACCTGCTGCCAAAGAACAACTACAGGGAACACCAACAAGGAGGAGGCAGACAGATGTATCCTTGCACTGCAGGTATACAGTCTTCTGGGGTACATGTGGATAATGCCCTGGTTCCTGTAGGTAGCACTGACATACCCCAGAGAAACGCTCCAGTTATTTCCAGTAGCTTCTGTCAGTAATGTCAATAGGAGCCCGTAACTGCTTCTGAAATCTGGATGAGGTTTTCTTGGTATTTAAATATGCAGTTAGGATCCTAACTGCAATAACCTGTCTTAGAAAAACTCCGGTATGGATTTTAACATTTTATTGACTCATAGCTGGTGTGTGTGTCTTCAGTACACAGGCTTTTCAGGCTGACTCCCTCATCTATAACACCGAAGGAGAAAACGTGCAAATGCAGAGATAAGCAGTAGACAATAGAGAAAAGAGGTACCAAACATCCTCTGAAATTTCAGAGTGAGTAAAATAAAGTAAATGTAAATATTGAAAAAGATGTTTGAATATTAATATAAAGCATTATCTTATTTGTAACTGTTACATGTAAAGTGATAATGGTGATATTTAAATCAGCACAAAGAATGAAAAGTTCATGATTCATAGATTCATAGATTTCTAGGTTGGAAAAGACCTTAGAGATCATCGAGTCCAACCGTCCCTAATCCCCATTAAACCATATCCCTAAGTAGATCATCCACCCTATTCTTAAACACATCCAGGGATGGGGACTCAACCACCTCCCTGGGCAGCCTATTCCAGTGGCTGACAACCCTTTCAGAGAAGAAATACTTCCTAACATCCAACCTGAATCTCCCCTGACTAAGCTTATACCCATTTCCTCTTGTTCTATCACCTGTCACTAATGTAAAGAGCCCTTCCCCTACCTCCCCACCATCTTTTCTCAAGTATTTATAGGCCGTAATCAGGTCTCCCCTCAGCCTCCTCTTCTCCAGGCTAAACAGCGCTAACTCCCTCAGCTGCTCCTCATAAGTTTTATTTTCCAGCCCCTTGACCAGTTTAGTCGCCCTTCTTTGGACTCGCTCCAGGAGCTCAATATCTCTCTTAAAGCGAGGGGCCCAAAACTGGACGCAATATTCCAGGTGCGGCCTCACCAGTGCCGAGTACAGGGGCAGGATCACTTCCCTATTCCTGCTGGTCACACTATTCTTGATACATGCCAGTATCCCATTGGCCTTTTTGGCCACCTGGGCACACTGCTGGCTCATATCAAGCCGGTAATCAACCAACACCCCCAGGTCCTTCTCCGCCAGGCAGCTCTCCAGCCACTCTTCCTTTTGAGATGTTCCCAAATCTCCTTTGTCATCCAAGCTGGTTTTCTACCCCGACGGCTCGATTTCTGGCACACAGGGACAGCTCGCTCCTGTGCCTCCAGAATTTCCTTTTTGAGTAGTAACCATCCCTCGTGCGCCCCCTTACCCTTGAGAGCTGTCTCCCATTGGACTTTATTAACCAGACTTCTAAACAGCCCAAAGTCAGCTCTCCCAAAGTCCAGCTTGGCCGTTTTAGTGTTCCCCCTTCTAACTTCCCCTAGAATTGAGAATTCTATTATCTCATGGTCACTATGCCCCAGGCGTCCTCCAACCTTCACCAATGAGCACCAGCTCATTTGAATATGTTTTGCTACATTTAAATTACTTCACTATTAACAATTGTCTTTAAAGAGGATGTAAAATACCATTGACCTGAATGCACAAACTCTTCCATTTAATTCATTTTAATCGTCTTTTTATTATTGAAGGAAATAAGATTATGGGAAATGGCAATGCATGGAAAAAAATTCTTAAAACAAAACATAGTTACCAAAAGGATTTAACCTGGAAAATGCAACATTAGTCCTAAAAATCTCTCTGTGAAAGGAAAAAATATCTTTTGCTGTTTATATTTTTTTAAATGCAGTCCCAAGAATACATAACATTAGATATAAACACTATGAAGCAATTTTTGTACTTACTATTCTAAAAGGTTTGTTGCAATTCATCCAGAAACTACAAATTTCTCCATGAAACTGAATGCTTGTGTTGTGTTGGTGGGCTTAATATTTATTAGTTTTGTATATCTTCTGATTTACCAGATTACAAGGTGCCGGCATCATCACAGACACTGCTAAACACTGTAAACATCAGATGTACTTGAATGTTTTTGTGAGTCTTCAGTGTCAAATTTTCACCAATATACAGCAAAAGGATTTGACTATAGATTGGAAAAAAATGCTCATTTCTCTAGGATTATCAACAGCTATTTCTAATCACCATCAAAAGTGAAGGTGATCATGGTTTTCCCACCTGTGCTTTTTTTTCCTGTTTTTTTTTTTTATTACATTGAAAGCTCAGGGCAGACTTGTCTTACACATTGTCCCCCAAAAACATAAATCCGTATCTGTTTTCATAGTGTTCGACAGCTCTTGCCAGCAAGGAAAAGACACCGGTTGAACTAAATACTGCTTTGCTCTGTGAATACCAGGGTTATCTTTAAAGAAAAAAAAAAACCACTAAATTTGTGGTCGGAACAACAAAAGTCATACAAGTCTTGTGAGAATCTGAAGCATCACAAAAGTCTGGGGAAAAGAGACCAATGTTTTCTGCCTATCCCGGTGCCGATGTGGATTTCCCCTCCTATGTCAAGCATAATTGAGGCCATCACCTGCTCAAGTTTTTGGGGGACAGCTTGCATCATCTGTAATTTTTACAATTCAGGATTCACATCACATTCACACCCATGTTTGTCTATGCCTGCTCTTCCCGCATTAAACCCAGAGGATGAGGTAAGTGGCTGTGTTCAACTCAGCAGTTTGTGGGTTTATTTACTTATTGTAATTAAATTATTAAATTATGAAGCACTTTGACTGGAATCATTGAAATTTCCACTGAACCAGGGAGAAGAGATTCTCTGGCTTGACTTGCACTTGACAAGGTGAAATCTGGATTGCACTACCTTTGCCAGTAAGGTTTTTTTTAGTATTTTTTGTCCTGAGATGCCCGTGGAAGAGGGATGGGCACATCAAGGATCCATCCTCCTCAGGCAGAGCCGAGGAACCCATTCCCTTCTCATAGTCTTCTCAGGGCTATGCAAACCCCACATTTGAGGTGCCTCATCACCCCTCTGCTTGATGCTTGGCATGGGACTGGTGCACAAGGAGCAGAGAGAACTCAGGACTCCTCAGGCAGAGGGAGTGACAGCTCCCCACACTAAGTCTTATAACCCCCAAACTATGCAGTTAAGTGGAGAAGAAAGGGACATCACTCGATGGACCTGCTGCTTTGTGTGGACCTTACATCTTGTCAGAAGCAGACAAGCAAGTACCTAGAGAAAGTTACATGTGGATAACAGGAACATGCATAACATGTAAGTTGCATAACAACTGAATGGGGGCTTTGATAGTGCAGGTTATCAATTAAGGACTTTAGATACACATTTTTTTTTTATTTAAAAAAGAGTGAGATTCTTCTCATTCTACTTGAGCCGTCTAGAGTTCATTCATGTAGCCTAACATACATGTAACACACGCACACACATAACACACATACAACACACACACATGTAAAGCATGAAGGAGAATGGAGAAATAAAGGCAAGTAGCCAAAAGTTGGCAAATTTTAAGAAAAATAATAAACTGTATGCAATTAAAGCCCATCTCAGACTCCATGTCCATCCAGTGTCACTGACCACGTTTACTGTCTCTTCCTCCCACTGTCTCAGGCCTTCTGTCCAAGAAAAAAAAGACTGCTTGGGTTTCACTGCATCCGATGGAGACTATGTGTTTGTAGCCTCTATGTGTGGGTTCTACATGTAGACCCTCCTATCTCTACCAGCAGGATCTGGCCGCACTCTGGCTCTCCCTTTACGCCCTTCCTTTGCAGCACCTCCCTTGGCCATTGTCTTTCCAGGCATAAGTTCCTTTGTGCCATGAGCTCTAAACCCATCAACTCCACTCTGAGACACCCTTTGACGTTTCTCCCACATGATGGAAAACTAGCAGGCCAAATCTGACCTTTCCCTAGTTTCAAACAAGTGCTGAGCACGACCACTGTCAGAGCTAATCCTGGGTGAAAGCTGTACATTGTGCAGCAGTGCAGTGTAAATAACTACTTCTTAGATGAGCTGTCTGTACAAACAGACCCCCTGAGGAGGAAAAGGACATGGTATTTCTATTGTGAAAGGAGCCCAAATATTTCCAGAAAGGACCTGGAAATCTTTTGGCCAATTAGTTTCATGAGAAGTTCTTCACAACTCCTCTGAAATGCCCGTGGATTGAACGCAGCCAGCATGGAGCAGAGGCTGTGCTGATACCTCCAATTAATCCAAACCCAAGTTAACTGCAGCTATTTCTTCACAAAGGGCTCTGAGGGCGCAGAGCACGCACCATCCGTCCCTGCAGCACATTCAGGCTTCACAAGGAGAGCACGTGTTTCTAAAAGGCAATGGGGAGTGGCCCTGTCCCTTCAGAGCAAGAGAGCACAGTTTAGTTCCACGTTACTAGGCAGATGGCATGTTATCCATATTTTTCACTGAAAAAGGGAAAAGCAGGATCTCCTCCCTCAGTGCAGCCACACTGATATTAAGGGACCAATGTCATTTGCTTTTGTATCCGGGAGGAAACCAGGGCTTGCTTTGTGTCCTCAGAAGCTCCCACAGTTTTCTCTGCAATCTTTATTCTCTAACCAGAGGAAGGCATTGTCACTTTTGAGCCAGAAAACAACATGAGATTTCCTCCTCTAATGTAGCCAACAGCAAGTTTAAGAAACACAGCAGTTTCATGCCCAGCAGAGTTATTAAAACCTGGTTTCCCAGAGCTTTGTATCACCTTTGGAGCTACCCCAGCTTCCCCCCTTGTCCCCTGCATGGCACTGCTCCAGCAGAACTCTTCTGTCAGGAAGGTGCTTTGCAGAGTCTGACCCAGGTTAGGCGCAAAAGTTTAAAGAAAATAATGGAAGTCTTGGAAGTTACAGAGTTGCTTTAGTGTTGATTTACTAGTGTCACTTTGGATCACAGCCATAGCTACCTGATAAGACAAAACAGAGAAGCAGTTCATTTACAGTCATAAAGCTGTTACATTTATTTTCTGTATAATTGTCTGTGCTTTGAAATTCACAGATGGAGTCCCTACATTTGAGTTCCTAGAGGTCTTGGTGATTCCCAGATTGCAGCAGGTCTGTTCATGTCAAATCATTACCAGCATCATGCTGTGGACTCTGCTGGGAACCAGCTTTGACAGTTTATCAATATTGTGAAACTGAGGAAAGATATCCTGCTGGCCAGCATCCTTCCACCATGGAAACTCCAGGAGTCAATGATGTAAATTAGCTGCTGTTTGCTTTCTCTTTCCAGTGCCACATCTTTCAGAGGCCACTACTTGCTCTTCAGGGATCACCACCAGGTCTTCCTCTGTCCAAGGATGAATATTCATAGTGACTGTTCCAGGCTCTGCCTCTCTCACCACCCCAGCTCACATCAATATTTTCAGTCAAAATGTCCTTTCAAAACAGGCTCTGTCATGTACAGTCTTCTATTCCAAGACTGGTAAGACCAAAGAGCACGTCACAGTATGCCACAGCATACTGGTGACAAAAATGTCCCAGCAGGATCCAGCTGCCTGAATGCAAAAGGCCCAAGTCACAGCTTCCCTTTCTAGACAGAAGGGAACTAGTTACTAGTTCTAGTAACTTTCTTCGCTCCTTAGACAGAAGCTGATAACCCATACGGTACAACTATCACACATTTTCCTATGGGTTGTCACCTTCTGTCATGTCTCTAGGCATTGGCAATCTCAGCATACATCCCAGTTCATGCAAAACAGCTTTGAATTTCAGATTGGACATTTCCCAGTGCATTTTCTTGCTGCACAACAGCAATGCACAAATCACAGAAACTTGGATAGGCTTTTGTTGGTCCTTTGAAAGACTGCAGACCTCCTGCCTGCTAGTCTGCTCTTTGAATGTTTTTCCACAAGACTTGCAAGCTTCCCGTCAGTCCATCTCCATGGCTACTGATATTCTGCTGAATATTCCTCAGATCTGACTGAGCCAGGTATCTGACTTCAGAACCTCTTCATCCTATTTACTATAAAATACGCAAAAAAGGAGCCGGTGCAGAATGCCTCGTATATCACCCTGTTTTGGCCACTGGATAGACCTAAAATGGATATGGGAATTCACATCATGACTGCTCCACTTTGCAAAATAGCAGCTGGCTTTTAGAAAAAGCACACTTTGCTTCAGATGGCAAGTGGTGTAAAAATGTTTCTGTGGGGAGATACCACTCATGCCCTTTAGACTAACACTTATTTTGGCTATGCTGCTTCCACTTCGTGCTGTTCTTTCCATTCTGTCACGTTGGTCAGAGTCGCTGACAGATGGATTGATGTGTTTGTTCCCAAATTACCGGGAAGATTCCTCTCTGACTTTTTCTTGTGGAAAGGATGGAAGGTAGAAGCAGAACAGGGCCTTTTGGAAAAAAAATGTATGTAAAATTGTGATGTACATTAGCTGTACATTCTGGCAGACAGTGTTCTCTTTAGTGAGAGGAAAGTGCTTTGAACACGCTACTTTGCAGGTTTCAGCTAAGCCTGAACTTGCCATCGTGAACATCATCAGAGCTGGCAGCAGCTTACATCACTGTCTTCTAAGCCAACTGAACCGCCTGGAAGAAGACCAGATTTCTTTTAGCTGATTCTGCTCTTCCCTCCCCAAACGATCTCAGAATGGAAGGATTTGGAGGCTCAGGGCTATCATCGTTCACACCTAACATATATGGCCAGCTGCCAGGCAAGGGTCTGATGATGAAGTATGTATGGTGCATGGTGAAGACCCCATCTCTCACACTCAGTATACTGTGTCTTATCTCATACAGCTCACTGGCTGAGCAAAGGAAGAGCACATATAAAACCACAGACACCCAGATCCACCCCAAGTCATGCAGAGATCACCTCTGAATGACAAACATTGAAGATGCTTCTGCTTTCCTAAAATGATGAACCATTACGGGATATGGGATAATCATTTTGCTCTCTTCTAAGCTCCTGAATTGCCAGGAGCAACACACAATAAACTCTGACACTTCTGATAAATCAGAGCATTAATAGTAGGCAAGGACCAAGCAAACTGCCTTCAGATTAAAATACTGAAAGGCTCCCAGTGGATATGTGATGAAGACCTTTCTGAAACACATATGACATACACATACATTCCTGCTCAGCAAAAGATAATATCAAAGTAATAAATTAAATATGCACTTCATATTCTCCACTGCCTGCCTAATAAGCTAAATCACTTTAAAGGTCTTTATTTGCGAATCTCATAACTGGCCTGACAGCTTTATCCTGTCTCTTTCCTTTACACTGGAAGCTGCACTAGGCTTGAAAGTTCAGCTTTGACAGAGAGGTGCCAGTTCAGGCTCGGTGGCTGCCGAAGAGCCTCTTCTGAACAACAAAAATCTCTCCTAGGAAGCTATGTCACTTATACTCATTGTTGGGAAGATGTTGAACTGCTGATTGAAAAGAAAGTCTTTAGACTTCCAGAGCTATTTCTGAAATTAGAAGACAAAGAAAGAAGAGTTCATCAGCAAAAAGTAAATTTTTGCCTTCATACTTTTTGTTTCTTACCACATTTCAGCATTTCTCCTTGATCTATAGATTCAGAGTTGAAAATTGGGAGAGAGTGAACTTTTCCCATATGCATTTCAGGATGCTTATAGTCTTCCACAAATACTTTTCTTTTTTAAAGTAAAGAGGATGCTAAAAAGAGTGACAACTTGTTATTTGCATTCAAAACAACAGAGAAAACAGTATTATAATACTTTATGCATGCTGTGTATCTGCAAAACACTGCAAAATGATCTATCATTACTTTTATTTCCTCAACAATAGTAAGAAATAATTTACATTGTCATTGTTTTAGCAAGTGCAGGGGGTTTATTCCTAGATTTCACTGGCTTCTGTGTAATTTAAATAAAATGTTAATTTAGGTATTACAGAAAGTACAGAAGGTACTGAGTACAATATTATATTTTTGTGAAGAAAAAAATCTGTCTTCTGCTTCCAGATATATTATCCAGTTGTCCCTTGTGTAAATTGCATGAGGCAGAGACAAGCACGAACGCAGAAATTATGGAGCAGGACATATTTAGATGAATTACTATTTGGAAACCTTCTTCCATCTTAGATTCAGATGGTTTAGAAGTGAATACAACAGTCATAAGATTCCAAAGGGAAGTGAGAATGATGGAAGGGTTTGAAACGAATTCATTTGAGCTTCATTATACAACACCCAGACAGTTTCTGAAGAAAAACAAATCAATCAGCAAGCTGGAAGAGTAGGAAAATTATTATTTTTTTAAAGGATGGAAAAATATAGAAAAGATAATGAAGGTAAAACTGAAAGTAAAAGACATTCCAAATATATTTTGAAGGATATATTTCAAAGTTTCTTTACAGATTTTTCAAAGATTATGGAAAGAGGGAGAGAGACAGAGTGCACTGAAACACTGCAAATGGAAATGTAGGCATTTACAACTCTGCAAATAAACAGGTAAGAGATGCTGAGTAAGTATTTGCTAAAGATTATTGGCAGTTATTAATATTTCAACTGAAAGGAGGGAAAATAGAAAAAAATAATTTAGAGAATGCTTTCTCCTGCTTCTCTAATGCCCAAATACTGACAGCTCAGAAAACAGTGTTAGTATCTGTTGCACCAAAACTGAGGAAGTTTAGCTAGGAAAACTGTTCTACTCTGTGACTCAGTAGTAAATGCCTCAAAGCATCAATGTACAAATCAAAATGAGACATGGCAATGTTTGTCAGCACCTGTTTCATCTAAACGTGTTAATTTCCTTCTGATGACTGTAATTTCACTTCTTCCACTCAGCAACTCACACTTCAGCAGAGTTCAGACACCAGCCATCAGCTTTGCAGGTTGTCAGAACAAATCGTTTTGTCACCTGCCCAGTAATTTTCATGTGGACCAGTGTATTATATAGTAAACAGTAGTGAGAAACACCTGTCAGTTCTCATGGACTTGTTCCTTCTTTCCTCTGTCTACTGTTGATCATAGAATCATAGAATGGCATAGGCTGGAAGGGGCCTCAGAGATCATCTAAGCCAACCTCCCTGTCATGGGCAGGGATGCCTCTCAACTAGATCAGGCTACTCAAGGCTCTGTCCAACTTGGCCTTGAACACCTCCAGGGAGGGGGCATCCACAACTTCTCTGGGCAATTTATTCCAAAGTCTCACCACCCTCGTACTGAAGAATTTCTTCCTAAGATCTAATCTAAATCTGTTCTCCTTCAACTTAAACCCATTTCTCCTTGTCCTACCAGTGGACACTCTTGTAAAAAGTCCCTCCTCAGCCTTCCTGTAGGTTCCCTTCAGGTATTGGAAGGCAGCTATTAGGTCCTCCCAAAGTCTTCTCTTTTCAAGGCTGAACAATCCCAGCTCCTGCAACCTGTCCTCATAGCAGAGGTGCTCCAGCCCCTGGATGATCTTTGTGGCCCTCCTCTGAACACGCTCCAACAGATCTATGTCTCTCTTATGGTGGGGAAACCAGAACTGGACGCAGTATTCGAGGTGGGGTCTCACAAGAGCAGTGTAAAGGGGGAGAATCACCTGTCTCGACGTGCTGACCACACTTCTCTTGATACATCCCAGGATGCGATTGGCCTTCTGGGCCGCATGAGCACACTACCGGCTCATGTTGAGCTTCTCATCTATAAACACTCCCAAATCCTTCTCTTCAGGGCTACTCTCAACCCACTCTGTGCCCAGTTTGTATTTGTGCCTAGGATTGGCCCGGCCCAGGTGAAGGACCTTGCATTTTGACTTGTTGAAGCTCATGCAGTTAGCACTGGCCCATTTCTCAAGCCTATCAAGGTCCCTCTGGATGGCATCTCTTCCCTCAAGTGAGCCCACGGCACCACATAGCTTGGTGTCATCGGCAAACTTACTGAGGGGGCACTCAATGATATTTTTTTTATTTCCTTGCTTAACCATTTTGTAGATGTTTTATTCTTCATATTCCTGTAAAGGACTGTGAGAAATGTCAGATTTCTATTTCTAGAATGAAAGAAATAATTTCAGAAGTTCAGAAGTTCTTTATCTTAAAAAATTGTAACCTGAGAGATCCTCGTTAAGTCTCCAGGACTTTGTGGTAGTCCTGCTCTTATTTCACAGAGGTTCACAGGTGTGGATTTACAGTGCAAGAAGAGTTAAAAGGGACTCTAATGCACTCATACTCTGCATCACAATGTGTAGGTACAGCAGCTGACCTGTCCACCTCTACTACAGGATCCAGCCTTATGGACTTTTCAGTTGTCATGGTCTTGGTAGTCTATGCCCACACTCCAAGCTGCCTAGAAGCTGCACAGCTACTTTCAGCATAGGTACAGAGCTCAGACTTGTAGGACCTACTGAAAGACTGTGCCTTTCGAATTGGACTTAGTACCACGCTAATACAGGAACACAGCTTGTGAGCATGTTGGCCAAGCAACAAGTGCAGGCAAGGAACCATTCAAACATAACGTAGTCTAGAAGCATTGTAGACTCGTCGTGTTTAGTGCCATATTCTGGCTTGTTGCTAAAAGTTTGTCATTAGGTCACTGGCACCGAAAAACAATCAGCTGGTAATACCAACCTTGAGGAAGTCAAATTCATGAGTTATTTCCTGTCAAGTTGAGACCTTGGTTTGAAAAGCATGAGATTTTCCAGAAAAACAATGAACCTTTGGTTTTCCAGCCTTTTCACTAACTCTCAGACTTTGTTATTGAGCATATTCATATGATGGCCCATGTGAACCTCATGAAGATCAGCAATGCCAAGTGCAAGGTCCTGCATGTGGGTCGGGGCAATCCCAAGCACAAGTACAGGCTGGGCAAAGAATGGATTGAAAGCAGACTGAAGGAGTCTCCAGATCTTTATTTGGGGGTGTTCATTGATGAGAAGCTCAACATGAGCCGGCAATGTGCTCTTGCAGCCCAGAAAGCCAACCGTATCCTGGGCTGCATCCAAAGAAGCGTGGCCAGCAGATCGAGGGAGGCAATTCTGCCCCTCTACTCTGCTCTTGTAAGACTCCACCTTGAGTACTGCATTCAGCTCTGGGGTCCCCAACACAAGAAGCACATGGAGCTGTTGGAGAAGGTCCAGAGGAGGGCCACAAAGATGATTCGAGGGCTGGAGCACCTCTCCTATGAAGACAGGCTGAAAGAGTTGGGGTTGTTCAACCTGCAGAAGAGAAGGCTCTGGGGAAATCTTACATCAGCCTTCCAGTACCTAAAGGGGGCCTCCAAGAATGCTGGAGAAGGACTTTTTACAAGGGTATATAGTGATAGGACAAAGGGCAATGGATTTAAACTGAAAGAGGGGTGATTCCATTTAGATATAAGGAAGAAATTTTTTACAATGAGGGTGGTGAAACACTGGCAGAAGTTGCCCAGAGAAGTTGTGGATACCCCATCCCTGGAAGTGTTCAAGGTCAGCTTGGATGAGGCTTTAAGCAATCTGATCAAGTGGAAGGTGTCCCTGCCCATGGCAGGGTGGTTGGAACTAGATGATCTTTAAGGTCTCTTCCAACCCAAACCACTCTATGATTCTATGATCATAAACTTTCTCCCAGGAAGGAATGTTGCTCCTTAACATCTCCGACTAGGAGCATGGCAACACAGTGGATTGTAAGAGGTGGCAGGTATTTTATTTTCTTGATTGAAAGTACTTCTGTGAAAATCATAGAATCATAGAATGATTTGAGTTGGAAGGGACCTTCAAGACTATCTAGTTCCAACCTGCCATGTTGTTGTATTCTTTGTACCAGCACAGGGGCTGATCAGTTTACTAGGCTTCATTTGACTTCTGCTACAGAGGGTGAGATTCCACCACCCAACTTCGTGACAGTTAGACCCTCTGAAGGGAGAGTCAGCTTTCTAATGGATGCCACCACTGCTGACTAGGAAGGTAGCCCAGGGAGACTAGCCTCCTGTGTTAGCCCTCAGTAAGGTACCTCAGGCTCAGCAGGATGGGTCTAGCCTTCCATGTTTGCAAATATATTTAAAAAGAGGAGAGACCCTTCCCAACTCTCCTAAAATTATTTGTTTCACATAAAACCAAATCCTGAAATACTTCCATAAGTTCCCCATCAAAACAAGAAGGTCTCTCATCCCAAAACAAGAAGGACATGGAGCTGCTGGAGCAAGTCCAGAGGAGGGCCACGAAGATGATCCGAGGGCTGGAACACCTCTGTTATGAAGACAGGCTGAGAGAGATGGGGCCGTTCAGCCTGGAGAAGAGAAGGCTCTGGGGTGATCTTATTGCAGCTTTCCAGTACTTAAAGGGGGCCTACAGGAAAGCTGGAGAGGGACTTTTTACAAGGGCGTGTAGTGATAGAACAAGGGGCAATGGATTTAAACTGAAAGAGGGCAGATTTAGATTAGATATAAGGATGAAATTTTTCACTGTGAGGGTGGTGAGGCAATGGAACAGGTTGCCCAGAGAAGTTATAGATGCCCCATCCCTGGAAGTGTTCAAGGTCACGTTGGATGAGGCTTTGGGCAACCTGGTGTAGTGGAGGATGTCCCTGCCCATGGCAGGGGAGTTGGAACTAGATGATCTTTGAGGTCCCTTCCAACCCGAACCATGCTATGATTTTATGAAAACATACCTATTGAACACGTGCTTATGTCATTTCCTTAACATCAAGTATAACCTGACATTCCTCTGAAGTAGGTGTTGCCAATACATCTACTTAATTTAAAGTACATATGTCAATACACTCCTGAGTAGGGGTATGTTCCTGAACATGCTGAAGAGTTTTCCTAGGTGAGATCTAATTTCAAAAAATCTCTTTGACCTTAGTGCAAGTGCAAGCAAGAACTTCAAGACTGTCTTATAGAGCTGCTGCACAGATCATATGGTTTTCTATGAGATCACAGGATTTCCCATTCAGCAGTAGCTGGAAAATTTGCAGTAAACTTGCAAGTCCTGACAACCTAAAGGCAAATCTGCACTAAAAAGATTTGTCTGAAATCAAAGCATCAAGGAGTACGGACAGTATAGATGATTTTAAGCTGCTCCTTGGAAAAGCATTTTTATCTGATGCTTTACCTGGTGATTTAGACGCTGTCTAAACCAAGCATTTATTGGAGTTCAGTTACAGATGGATTCTCTACCTGTTCCAGAAGTTGGAAATAGCATATAACTGTCATTGTTCAACATAAAACCATAAAAACTTACATTAAAGTAAGAAGCAACCTTTTTTTCAGTATGCCTTCGGGTCTTACTTTGTTTTGCTGTACTCCCTGAGCTCACTTGTGTTCTATATTTCTGTAATATGTATTCACACAGCAGCTTTTCCATCAAAATTGATTCATGATACAGAAAAGAGTAAATAATCAAGTGATAATTTTCTGTGCTTAAAAAAATACCCTGTCAAGGACCCAAACCGAAGTCTCACTATTGGCAAAGGGAGTCTTTCTACTTTTATCAGTGGACATTAAACTGAACTCTGAGTTTATTGACCTGGAGAGAGATCCAGAGCCACTGCAAAAAATGTACAGGTCTAGCCCTGCAAGTGACTTTATTCTAAGACATGTTCACATATAAAATATGCACAAACTTTTCCTTCAGAAATATTCTGTTGATTAAAGCATACCAAGCCAACATTCAGCCACTCAGTCCTAGTCCTGTACAGCAGAAAAGGGCACAAAGTTTTCACATCATAGGATTACAACCTTAGTACAGTAAGGACCCTAGAATGATAAGGATTAAAGGGAATATCCATTGACTTGTCTGGCTAAATCTCCTTCTACCCTCAAACGAAATACAGTACAAGCTGAAACAGGACAAGTTCATGTTCTTTCCACATAAATCCAGGACACATGTTAAGAGATTTTATGGCTATTCACAGACTATCTCAAAGAAAAGGAATTGTAAGAGAACTCGCTTCTATTCATTTTTACCTTGCAGACAACGATTTTAAGACATCTCAGATTTATGAGCTTGCAACTCTTCAGCTTCAAAACTGATTTCCTCTGCTGCCCACCAACAACATTCATAAGTAATCTCTGACCCAACGTGTAAGGCAGTTATACCCCAGGGTACTGAAATTTGGCTTGAACTCAAGGTTAATAAGCCCAAGTTCTGCTGTCATTTTGGGCAAAAATTTGTCCCCCTTCCAGGCAGCACAAAAGATCACTGCATCAGGCTTAACACAAGGCAGGGCTGCAGTTTCAGGTAGTCATTATCATCAAATACTATCCTCAGGCTTTGGCAACTTTAAAACCAACTCTCTGCCACTATTACCTGTGAATTATTACTTTCTATCCTGATTATTAGGTATCTAGGGTATCTCTACTTGTCTGGCACAACCTCTCTGGTAAGGAGGCCTCGCCGAAGGAAATCAAAACTGTTCTACATTTTCACAGATGGAAAAAGTAGGAGGTGACATGGTAGAATGTAAAAGCATACCAGGTAAAGGATGTATTCCCCTTTGCACGTATACCTGCTAGCAAGTGACAATATCAGTTTGCTGACTGAACTTTTTATTTTAATTTCTGACTATCTTTAGCTAAGGAGATTTGCAATTATTACCTTCTGTGATAAAAAATTGCTTCCTTCTACACAGTCCAATTCCGGTCACTTAATTTAAAACCTGAGGAAAAAAAAAAACCTGTCCCAGTTAAAATATAGAATTTGCATAGTCAAAGCAATTCCTCTCTTAGAGACTGTGCCAGTTTTGAGACCACAGACAAGAACAGCACACACTGATGTCTTTGTGCAGTCATCTGTTCCAAATAGCAGGTATATTGTGACATTATGCACCATGGTCTTTACTTACAGACATCTTCTCCTGCTCAGTTCATCAGTCCTTGTGTCAGAAGAAGCCTGTTAACATATCTTTAAAAATCTTCTTCTCAACAGAGTATCCCCATGACGTAAGGCTAATCAACAAAATTCAAAAATGGGGACAGGGTGGTGCTCTGTAAATCATGTCACTCAACACCTTCCTCTGATCCCACCTTGTTATAACTAATCACCAGGAAAACCTCTCTAATAGGCACTGGCCTGAACTACCTGTAATACTGTCCAAGGACAATGATCCAACAAGTTCCCAAAGTGGTCTCTTCCAGTTCATATCTGAACCTCTTTTTTGCTAGTTAAGTTGATTAGTTCCTATTCTATCACTCAGTTACAGAGAAGAATGGTCATACCTAGAAGAATGATCACCACTCTTGTCGTATCAAACAGTTTAAACACCAGAAACAATTGTCATATCTGCTCACCGACCTTCTTTTCTAGAAAAAGGATAATTCCTTCAGGATTTTTTCTTATTCAATCCGAAGTTTTTATCGTCCTTGTTCTTATTTTCTGTATGTCTCCTATGTATTCTCATTCTACTTTGCAAATTGGTACCAGTACTCCAGCTGAGGTCTCACCAGCACTGTGGAAAAACACACATTTATTTCCATGTGCTTTGCACATTACACTTTTGCTAATATATCCCCAGAAATGTTCCAGCTTGTACTCCACTCCAACTCTCAAATGCTTTTTCACAGTGCAGATGCACTGGCAGATATTTCTCATTTTATAGCTGCCTTTTACATTTTTCTTTCCTAGCCACAGTTCTTTGCTCTTGCCTTGGTTGAACTCCATCTCGTTGATTTTGGATCACTTCTCCAACATATCTAGATTATTTTGAATTAAAATCTTGCCCATCAAAGTGCTTTCAGTTCTTACCAGTTTCATTCATTTGAAAAGATATAAGCATTTTTCATATTCCATCCTCTAAGTCATTGATGCCTCTACTGAGTAAAACAGACAGACCTCTGCAGGATTTCACTTAAAATGTGGAGTTAATTTAAGATAGAGTCATTCTTAACAGTTCCTAGAGCAATTTTAATGTAATTATTTACCCAACTGATCATCATTCCATCTGGATCACATTTCTCTAACTTGCATATGCAAGACAGTGCCAAAAGTGATGCTAAGGTCAAGATATATCACATCTTTTACCTCTCCTTCATCAGCCAAGTAGATGGTTTAACGTGACTTGTTCTTGACTAATCCATAATAGCTGACATATATCACTAAATTATTCTCTGTGTGGGCCTGTAGACTGCTTTATTCACTAGGTCCTCCTTTTTCTCCTTCTTAGAGACCTGTGCAATGTCATTCACAAGCCCTCTGGACTCCCGTTTGCCAGAATCTCTGGTACGTGCTTGCAGGTGGGTCAGAGACTGTTGCACTTCCTCCTTAAAGTACCCATGGGAGGGGTCCTTTGGGATCCGCCAGCTAAAATGCCTTCAATTTACCCAAATATAAATATTCTTCATCATGACCTTTACTTTTTCTATTGTGAACTTCTAGCTCTATGTTATAACTCATTACATTAAGTATACATCCACAGTTAACTTTTGGGGAGAAACTAAAACAAAAAAAGGGAACTGAAGGCATTACCCTGACCAATGTCACCTGCTATGCTTGTATCCTTCCTTCTTCCATCTTCATACAGTCTTTTCTCCTTGCCTTTCACAAGCCTGACCAGTTAGAATACATTCTGTGCAACAGCCTTTCTGTCCTTTCCCCTGTATACTTGACCCCAAGTCCAGTAACTAAGCACGGAAAAGCAATCAAAATGGTCTATTTGAGAACTTCATCTCAAATGAGCATTCATGTAGGTGCCTGCTTTTCTTTGATACCTATTGTTTTCAAGTATCTTCACCTGCGTTCTGCATCCATACAAACAAAGGGCATGCTCCTTTCAGCAGTTATCTGGACACAGCCCGCTGCAGCTGAAGCTGCAGTAGATAGCTGTCAAAGCACTGTTAAACCACAAAAAAATTGCCCAAAATGAAGCTTTCCATATAAATCCTTACGGGCACAAATGGAGCCACTACGGCTTCTTTTTGAAAAATTAACCCATACCGTAAGCTCATAGAAATGAAAGCAATAGAGCCATTCTTCCTGGTTGGCCGGAGATACACATCTGAAATAGCAAAGGAAAAACATTACTGGCATACAGTATGTTAATAGAATTCTCATTTTCAGGCTAACCCTATTATCTCTGCAGTTCATTCTGTCAGTCTTGAAGAATTGTAAATCTTATCTTCTTTAAATCATGCATTATGCAGTGGTTATATAAGATTTAAGCACCTAAAGTTTTGGTGTTCAACAAGTCTTGAGGAATAGCACGTCAAACATTTTCCTATGGAATATTTTTTCCACTGAAAAGCTGCTTTGACAAAGCAGAACCTTTCTGTAGGATCATGTCACTTGCAGTGAAATTTCATTTTGAAAAAACAATGAAAAAGGAAAAAATTCAGTCCTCTCAGGACATTCTGTCAATTCAGTTCTTTCAATCTTTTTCAAAACACAAGGTCTGAGCTTTCAGCTTGAAATGTCATTTGATTTTGCAATATTGTGGTATTAAAAAGCAAAAGTTACTGCAAGCATCTTAATGTTATCACTGAACTGAAACACTTAAGCATATTTCCAACTATTTCTTAATTATTTTTTTGTGGGAAATGTCAAAACCTGACAGTTTTAATTTAAAACAAATTTTAATATTTTGAAAACTCCTGCAAAAAGGGCAGTATGGTTCTGCCCTGCTTTTCAGTGAGACTGCCTCGGGGAGCCTTTCAGTGGAAATACATTCAAAAGGCATTGTCACGTTATGACACAAGGCATCAAGTCAACAGAGATCAGGGAGCAATTTGACCAGTCTACCAGCTTCCCAAGAAAGACAAGACCCTTGTACCCTAGCCACCTGCCCCTCCCGGGCAGCTCGCTAAGTCGGAGGGTGTTCGTCTAACCTATTCAGGGACCCTGCGAGCAGCACAATGGGCCCCCTGTGAGAGAGATTCGCCACACATATTCCATTTCTGACTCCTCTGGGAGTCTGGAGTATTTTCTTTGAATTTTGCCAATTCAGTGGGAGACCAGGGGACTGTACGCACAGTGGTGTGAATTTCTTCATTGTTATCAACAGCAGCTTCGGTCTTGACTAAAGGTCTTAAAGGAAGTGGCTGAGAGTTGGGATCGGGGGTCCCCATCATTTCACTGTCATCACTATCACTCCCAATGTCCCCGTCCCAAGTCGTAGCGTCCATGTAGTGTACTGACTTATGGACTTGTCTGACCGACACAGAGGATTGTTTTTCCAGTAATTGCTTCTTGCTGCACTGAGCTGCAGAAAGCAGAGTTTTAAGGCGGTCCACTGCAGTTTTAAGGTGATCCACTTCACTTTTAAGATGATCGGTTTAGTTACAAGTTTATCATTTCCAGTCATAAGTTTATCATTTTCAATCAAAACCTTATCAACCTGGTATCCCTGTTTTTCTTTTGTTTCCCTCTCAAAGGCCAGTGATGATTTCAATATTTGAATTTCTGATTTTAAAGCAGTATATATAGTTTGGAGTGTGGAGTGAGGCCTTTGGTGCTGGCGTCGTGCTCAGGAAGTTGTTTGTTGCAACTCTCAGTGCCCAAACCCAGAGCCATTTCCCAAGGATTTCCCTG
Source organism: Tauraco erythrolophus (assembly GCF_009769465.1). NCBI lineage: Eukaryota > Metazoa > Chordata > Aves > Musophagiformes > Musophagidae > Tauraco > Tauraco erythrolophus. The sequence continues at coordinate 104,771,174 of NC_141465.1, forward strand.
GCCCTGCCAGGTTCAGGCAGCCAGGACAGGCAGGTGGCACACTCGCAGTGACAGAGGTGAGCTGCGTGGGGCAACCTGGTGCCAGGGAGCTGGGAGGGTGTCCTTCTTGAGGGATCTGGGTATTTCTTCCACCTCTGCCCAGGCCAGCCCACGATCGTGGCCTCTCTTCCCATTCTTGTGCAACACCCGTTGCTGCAGTGCCGGTGAGAGGGAGCGGCTTGACATCCCCAGCTCCCCCCAGCCCACTGCAGCACGTGGAGAGCCTGGCCATGGAGCTGGAGAAGCGCTGTCCCATGCCCCTGAACAGCTGGGAGGAGGCCAGCTTTGCGATGCCATGTCTTCACCGGTTCTGCTACCCATGCATCCTGCGGTGGGCTGAGAGCAAGCCCCCCGTCAGACGTGCTCCAACACTCTGCACTTCTCTCTTGGCAGGACGTAATGTCGGGCAAGGAGGAAGCCATGGGGGAAAGCAGCTCTGGCACGTCTTTTGCTTTGTCTGCATCCGAGGGTGGATCCGGAGCTTCCAGGACTGCCCACTCTGCCAGCAGCCTTGCAGAATGCTGCTGCACTCGGCGTGAGGGCACGGCACCTACAATGAGCAAGTGCTCACCTTGCCCCCCAGCCTGCACAGGGGGATGGCCACGGAGAGGGCCCGCAGCCGGTCCCTGTGCCGACGCTCTGACCTGCACAGTTGGGCAATGGATGGACACGCCTTGGCCAGCAGAAGTGGGCCTGAGCAGCCTGAAAGTGAAGAGAGGCTGGGAGCAGCTGCGGGGCACAACCGTGCACCCAGGAATGGAGCAGCTGCGGGGGATGCCCACAGGCAGAGGCTGGTCACAGCTGCGGGGGATGCCCGCAGGCAGAGGCCAGGAGCAGCTGCGAGGGATGCCCACATGCAATGGCTGGCCGCAGCTGTGGCAGGGGATGCCCACATGCACAGGCTGGGAGCAGCTCCGGGGTCCGGTCACCAATAAAAGCAGGGAGAAGCTCCGGGGTCTGGCTGCGGACTGAGGCCAGACACAGCTCCCGGGCCCTCCGACACCGTCTCCCAGTAGGCTCCCACACTCACCGTTTCTCTGGAGCCAACATCATCAGGCACAGGAGAGCGCACAGCTGGCCCTGCTGCTGCTCCGAAACCACACAATAGCACGGTGCAGCTGCGTCCCCTCGGCATCCTCCTTTTCTGCATCCAATAATCATCGTCATGCTTTCCAGAACGTGTGTATTTCATGACTAAAGAGCAACTGACCGCGGAGTATGCTTTCCATCACTGTCTCGGCAGTGCGGGAAAGCCAAAGGGGAGAATTTCTCAGGAAGCATCATGATTTCCCTGCAGCTAAGTGTTGCAACAGGCAACGCATCCCTCGTGCTCTCCCAGACTCCCGCTCGCAAGCACCAGGGCAAGACTGCCCAAGAAGTTCCTGCCCATGGCAGGGGGGTTGGAACTAGATGATCTTTGAGGTCGCTTCCAACCCAAACCATTCTATGATTCTATGATTTGGCACTTACCTTTGACACATGCCACAGGACTCATCCTCAGCAAATCTCCATGAACGCCCATCCCAGCCTGATCCTAGCTTGTGTCTGGCTTCTCAGTGCTGCTGCTTATGCCTGGCCATTCCCATTTTCTGTTAGAACTTCCCAGGCGAGTCAGAGCAGATTTATATGTCTCCTTTTACCTCACTATATTGTCTATTCCTACCGTTTCCAGTCTTACTCTCCTTCATTTGGCTCTTCTGCTAATTTAATTCCTTCTTCTTCACCCTGCCTCCCTGAGCAGGCACCCATAACATGGCCCTCACACCTTACTTTGCTGTGTCTCCATGTCTTCTTCCACCACACCTCTGGTCCTCTTGCTCCTCAGCTCCATCTTCATTGTAATATCAGGTTTCCCTTCCCTAACTGATCCCTTGCTCTCTTCCCACCTCCCTGCCCAAGTCCCTTACCTAGCTGGTCATTCTCCTCATCCACCCAATCTCTGTCTCCTTCCCACCTGCACACTAATCCCCTGCATGGAAGACTGCATTCACATATATTCTAACTCTACATGGAAAGGGTTTCTTGAAGGGCAGCAGATACCATCTACACTCATCCAATCTGTTGCAGATTGCAAAGCTGCCATCCACTTTCAGCGGTGTTACTCTTGGTAGGCTGATAGACTGCTCTGGAGTCAAGATTTCGGTTTCATATTGAGAGGAAAGAGTTGGTCTGGTTGGACTTTGAACACCAAAAGACACCAGAGGGGGTTTAGATGAGAAGGAAAAAGAAGCCCTAGTGAAGAAATAAAAAGCGTTGTAGGAATGATCGATGTGTCCAGGCTCGGTGAGAAGCCCTGTGAAAATGTGTCCGTCTCACTAGGTGGCACTGCAGACAGCTGGGCAGCGGTTTGTGGGCGCTTCGACAGCAAGAAGGATCAACGGACGCTTCATGTGTGACGGGGCAGCATCCTGTTCAATCCACGAAAGGGTCTGGGTGAAATTTGAGCAGCCTAAACGTTTTCTCTGGGTCACGTTATGACACAAGGTCAGGTCAGTAGAGGTCAGGGAGCAATTTGACCAGTCTACTGGCTTCCCAAGAAAGACAAGACCCTTGTATCTGACCCACCTGCTTCTCCTGGGCAGCCTGCTAAGTCAGAGGGTGTTTGCCTAACCTATTCCGAGACCCTGCGAGCAGCACAATGGGCCAAATCCTTTATATTCTCTGTATCAATTACGAAGTTTCCGGAAACTTATATTTATATACATGACAAACTTTATTACATATGCTCATGACAGGATACAGATTCGAAGATAGCCAGTGATAGGGACTGACTGCGAAAACACAACTTACCAATAATAATTGTAAATAGCTAGCAAAATGTTAGTAACTAAGCACGCATAACACAGAGCTCTTACCCAACAGGCATCCCTATGAGGGCAGGGAGAAGAAAGGCCCAGCCCGTTGACTGATTTCAGACATTCCGATGGAGGTCTTTGCCCAACACCTCTTTCTCTTAAGCCATTTTTATACTTTCAGATGAGTCTTGAGTGACTCTAGTCAAGCGTGTCTTTGTCAGGATTGGTGCAAATTTTCCTCGCTTCAATTTAAAGGTATAGACAAGAAGAAACTCAGGACGCATGCTCAGTGGGGAGTGGTCGCAGCCTGGAGGCAGGTAGCTTTTGGGATGGAGGTGTGTTTTGGTATTATAATGACATTATAATGAGCAAAGTTCACCCAAAAGGCCAGCCATTTGGTGACTTGTTGAATATCGACATGCCCAAATGGCCTAAGTGAACGCTTGGCTAGGTACTCTGTCCATCACCATTGTTGAGGCCAGGGTTGCGATCTGTCTTTCTTGACAGTTGTGCGGTTCCCTTTGCCAGCCATTCTTCTATCTCTGAGAACAGGGATGAGCCGTGCTACCTTCGTACCACTCTGCTCCCCATTTCAAGGACATTATACGTTCTGTTCAGCTAGGGCAGGCCTTGTCCATGCCAACCACGTTGTGTTCCTGGGAGCAGCAGCCGCGCCTTGCCTCAGAGCTACCTTTAATATTACAGCTTTTGAGCTGAACTTTGTGAAGAAATGTTTCTCCATTTCCCCAGTTTCGGTTATTTTCTCACATAATCCACTCCATGACTATAGTCACTCAAGCTTCACAATGCCTAAATAAATTTGTGGATGTCTATTTCCTGTGGGACATCAAATGTGTTATGTGCATTAGATGTGGATTTCAGATAAGTTAAGCTTTTCATCAGTTTCCAGATTTTTGTATAGAGAGCTATTAACAAAACAAAACATAGTGAGGTTAGAATTGGTGTTACCAATGGTGTTACCTTCACAAATGGATCCTTGTTCTTCTCACACAATGCATGAATTGACACCAATTGTTTGCCATTTATTTCTGTTTTTTCGGGCCCATACTCTATGCTCTAGAGGATAGAGTATAGTTCTGTGGTGATTCAATCCTAAAGCAATGATGAGTTATATTGTGAATACTGAAGCATTGTATATAGTTAGCACAAAAGCTATGGCTGTGCTAGTGGTGAAATCATAGGTAAAATTTACTAAATACTACCAGAATTGGAATTTCTTTTTGAAATCAATAGCATTGTCCCAAATTATTTTTCTAATATCAGTGGGTAAAGTGCCTTCTTCACCTTCCCTTATAACCGAAGCAGTTCTTGATTGCATCCACTGCTGAGCTTGGATACAGCTAAGAGCCAAGGAAACATTATTTTGGACTGCACCAACTGCATCTATGATCAGTTTGTGATCCTCTTCATTCATCTTTTCCCATTTTGGTAATATATCTGTTAAAAGCCATTGATTAGTTCCTAAAGCCAATAGGAAAGATCGTAAAGGACGCTCCAATTTATTCAAGTCACTGGTTGTGGTGACTAGCTTGTTCATCAATACTTCAGAATCCGTGCTATTTAGAATTCCCAATCCTGTTCCCACGATACCAGTTAGGTCTCTTTTTGTTCACTTTGGGATCCGTTTCAGTAGCCAGCTTGTCCACCCTTCATAAGGTTTTTAGAAATGGTGAGCAGGCTGGCTGGGCTCCTGAAACATTATTTTGCGTCGATAATTCAACTCATTTGAGAGACCATGATGCGTTAAACCGCATTTGTTGCTGACCTATGTTTCTGAGCACATATGGTCCAATTTCAGACATTTTTGGGTTGGTTACAATGAGCGATTTGATACCATTGATATTGAATTCTCCTCAGTATTTTGTGTGGTTTTTGTTGTATGTGACCCTATGAGGATCTTGTACAGAGGTCAAATTTAACCAACAATCTCATTTTTGGTTCTCACATAATATGGTAGAACCTTGGGATCCAGTCCCATAACTATTTACAAGTTCAGCAAGAGACTCGCTAATCAGTTTACATTGTACAGTAATGTTATCACCAGGTACTACAGTGAAAAAGGGTATAATTCCATCTTTGTTATTCAAGGTGATCAGGGTATCCATGCCATGATATGTGACTACTGCAACAAGTATCGTTAAGGAGTTGGCCACAGCATTTATTTTAAATTTAAATGTTAGACCCACCAGGACAGGTTGCTTTTGCTGCCAATGGCATGTCACATAAATAGGTTTAATAAGGTAAAATCGTGCCAACAGCTCCCTTGTTTACTGATACAAGATTTGGTGACTTCGGTGTTTACTGGACTGGGGTTCAATGTGTCACTGCTGCTATGCCATTTGCAGCAACACATTGTGGTGGAATCATGTTTAGCACAGTTCCATTCTTTGGTGAGACAAGATTTAGTTGTGATGTTTGGATTGAATTTTGACCATTCTATCTCTAATAGATTGCCAGAGATAGTCATTTGGGAAGCTTTTTCATGCATTGACTCACCGATTTTCTTGCATCCTATTTGGGTGTTTTCCCCGATTGTTTCTGTCAGGACACAAATCCATTCATTTCTGTCCCATTTCCACTCATGTGGGTGGTATATTTCAGTGTTATGCATCACTACAGTGGCTAAATTTGGAGGGTGGTTGCTGGGATGTCGTCCCATACTGTTTGTTTATTGAAAAAACGAAAGCTTGAGACCACAGCCATTCCGGGTCTTTTTGGTTACAAATCAAGGGTAAGATGTGGAATAATATCAACTCAACCTGTTGATTAGCCATTTATTTTTTTTTTTTTTTAGAATTTAGGTTACCAGATTACCATGACCAGTAAGAATAGTATTATAGTTGAAATTAATATTAATAGGAGGCGTATCCACTTGTCCACATGCAGTTTATCCAAAAATCCTGAAACAGAAAATAAAAAAAGAAAAAAAAAAACAAAACCACAAAATAGGACCGCGCTCAGTTGCAAATACGTATTCTTAACATGGGGTTTCAGCAGGCAGTTGTTCTGACTGGCAGCTGAAAAAGCTGTGCATGAACATAGGAACGTATGCATATTCGTGTTCCTTCACACTCGCATGCGTAGCTGGGCACTTCTCAGGCACTCAAATGACAACTTGTATCTGCAATTACCGACATTTCACATGAAGTAGGAAGCCGTGCACAAGTCACGAGGCTTGGACAACAACACAAAACACCTTATGAGTGCTTCATTTGCCATTTGTTTGTTTGATAAATTATTTTCAGGTATATTTACCAAGTAAACTTACTTACCAGTGCTTTACAGTTTAAGCTATATTTCCCTGAAGCATGGTATTAAATATTTCCAACACAGACCTCATTCTTGTTTCCTTAAATAATCTCATTTTAAAGAAAGAACAGTGGCTTTCATTTTCACAGAAAAGCTGAAATATAAACAAAAAAGAAAATTAGAAAAGCTGACTGGCAGCTATTTTTCAAGGGCAAAGACTAAGGCACAACTTTCGATTTCCTGTTTCAAGTGGGTGGAATTCATTTTTCATCTGAAATGTTTTCCATTCAGACACTATCAAAATATATTTAATGCTATTGCAATTACAAATTGATTCATTTCCATACTGCTACTATTGACACTCATTTATGCAGCCTGCATAGGAAAAACAAAAAATGCAGTTTTAAATAACCTGTTACAGTTTAAGTCTGAATGAAATATCAGGCAGGTAACAAACACACTGAGCTGTTAAAGATAAAATATGTAAATACTGCAAATAATACTTTAGCAAAAAAAATATTTCACCGTATTTATTTGAGACTCTAATGACTGCTTAAACAACCTTTGCTGAGTACCACATATTTTTTCATTACTACTCCAATGCAATTATGGTGCTGGCTGCCAGATGTTAGTGAATCACTAGCACTGGTTTCAGAAGTTGAGACTTTCCTGGTCAAGTGGCTTTCCCAAGTTGTTCATAGCACACATGCCCTCAACAAAGGGGGCTCCAACAAAGTGCAGAGTAAGATTGAATCATCACTTATTGAATTGGATGAGCTTTAAAGATCTTTATCAATTCAAACCATCCTATAGTTCTTGAAGACTGAGATCTGGGAGAAACGGCTACACAGACACCAGGTCAGTGAAGATGGAACAGGATGAGGTGTGCCGGAGCCGAGTTTCCCCTGCAGCCGGTGGTGAGATAGCAGGTGGCCCCCCTGCAACCAGGACGGCCTCGGTGGAGTAGAGACCCACTCGCAGCCTGTGGAGAGAAGATGCCTGAGCCTGAGGATGGTCGTGTTGGGATGCACGACAAGGCAGAGAGGCATCTGGAGTCTGCGTGACGACCCACGCCGGAGCGAGTGGCTACAGCTCCCTAAGTATCCGAGACTGTGGTAAAGCCCACACTGGGGCAAATCCGATGGGGAAGGATTGCTTCCTGTGGGCTGGACTCACGCTGGAGAAGTTTATGGATTTTTCCTCGTGAGTAGGGGATCCACTGGAGCAGGGGAAAAGAGTGTAAGGACTCCTCCTCCTTTAAGAGAGAAGCAGCAGTAACAGTACGGAATGAACTGACCTGCACCCCCAGTCCCTGCTCCCTGCACCACTGCAGGGGAGGGGGAGGAGGAAGGTGTCGGTTTTTAAGATCTGGCTTTGTTTCTTTTTATCCTCTCACGTAACCAGTTTTGTTTCCCTTTGTCCTTTTAAGTAACCGTCAATAAATTGTTTTGCTTTTAAGAAAGCCAAGTCTGTTTTGCCCGGGACCATGGTTGGTGGGTGCTCCCTCTATTCTTGTCTCATCCCTCAGTCCCTTTATTATATTTTCTCCTCTCCACTTTACTGGAGAAGGAGAGACTGTGTGAGTTTTAGTTGCTGGATCAGCCTAAAACCACGACAGCATCGCATGCTTAATGACCGTTCTCAGGCCCAGGCACTTCTTTTCCAATGTGGGCTTCTCCATGGGGTGCAAGTGGGTCCCTGCTTCACTGAGTCCATTCTGGTTGCAGGGGGTGCTGTCTGCTGTCTCGCCACCGGTTGCAGGGGAAACTCAGCTCCGGCACACCTCATCCTGTTCCATCTTCACTGACTTGGTGTCTGTGTAGCCGTTTCTCCCAGATCTCAGTCCTCTCTGGGTCAACTCGGCCCGGTGGGTACCCCGGGAGCAGGGCACTCCCCGAGTTCCCCAAGCGGCTCTACCGCTACCATCCTCCGTGTGTGGCGTCAGCCTGGCGCACCAGCCATCCGGCCAGGAGCCAGGGAGTGGGGGCAGTGCCCTCCTCCCCTCTCCTCCCTCCTAGGCAAAGGCACCTTTTCCGGTTCTTTTGTCCCAACTTTAATAGGGCAATTTGCAGAGGCAATGATTGGCTCAGTCCCGAGGGGGATGGGAGTCCGATCTGGTGGCCAGAACCCAGGAGGTCACAGGGAGCAAATCCCCTCTCCTGCCACCAGAACACACACACACACACATCAAACCATCACATTTTGTGAAGATAATAATCCTTCTCTGCTTAAATAAGGTTCCTCAAAAGATAATTCAGTTAGTATGTCAGTGTTGCAAGAAGGTTCAATTGCCTTGAAGATTCAATGAGTTGACTGGACATGGACTTGGAATGAATTGTCCATCTAAGTTGCTTTGACTCATTTAACGAGTGGAAGCATTACTAGAAGTAAATGTTATATAGACAAGTGTCCATTCCTGAAATTTGTTTAAACAAAGGAGTACTTCAGCCTGATGATTTGACATTTCTCATTTCATGTCATCACTATTACTCAAGCAGAGATAGAATCATCCATTAATTGCTTGTATTTTGTGTACAATTGATGGGTATAGCATGGACCTGGAGGGTATCACTGAACAATTGATCGATGAGTCTTTGTCTTCTTCCCTTGTTTTGATAACAAGCGTCTTACATAATCTTGCAAACATTGTCTGGTTTGTATGTAATTTATCTGGAGGTGCGTCAAACATTGTATATCCCAGAAACCAGAAACCTTGAACCGTAGGAAAGCATGAGCAACCATTTATTTTGTCACACTGGCTCGCTCTTGACTGCTGTGGCATAATCACTACTGATTAAAATTTAAAGATATAGACTCTTAAGTCACTGAAGTCCTCCAGTGTTTATTTGCTTATGTGACTGCCTCTATTCACTAGTAAAGTGTTAATCTCCCTCCATCACTTCTCTCCCAAAATAGAGCAGAATTACAAGCCTCTATAAGCTACTTCAGAACTGAAGAAGCCTTTCTTTCCTCTGTCTCTGCAAGAATTGTCCTCGTCACATCAATTATCGATGCCATTCCCCTCTTGAGTTTCCTGAGCCTTTTACAGGCTCCCTGGCAGAATAGGCAGGTGCAGATGTTTTCTGATATTATAAAGCAGAGTAACACTGTCGGAAGATTCCTAAGTATCAAGTATATCAAGAGCTGGGGTTGTTCAGCCTGGTTGTTCAGCCTGGAGAAGAGAAGGCTCTGGAGAGACCTTCTAGCAATCTTCCAGGAGGAAGGAGGCCTACAAGAAAACTGGAGAGGGACTTTTGACAAGGGCGTGTAGTGATAGGACAAGCGACAATGTTTAAAACTGAAAGAGGGGAGATTCCGATAAGATACAAGGAAGAAATTCTTCACTCTGCTGGTGGTGAAGCACTGGCACAGGCAGCTCAGAGAAGTTGTGGATGCCCCATCCCTGGAGGTGTTCAAGGTCAGGTTGGATAAGGCTTTGAGCAATGTGATCTAGTTGAAGGTGTCACTGCCTGTGGCAGGGGGGTTGGAACTAGATGATCTTTAAGATTCTTTCCAGTTCAAACCGTTCTATGATTCTATGATTAGATTTTATGATTCTGTGATTCTAAGATGGTACCAGATTCCCCTACTAGGTTACTATATGCCACAGCAGCATCACAATGGAAGCTGGGGAAGTTTTTAGGGGGGGTAGAAGATGGCTGCTTGGAAATATATCAGGATCTACTGACAAATATATCCAAAAAGAATCTTAAGAGCTGGCAATGAAAATATATCCCCCTAAGAGTACTTCTCACATTACAATCCACTTTCAATCCACTTTACCATTCATTTAAGTTCACACCACTGTGAATGTGCAAGGAGACAAGAACTCACACATGCATTTCAAGCATGCACCCCTGGGCCTCCAGCTGCAGATAGATGCAAGTCTTCTACAGGTTTTTTGCCATCTGTTTTAAGTGCTTAGAGGCATCTAAAAAAGCATTAGATACTCATCTCTGGACGCCTGAGGCACTTGTCTTGCATGTAGACTTTCTACAATGTGAAGCACCACACCAAAAGTTTTGGTTATTTGTGTATTTAAGCTTTAAGCACATGTTTACAACTGCTGACTTCAATGTTCCAGTGCCTTTCTAAAGCACGGTGTATTTCAACATGTCTTGAAACGCCTGGCCGAACTGAGGCCTGTGAGAACCACTTTATCACAAAGCATCAACTTTTGTAGAACTGTTTCATCAAAAACCGGTCATTAAAAATCCCATAGGCAAGTCAGCCCAACCATAGGCTCACAATTTACTTTTGTGTGTCCATGTACACACTTCTTTCCACTCCTCCAGGGATGTCTAGAGCCACAGGTAGGGGAAAGACTGCAGCTCACAAAAATCACTTCCAGGCTAGACCTAAATAACCAGCCACGTCCACAGGCAATAGCCTGGCAGCAGCTGCCTGCCCAGCACACACAAGATGCCGAAAACTTGCCCTGGCTCCCAGGCAGACATGGCAGCCTGCCCCCAGCTACAGTGCCGTGACTCCTTAAGTGAGGTGCTGCGAGGCAAGACCAAGTCTTTCTCCAGGATCTGCCATCTTATCCTGGGGTAACAGAGAGCATTTACCCTCATTGGATTTGTCTATGTGATACAAAGGCCTGAAAAATACCATCATTTGGTACATTTTCTTCTCAAAAAAAGGTCTATTCTGTTCCATTTATGCCCATGTTATTCCTTTGGAGGTCATTTCCATTTACTAAATACCTTAAGATGGTTTTGTAGTGCCGAGTGTTTTAAACCCTCAGCTTTGAGCTTACATGCTAATTTAGCATATCAGAGTATACGGTTTCAGCAACAGCAAAAGCTATAGAATCACCTTTACAAATGTTGCTCAGCTGTCTGAGTGCTGGCCCTGTCCCTTATTCCTGTGTTTATTGCCATGCTGCTGACAGCAACACTTCATCATATATTGGCCATCTCATCATCAGACAATTCAGCTGCACAGCAAGAATTAATTCTGTTCTGGGAAGACATCATTCAGCCAGCCAGTACTGTCTGGGATTTTTTTTCCCTTATAGCTGATTAAGATTCTGACATGGGACATGCTACATTTATCTCACCTCTTAATAAGCTGAAAAAAGGCATGTCGACTTGTTCTGTGGTTTTTATGTAGTATATCTATGCTACAAATGCACTTCAGAAATGCAACAAGTAGTAACCCAAGGGCTTTAAACTACAGAAGGTTTTTTTAAGGGAAGCAATGCTGTGAGTAAGGTTTGTTTCACCCATATGGAGTTTCATGGACATGCAGAGAAAGGGACTTGGTCAGAAATCCACAGACTTTCAGAAGAAAGTAGTGGCTACCAGCATGCTCCATACCAGCTTGTTGAAACCAAATATTAGGCAACTTTTCAGGGCACACAAGAAGACCTTGAAAACCCTGCTCAAGGGCCAAGCTCATGTTTATGAGAACAGTTCCTGAGGGATGCTTGATTGGCCTCTCGGAGGAGTAGCAGTATAAGAGCTGAATATCAAAACCACTGGAGCACACATTGAGAGAAGCAGAGAGAAGGCATGTATCAACTTAAGCTTGAGGTACTGTCAGGTGGAAGGAGATATCAGACTGTTATCTGAACAGACACCAGGTGAAATGGTGTAGACAGGGAAAAAGTGGAGCACCTGCAGATGTGAAGAATGAAGGCCATTGCTCACCAAAGCCAACGTGCACAGTGTGTATTCATTTTCTAGTCTGAATGTGAACTGGTCTAAACTAACACTTTGAAGATAGAAAGGCCATGTTGAGACAGTCAAGAAAAAGACATATGGAAAAAAAAATTACATTTACCCTATTGACTGCTTCTCCTTTTCCAAATCCATCCTCATCATTAGAAGTCATAACCTACAATTTAGAATACATAATCTACAATTTAGAATACATAACCTACAAATCAGGTCCTCTGAGTTTGGATCTTTGTGACCTGGACAGCCAGCACAGCTTGATCAAACAGTCTGAAACTTAAACGAAGAGAGACTTGCAAATGGCTTCCCACACCAGCGACTTCACTTTGCACAGGACTGGCTGAATAATACAATATCTGTCCCTGTGCACGCAGAGGCACATGAGTTTTCAAGGCCTGAGAAGGAAAACCAAGAGTTTAGATGGCCTCCTACTTTTTACAGTGTGTTAAAAACCAGACTGTTTCTCCAGTACCAGGGTTGACATGCTTGTAGGCATTAGTTATAAGACCAGGATGCATTATTAACTCATTTTGACAAATAAATAATATATTTCTCTAAAAGAAGTTTTTACTAGTTTTGGAAGTTAAAGTGTGGGGAAGATTCAGAAATTAAAGAATACCATGTGCCTTTAAGGATAAAAATGAACTAGCTAGAATAGAAGCTCAAAATCACAGCTCTAAAATAGACACATACGAAAAAATATCTTGCAGAAAAAGATCCACGAAACTCTTTAAAGAATGTTGAATTAAATTCCCTATGATCTAACGTATAAATTCTGAAGGTTTAGCTATACTAACAGAGTTGATCTCTTCCTTTTGTTAGTTATACTTACATTGTGATACTTGCAAAATTCTCAAGCACTGTTCAAGCTGATTTGAGATAATCATTTCATTAATTAATGATAGAAATGCTCCCTAGGGAGATAATGAAAGGAACTCGAAATACGTAATTTTACTTCATTGTTAATAAAATCTGTTCAACTAGATCTTGGCCAGTATAAGGAATCATGGACTCCAGTTAAGCAAGATATTTGAACCAGTGTGCCTAATCTAGCGATATGAATAGCCTGTTAGCTTCAAAGAAGAAGAAAGTTATTAATCGGCCTAAAGGTAGGCATATGATTACATACCTTACTGGATGAGACCCATGGCAGTGTCTCTAGGGTAATTCCACCTACAGTAGTAGTCTTACGCAGGAGTTAGCTCCAGACTAAACTGCTCCAGCATATTTTTGAAGCTCCCAGTTCTGAAACGACCCCTTCTATTTCAGCACATGTAAACAAGCTGCTCATCCAAGACAGAATCATAGAATCATAGAATCATAGAATGGTTAGGGTTGGAAAGGACCTCAAAGATCATCTAGTTTCAACCTCCCTGCCATGGGCAGGGACAATCTCCACTACAGCAGGTTGCTCAAAGCCTCGTCCAACCCAGCCCTGAACATTTCCAAGGATGGGGCATCCACAACTTCTCTGAGCAACCTGTTCCAGTGCCTCACCACCCTCAATGTAAAAAATTTCTTCCTAATCGAAATCTCCCCTTTTTCAGTTTAAATCCTTTTCCCCCATTCAGGATCCCCGATTTAAGATCCAGGGAGTCCCAAGAAACTAAGTCAGATTCTGCATTTCTTGTGCCATCTTAAACATTATTTGAACTTCTAATACTCATATTCCACAAAGCATGTGACAGTTGTGGCCAATGCTTGTAGGTACAGTTGACAGACAATTGCATCCCACTGTGGTGGAGTGAGTGGCCTGAGGAGGGGAGGCAAAGGGAAGCAGACTTTTACAAATACACATCTTCCCTCCAAGCTTAGTGAGGTTCAGAGGCAGCATGCACTCCAGGGTTTAAAGTGCCTCTTATCAGGCTGGAGGCAAAAATTATCAAAATCTGCCTCAGAAAAGCCTTCTGTAGTAAAGGAGATTTAGACCTGTGGCCAGTGCAGGGGGGAAAAATCCCACAAAAACAACAGATCTATTGTCATCAGTGGAAACAAGTCAATTTGTTGCCCTTTGTGATCTGACGTCTGCTCTCCAAGAATACTACCAAGCAGGGCTAGCCACAAGCAATCTCTCTGCTTGGACTCTTACCTGAGAATGATGTCTTCATCTATAACAAATTGCTTGATTTTGATGGAAATGCATTTGCTCGTACAACAGAATCATAGAATCACAGAATCATAGAATGGTTAGGGTTGGAAGGGACCTTAAAGATCATTTAGTTCCAACCCCCCTGCCATAGGCAGAGAAATCCTCCACTACACCAGGTTGCCCAAAGCCTCATCTGACCTGGCCTTGAACACTTCCAGGGATGGGGCATCCACAACTTCTCTGGGCAACCTGTTCCATTGCCTCACCACCCTCAATATAAAAAATTTTCTCCTTATATCTAACCAAAATCTGCCCTCTTTCAGTTTAAATCCATTGCCCCTTGTCCTATCACTACACACACTTGTAAAAAGTCCCTCTCCAGCTTTCCTGTAGGCCCCCTTTAGGTACTGGAAAACTGCTATAAGATCACCCGGGAGCCTTCTCTTCTCCAGGCTGAACAGCCCCAACTCTCTCAGTCTGTCTTCATAGCAGAGGTGCTCCAGCCCTCGGATCATCTTCGTGGCCCTCCTCTGGACTTGCTCCAGTAGTTCCAGGTCCTTCTTTTAAGAAACACATGTAAATGTTATAACTGCATCTGATTGTCTCAAAATAAGGTCGTTTATGTTCATTTTATCTTCTAATTAGTGGCATAAGACTTTAGATGTCACTTTCCTAACACAAAAGATCAGAAGCTCTTTTGCAGTGCTAATCAGCCCTAGAAGGCCCTACCCTTGATCCAACACAATGACATACTATACAGGACAACACTTCTGTCCATGTAGAAATTGAGATTGGGTCTTGAAATGTTACATCACCCACAGATTACAGCAAAGTTGTTTGCACGGCTCACTGAGGTTTCAGGTAAATGAGACCAAGCTATTTGTTGTTGTGTAGCTAAGAGTAGGTGCAAGTCTGACTTGAGCTCAGACTCCATGTTCTTCTAGCTTAGGCTTGAGTGGAGATAGACCATATGTTTCTACCTTGACTATATCTTGCACAACTTCTTCTGTGCCTTCTTCCTCATGATATATGATCTGTGGCTGTTTTGGTCCACAAAGCAAACCATTCATTTCTATTTCTTCTTCATACTCTGTGCTTCTCCGATGCCCAAAGAGAGGGTAACGTCTATCAGGAGAAAAGCTAGCAGTGATGGGAGAAGAACAATGACACACAACAGCCAGAAATCAAAACCAAACTGATATTTAACCCCAGCAACCCAAAAGGAAGGGAACATCTTCAGTGTCCAAAAATAACAGACCTTCCTCCCATCCCCTCTAGTTTTAAAGTGAAGGAACAAGTAGTCATCTATTGCTAATGCTAAAGATAATCTTAGCTATGTCATGTTTCAAAAAGAAAATAAACCCAACTGTCGTTCCTTTGTCATAACTGAGTAGTAAAAACCCCTTTCAACAAAAGCATTTTAAATAAACTCCCATCAAAATAAAGCAGATATTTAGCAGCACAAGCAAAGCACGGATAATAACAGGACATCACAGCATCACAGTCTTGCAATGATTCTCAGTGTATCTACAGCTTCAGGAGAAACAGGGTCCCCACATCTGCCTCCCCAGCCTGCATTTTAATTCAAATTGAAATGATATCTCAAGGAGGAAGTCTGTGGGACACTAGATCTCCAGCTTTTAAACAGTCATGTATCCTTCTTCTTCATTTTATTTTTGATCTTTTCAAGAGGTAGGATGCAGATGTGAGGCAAATCAAGCAAAATTATGATTTGGTGCAAGGAAGGATACCCAGAAAGCAGGGAGAGAGAAGGAAGCAATAGGTTACCATGCGGAAAAGAGTAGTGACAACTGTGGAGAAAGAGAAGAAAACGGCAGAAATCTCAGTGGTACAGGAGAGAAAATATTCTCTAACTGGAAGTGGAAAGAAGTTATAAGTAATCATAACAAGGGAGATTTTCAAATGTACATTGGCAGCTTGCGTTGGCTGTTATGTCAGCGATTCAGTGGCAGCAGATCTCTGACGGAGAGAAGAAAAGCATCCCTACCCTCTAGGTGGACATGTCAGTCACCCATTGCTCCGAGTGAGTTTGGTAACGCTGTGGATGGCTGTGCTAAAGAAAGGCTAGGCTGAGAGTAGGAAGAGGAGTGATGCTCTAAGCCTCCAGAGCAGACGAAGGTGACAATTACTAGAGCTAATGAGTCCTGGCTCTGATTTCAATGGCATGTCATTATGCTGGCCTATACCCCAAAAACTGAGATACAAACAGAGGAGAAAAACATGAAGCAGGAAGAACGGATGCAGGATAATGTCTGTTGCATATGAAAACTAAGAAATGTAAGCCTACAGGACCATTAACATAATTAACAGCAGCAGGGTCATAAACTAAGATAAATCTACCAACCTAAACCGGCAGCTTTACAAATGCGTCATGTAAGCAGGAGCAGTTAAGAGAAGTGAGCAGCACAGTTTTCTAGTGGAACTAACTGTGCAATTCACTTGAAGAGTTAATCACTTCACATGAGATTATCTTCTCTGTTGGATCTAAAGCATCAATTTATCCAGAACTCATCTTTAAAGAGAAATACATCTTATTCCTGCAAACTGAGAGAGAAAAGTGTTGATTCAATTAATCAGCTAATCAGTGAAGCACAAAAGGTCTTTAAAAAGGTATGAAAACCCAAGCAAGCAGTGGTACAGGATGGACCAGGTCCATGGAAGATTTGATCACCTAGTGCTCTGTCCAGGGGTGGTAACAGTATTCTATCCCACGCTACTTGCTGACATGAAGGCTTCCCCAACTATTTGTAATAAAATCTGGCTCTAAGTCAGAATTTACTCTTTGCATGCATCTTGGATTTGATTCAAGCTGATGTCTGGCTTTTAAAGTAACTGTAGTATATGCCTGCAGAATTATTTGGGCTGCAGGTCTTAAGGGAATACAGAAAATATCACTATCAGTAATCATATAGCCATCTTTCTCAAAGTAATTTGGAAGAGAGGAATACTTTGGAGATGCTACTACTCCACCCAAAAGACATTCCCTTCACAATAGATATGTCTAGAATGCGATGCTGGGTTCGGTCAGCCAGTTCTGCCAATCCTGTACAACGTGCCCTTGCGCTTAATGCAATTTTGACTTCAATGCATAATTTTGAATTGATGCAAAATAGGCCTTCACAATATCTCATGTTGGCAGGAATATTTTAGTTGAATTTTTGTTTTGGTTTGAAATCTACACCAGCTTTACTTACTTAAGCTTATATCTAAAAATTTTTGGGTTTTTTTTTTTTTTTACATTTGCAAACAAATCTAAGTGCTTGTTCTTTTGTTTATGCCAACTATAGAAAAAAAATAAGGAAAACAATCTCTTTTTTTCCTGCTGCACTGTAAATAATCAGCTGAGTTTACTGGTAGCCTGTTGTGAAGAGACTACCTCAGTCCTGTACTGATCACTGTTACTTCGTTCAGCAGCCAGAAGATGGTGGAAATCCACAGGGCTAAAGCTCATGAAAACCAAACAGACATGTTCAGTTCAGTACTTTACACTCCAACCTTCTATTTAGCTATTTATCAGCTGCTCTTGAAGCTGCCTAGGAAGATTCATTAGGGGACAGACTTTTGCTCTAAGAGTGGTGACTTTCAAAGGCAGCTCTGTAAGGCTGGTGCAAAGGGTCCAGTGAGGATGAGTCTCCATCTTACACTTTTTTTTTAATACAGGGAAGGCTGTTCAAATGGTAGTTACTGAAACCCTTAGGACATTTGGCCAAACGTGGTGTGTTTATTATAGTCACAGAGGGGGAGCCTCACTCAAAGCACTGGGCACCAGTAAAGCCATAAAGCCTCCTTGCACCCATCAGTGAGTCACTTCACACCAGGATTTGGGTACTTCTGCAGGACAAAATGAAGTCTTACAAAAGCAGCCACCTTATTTTGAAACCAGCCAGGACAGGTACAAAGAGCGGCATAGGCTCTGGGAGCCGGGTGCTTGTGGTATCCTCCTTTCCGAAAGACATGTGCAGGCAAGCATGCAAATTAATTTATTTTTTATCAATCAGGTGCTTTTTAGGAGTAAGAAATTACCCACGTGGCTGTAAATCTGAGGCAGAGGTAGAGAGACAACAGAAATAGAGAGGCTCTTGTGATATATAGCACACTTTTGCCTAGCGCCATGAGTAGAATACACAATTCAGTTTTGTAACTTCAGCCCTTCCTAGGTTGTTCATGGTTTGTTTCTGGTTTACGGTATTTATCCCTCTCTACAGGGATGTTTAAAAGATGCTGTCAAGAGGAGACAACCCTGTGAAACACTGAGGCACAAACATTAGGGAAAGTTCAGATAGATGAAGCAGACAGAGCAATGGTGAAAGGACATCTCATGTATGATTAGAGGATAGGGACCCAAAAGTCTGATGATGTTCCCGATGTTATAAATAAAACCTCCAGCAGAACTGAAATAGAGTCCAAGGTCTTAAGCCATACCTTACCAGCTTAATCACAACAGCATCTTCTCTTTCACTGACAAATCGATCTTTTGCAGAAGAGAAAAACTGCTGTTGTTACAATGGCAGATCCTGGGACTTTATCCTCAGATCGCTTTCCAAAATGACTGATGAAGCGAAAATGACTGTCCAAAATGACTGTCCAAAGGGTAATGAAGTAACCTAGGCAGTTAATTAAATATTCAAAGCATCTACTGAGAGCCAATGTTACTTGTTTTCTCTGTTTAAATCCCCCACTTCAAGGGATTTTCAGATATCAGTTAAGTATTTTTAACCTACACATGCAAGTTGTGCTCTCATATAGTCTGATAAATTTTTTAAAACACACTCTTCATTTGTAGAACTGGAGACAGAAAAGGGAATAAAAGAGATTGTTCTTGTTTCTGCTGTGGTTTCCCTAAGTGTCTTGGCTGATTGTATAGCAAAATCACCAGATCTTCTCTTCAGACTGGGGAGCCAGTTGTCTTGATGGCACCAGTATTTTGGGCACACGGAGAAGAAGTTTCATTGGTTATAAAGTGCCATGTGTATCTCAGTCAGGTGCATGGAAACAAATGTTAGCCTCGGTACAGCAAAGATTTTGGGAAGCTTACAAAGGAAACATGGATAATTTTCTTGTGAGCAAGAAATCAACAGTGTTGGTTCTTAGAAATCTGAGGTCATTTGGAAGGAGGTTGACAGGAGGAGCTCGATGGCAAGCACTTTAGGAGCACTCAGAGTACCCCAAAGCAGTACTAAGCAATCAGGTGCAAACTATCAGCTGAAGTTACATGCTTAGAGCAGGGCGTCTTCATTCCTCTTAGCACTAAAATTGGAAGATGCACCTAATCCCAAGTAGACACCTGGATAGAAAGCTGTGCTTCAAGCCATGTCTCCAATGAGGTCCTTATCTACTGGAGCATTGGCATTCTCATCTCACTAGTTTAAGCTACGCCAGCTACTGCAGAAGAATAAATAACAGCTTTGGAAATGTGCCCTTGAAGATGATAACAGCTTCCATGTTTGGGACAAGGTGCAAGAAAGCTCACGCCTTTCTCTAGTAGGCAACCAGTCTGTCGCAGGTACCAGCAACACTTAGCAGAAGTCATCTACCAATGAACATCCACCAGAAATTAGCAACAAGAAACAGAGCTCCCCTTGTGTAATTTAGGGCAGAGCAGGGGACAAAAAAAAATGAGGAAAACATGTGTGGAAAGATAAAGCAAGAAATGTGACAGTTTGGGAAGGAATTGCAACACCAACAAACCTCAAGGAACTGGAAGCATTGTCAATTGTGGAAAAAAATCTACAAACCCTTGCCACAAAAAGCTGCTGAATATGAACATGGCTCTGGAGTAGAGGGATCTCAGATATCCAAGGTGCCAGGACACTTGCAAGCAGACTGGTGATGTCTTGAGCCTGGGGACTGAGCCTAGGACATCTGGGCATGTATCTGTATTCTGCTGTATATCAGATTAAAAGTACATTAAACAGGGAGCATTCTCTGACTTTTGTAATGAAATTACTTGCCGTTGCTGCTATCTTTAGTTGTCATTATTAGTGACTAAGGCACAGGGAAGTGTCTGGGATGCCTTCCTCGAGGATTTAAGCTTGCTAATGAGACCTCTCAACAATTAAATAACAGTTGCGTTCAAATGACCGTGCCCAGTGAATTCTTAAGTACCAGGTTAATTAGTTTGCATTCTCAAACATGCACCTTCAGCCAACACCAAACATGCTTTGAGTGGATTTGGTGGCTTGAAATCTGCTCAATTAGGACCATTAACAACATGATCAACAGCAGTTATTCTGCTCCTGTTTCAAAAGGGTCAAGTTAGGCTACTCCAAGCTTAGTGCACCCTTCACTCTAACCGGTAACAACACTGCCTCAAAAATCCTGTGGAATTATGGCCATGGAAGCAAGGTTTCCAGCACTGAAATACTGTTTAAACAATGTTGCCAGCTAGAGTAGCTCTGTGCAAGGTTTGCTTTCATTTTGGACAGTAGTTTGTTGCACTTACAGCTCCAGGACAGAGGCTCAGCTTAGTGGAAGGGAGATTTCTCTGGATTTCCCACAGTGGATGAGCAGCTCTATGCCAGGTTGAGACTGGCCTGGGTGCCAGCCAGTACCACGCACAGCCTCATCCCATGGGCTTGGGGGCTACCAGACACCCTCAGCGGCACCCACAGACACCAACAGCACAGGGCTGTTCCAATCTTGGCACAAGGGACACATAGAATCATAGAATGGTTAGGGTTGGAAGGGACCTCGAAGATCATCTAGTTCCAACCCCCTTGCCATGGCAGGGAAACCCTCCACTACACCGGGTTGCCCAAAGCCTCATCCAACCTGGCCTTGAACACTTCCAGGGATGGGGCTTCCATAACTCCTCTGGGAAACCTGTGCCAGTGTTTCACCACCCTCAGAGCGAAAAATTTGTTCCTTATATCTAATCTAAATCTGCCCTCATTCAGTTTAAAGTTAGCCATGCAAGATTACTGTAGTCTAACCACTTTGCCTTTGGGGACATAGGACAGGGCAATGCACAGAGCTTGTTTATTTGATAACAGCAGTACCTAATTTTGTTTTTTACTCTTCTTATTCTCCCATCCCTTTTATGCCGTTCTGAGCCCCAGGTGTTATGTCACCTCAGCCATGCACTCGAAGAAGATGGCCACGTGTGCCAATGTCTCAGGTACTGTTGATCCTCACAGCTGAATGATGCTGCCCACGTGTGTCAGCCAGCACAGCAGTAGCCTAGCAACACTGCCTGCACCAAGGTGGGGACACACAGAGTCCTGCTTGGTTTTAACAAAGAGAAAGGGCAGATAGAAATAATCATGGTGTAATTAATATATATCTGTCATTCTCTACCATGTGGTTTTATTAATAACAGCCCTTTCAAATGAGAAATGACGGGAGCCTATTAAAACTGATGTTTACAATTAAATAGGAAAAACAATCATGGCTTAGCTGGGTCAAAAGAAATCCATAAAGCATGCAAACACTGCCGACAGCGTTGCAATTTTATTTAATCAATAACAAGGAGATGTAGGGAAGGAGGTCCTTTATTGTAACAGCTCATAGAACGGTTGTAACTATTCATAGAAAATCTTGCATTCCCAGCTCAAAAACCCTCTGCAGTACATAGCAGTATTTTACTTTGAAAAGTTGTTTATCTTGCAAGGCACTTGAAACAACATACATCGTCAAAAAGCAGGCTGGGGAAATTACAGACATAGAAAATTGCTTTACTGCATTAGCACCCCCATGAACATTTCCCTCATTAAAGTAATTAGGCATTTAAGACAAGGAAACGTAAAAAACCCTTGAGGTGTGCAAATTTCAAACGCGGTTGACATCTTTTTGGTACACAATAGGATTTGATTAGTAGTTGCAACACACAGACCCACTACAGAACATGACCAGCATTCACAATTACAAAACCTGTGAAAGGTAAACATTTTACTTCAGTGGCGTTTCAAAATTCATAGGGAAAAGAAATGGGCTGGGAAATAGTCTTCAGCAAGCTGACCAGGTTCCAGAAGTATTAAGTTGGAGTTATGATGTATAATGTTAATTTTAGGTGGTGTTTGATGTGTTGTAGTCCAGTGAATGCTGTCAGTGTAGCTATAGATGGAGAAGTGACCTACTCTGGAAATGTTTTCACCTGGAAATTCTCAGTCTGAAATTGCAACCAAAGGGCACATCAAAAATAGCAATCAACGCCCTTGGCAGCTTTCTTGCTTGCCTTGCATAAAGTTACAGCATCTCCTAGATACTAAGTGTAGGGAATGGACCTGGAATTGGTCTAACTGTTGACAACATCACTTAAAATGTTCAAATGTTTACTGTAATTTTCACTTGCTACGCAGCTAGTTATAAAGTGTGTAATTATATCCCTTGGATCAGTGAGGTGAAAGATAGTAATTCCAGTAAGACATTAAAACAATTCACTCAGACAGCTGCACGTAAAACTGCTCCGTTACCCAAAGTGGAGCAACAGCTGGGAATTGCTACAAGTTGTTCAGAAAATGACTGGACTTGCTAAAATTTAGCTTCAGTGCCTGTCAGCAAAGTGAAAGGCAAGTGCACTTACAACTTATGCTGCTCCAAGAGTTTGCTTCTTCCTTTACCATCCTTTATTGTACTACGCCTTCTTGTGTTCATATAATCAGGTTTTGGTGGTAATTAAAATCTAGGGGAGCAAGGGAAGAGAAAACTTTCTGCTTTGATTGTATTCCTGAAGCACATAAAAGTACTATATTTCTTCTTTAGATGGTATAATAAACTCACAGTAATTGCTTACTGTATCATTTAACTTTCCTAATTGTTGCAATAAAAAAATCATCCTTTTTTTTTTGCTGGAAAATAATTAGGCAAATTTAAAATGCCGGGAAAGAGTTGATATTTAGATCTACACTGACAAATCAGTCACAGCTGGAGTTTTGAGATTCAGGTGTGTTCCCATTGAGAGGCTTGGGCATCTCCAAACTCCATTTTGGGAAGAAAACATTTAATCATGTATATACAAAGACATATGCTAACTACAAATACACAGAGCATTCAAAATATATATATATACATATTAAAAGGGTTTAGAAGGATCTCTGTTAACTTCACATTGAGTCTCCTGGAGACTCCAATTCAGGAAAACACTTGAGCATATGCTGAAGTTTTGATTCAGCCATGTAACTAACCAGGAGCTGAAATAAATACTGTTCAGGAACGTACTTGAAGTTTGGCTGAAGCCATGTTTTCTGTTGCTGCCATCATAGTGATAGATTATCTGGGCTCTGGCAGTGAACTGTTGAATTGTAAGGCACAAATTGATCTCCAAAGGCTAGCAGCCGGTTTACTTGGACAAGGAGTATGGAAGTGGCTGCTGGATGTGTATTTAAGAACCAGAGCTATCACACTAAAGGTATAGAAAATGTTGATGTATGTTTTTCTAAATATCTTTTAAAAAAAGGATGTAATTTTAAAAGTTAGTTTTATATATTTAAAATATACATATATCGAAATTCATATATTTCAATGGGATGAAGAGACACTGCATTTTATTGTAGCTTGAAGTGTTATCTTATAAAAAGGATAATAAATATTTTGTTGAACATTAAGAAGTAATAAATTAAATATCTGTCTAACCTTCAGAGTATTAAAAATAAAAATCAATAGAGTTCAAAACTAAAAGCCTGTGAATTTGGCCTCTTTTTGTCCAGATTACATTTTTTCAGTCCTTTATTACAAGCTGCAATTTTCCAGCAACTAGTGGTTATTCTTCTCACATCAGCTGTGATATGAGCTCAAACAAAGCCTCTAGTACTCACGACTCTCCATGTTGTGGTGGCATCAACAAAAAACTCAGCTTCCTTCACATACAGCTGAGTTTGTCACAGGCAGCCCTGTTGGCTACTCCACACTGCTTGTAACCATACTTGACTGCTTTCTATATCAAATTATCCCACCTTTATAAAGTTATAAATCATTATAGCACTTTATCTGCTAACTGAGGACTGGGTGAATCATGCTTCTCCTTGAAAAGGATGCTTCCCTCAAAGCTACTTTGAAGAGGGAGCCTATCACAGAAGAAAACTATCAAGGACCTTACAAGACATGTATGTCCTACTCACACATAAAGAAAAAACTGAAGGCTCGCAGGATGGCAAAGGCTGGAAGCTCATGACTGCCATCACTGAGAGGGCCCTGCTTCACCTGCAGATCAGGCACTGCAGAACAGAGTTCTGGCAGCAGAGGAATGTACTGAGAGTTATGTCCACTGAAGCACTTGAGCCATCTGGGCCTGAGCCCCACAAAAGCACTGTGAGGAAACAGCAAGTGATAGCAATGGGAAACTCCCCACTGCAGGGGATAACGGCACCCATCTGCTAAGGATCGAGGGCTGGTACAAAGAGATGGGATCCACCTGACTAACTGGGGCAAAAGCATCTTTGCCAATTGGCTGGCCAACATGGTGAGGAGCTTCAAACTTCAGAATAACAAGGGAGAGACATGATGACCAAAGGAGGAAGTGATGGACTGGGATAGTAAGTAAAGAGTGATGTGGACAAGAGACCTTCTAACTACCAAAACAAGGCTGAAGGGGGCCCACCCCAAGTGTGCGCACACAGATAGGGAACTGCCGACAGGACCGCACGGCATTATGCAAAAGGCTCTCATACCTCATCTAGGAGATTGTAATGACCGGGTGCCTTTCTGAAGTGCTTGTACACTACTGCACACAGCATGGGAACAAACAGGAGGAATTAGAGGTCTGTGTGCGATTACAGGGCTATGATGTCTTTGGGATCACAGAGATGTGGTGGGATAGGTCACATGACTACAGTGCTGCAGTGGATGGGTAGGGTCTTTATAAAGTATGGGATAGGGAGGAAGAGGAGTAGCCCTTTATGTGAGAACACAGTAGAAATGTGCAGAACTCTACCTAGGGATGGATGATGGGTTGAGCATTTATGGGTTGAGATTAAATAGCAGGCCAACATGGGCAATGTTGTCATGAGTGTATGCTACCAATGGTCTAACCAAGAAGAAGTAAATGAGGCTTTCTTCAGACAGTCATAAGAATCCTCACGTCTGCAGGCCCAGGTCCTCATGGGGACTTGAGCCACTCCTATATCTGCTGGAGGGACAACATAGCAGGGCACAAGCAATCCGGTAGGTGTCTGGAGTGCATTGATGGTGAATTCCAAACACATGATTGAAGAGCCAACAAGGTGAGGTGCTTTGCTTGACCTGACACTTACAAACAAGAAAGAACTGATTAGGAATGTGAAGAGTGTCAGTAGCCTTGTCTGCAGTGACCATGAGATGGTGGAGTTTAATTTCCTTAAGGAGAGAACAAGGTAAATCACAGGACCACAACGCTGACCTTGAGGGGAGCAGAGTTTTGCCTGTTCAGAGACCTCCTTGGATGAGCTGCATGGAAGATGATCCTGGAGAGAAAAGGGGTGCAGGAGAGCTGACTGAATTTCAAGAATCACCTCCTACGAGTTCAATAACAGTCCATCCCCATCTGCATAAAGTCAAGTAAAGGTAGTAGGAGGCCTACACGGATGAACGAGAAGCTCTTGGCAAAACTCAAATATAAAAGGAAGTGTACAAGAGAGGCAATCAAGATCAGATCACGTAGGAGGGATATAAAGATGCTGTCCGAGTGTGCAGGAATGTGATTAGGAAAGTCAAAGCCCACCTGGAGCTGAATCTGGCAAAGAATGTGAAGGGCAATGAGAAGTGCCTCTACAAGTGCATAAGCAGCACAAGGAAGACTAGAAAAAAGGTGGGCCTGCTGCTGAAAGTGGCAGAGGACCTGGTGAAAAAGGACATTAAAAGACTAAGTTACTCAATGCCTTCTTCAACTCAATCTTTACTGGTAAGACCTGCCTCAGGAATTGAAGGCCCCTGAGATGAGTGGGAAAGTCTGGAGGAAGGAGGACTTAGCCTCAGTGGAGGAAGATAAGGTAAGGGAACATTTAAACAAACTGGACATATATAAATCCATGGGACCTGATGGGATGCACCCACAAGTGCTGAGGAAGCTGGCTGATGTCATTGCAAGGACACTCCTGATTATCTTCGAAAGGTCAAGGTGACTGCGGAAGGTTCCTGAAGACTAGAAGAAAATAAATGTCACTCCTATATTGAAGAAAAGCAAGAAGGATCCAAGAAACTACAGGTCAGTCAGCCTCATCTTGATTCCCAGAAAGGTGATGGAGTAAAGCCTCCTGGAAGACATTTTCAAACATAAGAAGATGAGAAGGTGACTCGGAGTGGTCAACATGGATATGTGAAGAACAAATCATGCCTGAGCAGCCTGATCACCTTTTATGATGAGATGACTACTTTGGTGAGTGAGGGAAGAGCAGTAGATGTTGTTTATCTTGACTTTAAAGCCTTTGACACTGTGTCCCACAAAATCATCATAGATAAGCTGATTAAATACGGATTAGATAAGCAGACAGGGAGGTGTACTGAAAATTGGCTGAATTACCAGGCCCACAGAGTTGTGACCAGTGGCATGAAGTCCATCCGGCATCCAGTCACTAGCAGTGTACTCCAGAGGTCAATACTGGGACCAATATTATGTAATATCTTCATTAATGATCTGGATGACAGAGTGCATCTTCAGCAAGTTTGTAGCTGATACAAAACTGAAAGGAGTCATTGATGGGTGTGCTGCCATTCAGAGGAACCTCAAGAGCCTGGACAGATGGACCAGCAGAAATCTCATGAAGCTCAGTAGAGAGAAGTCCTGCCCCTGGGGAGCAATAAGCCCATACACCAGTATACACTAGGCTGCATTAGAATCATAGAATCATAGAATGGTTAGGGTTGGAAGGGACCTTAAAGATGATCTACTTCCAACTCCCCTGCCATGGGCAGAGAAATCCTCCACTACACCAGGTTGCCCAAAGCCTCATCTAACCTGGCCTTGAACACTTCCAGGAATGGGGCATCCACAACTTCTCTGGGCAACCTGTTCCACTGCCTCACCACCCTCAATGTAAAAAATTTCTTCCTTATATCTAATCAAAATCTCCCCTCTTTCAGTTTAAATCCATTGCCCCTTGTCCTATCACTACTAGGAAGAGATCTCACTGCCTGCTCCAGTTGCAGAAGGAAAGTTGTTACAGCTTATACAATACGTAAAACGTAAGACTTCCTGTGGACTTTTGACTTATGCTCTGATGTCTTCTCATTCTCTGGTCATGCCGTCTCAGGCTATTCAAACAACAACATGGACTCGTGAGTGCTTGCCTCCCATCTTGATATGGATGGAGTCAGGACAGAGCCAAAGCACACATCTGGTCTTGGGAAGAGGGAAGGGTTCCTGCTGTCTTAGTGCAACCAAGAAGGTTGTCTTTTTACAGTAAATTATCTTTTCTTTTATCAGGAATCAAGTCAGGAGAAGACACAGATCACAACTGATATTCACTAAAAAACTTTCATTATTCGAGGTGTTATTAATAGTAACTGCCTGTTAATTCAGCACATTCTCTTATTTCTTCACACAGTTCACTTATGCGTAAATACACACACCCACACACAGTCTCTCACAGCACCTCATATGGAGTACCATTTGGGAGGTCCATCTGAGTGGTTATCTCGGAAGCTGATGGCCATATTGATATGCCAGTGGCTTCTAAGTGGGTGTTCAGAAACCCGCAGGGGTCCTTTCCTTCCTTACATATGTATGTGTAATCCTGTATTCTGCATATAGCAGCCACTGTCTTCTTGGATGTGGTCCAAGCTATGAACTGGAATTGCACTGGTGGCCTTGTACATATTCGGCCAGCTCTTGTTGTCTTAAGTTTGCCAGTTCTCACAGATCCCACAGGACCGCAAGTCTCCAGAGCTTGGGAGATTTTCATGTGCTACCTCTCTGCACATGCACTACCTCTCTTTGGTCCACTGTTTTCTCCTCACTATTTCTCCATCCATAAATGTAGGGAATCTATAGATGTCATTCCCGCAGCTTGTACAGAAAGTGCCTTTATGATATCTTGACTCCTTAGAGGAGTAAAATTTAGTCAAAATCAGCTTTTCTTCATGCATCTCAACACAGGCCTTGACAATGTCAGTCTGCTTGTGTATTATGAACACTTCCCAGGTTTTGTCTGACAGGCAGGATGCTGTGATATTTCAGGTTTTTCTGCGTCTACTAATAGAGGCAGCTCCTTCTTCTTCCCAAAGTCATAAGTAAGGGGACCTCCTAAATGCTTTCTGTGAGGTTTCAATATAAGAGAAAGCAGATTGAAACAGGGTAATAAGTGAAGGTTAATTTCTGTTTTGATTATTATAGTCAAGGCATATATTTTGGAGCACAAGAAAAGAGTTCAAGAGCACTGCTGAAATCCAAACCAGAACAAGTACTTGCTCAGTAATGCAATAAAGATGGATGAGTGATGGGACATTGTACAGAGCTGGGAGAGCAAACATTTGTCCTGCTTATGAACTGGTCATGTCATAGCTTTGTGTTGGTGTTGGTCTTGCTGAAGCCACTGACAGAATTGCTCCTGTATTTCAAATATGTTTTTTTTTGTGGACCAGATAAATAGATCAAAAGAAGTGCTTATTCTAAGCAGGTCTGCACTATGAAGAGCTGGGACAAAGACAACATCGAACAACTACAGCAACTTGCAACTATTTGTCCTAGACCAGTCTCAAGAAGAATAACATGCAATGTCCAAAGTGAGTCTGTTATGAAATCTCTTCCAACCCAGTTAGCCTCTGGTTTAAATTATTTTTGTTATAACACAGTTATATTTCATCCGTGGAACTTTCCTGCTGTACTCTTTTGTCTTCAGGAAAAATTAAGAGACCCAGCTCAGGCAAAAACTTTTCGAGGAAGCAAAGCACTTTCCTCTCAAAGTTTTCACAATAATGTAACGATACAGATGCTGCAGCAATTAATGAGATGGGAGACAACATGATATATGTCCACCGTGTCTGGTCTCGGTCATTTTTAATAACTCATTTCTAGGATGCTCGGGTTATGGTAGAAAGCCCCATTCTGCCAACTGTGATTTGCACTCCTGTTAATAGTATTCCCTCATCTTCTTCGTCTTCTCTGTCTGTTCACTTTTATCCCTGCTCTAAATCCTCATACGGTGCAATGCCCAGCACGCTTCGGCACAACTGTCATATGGCAAAGAGAGAGGCATTTAGTTATGTGTGCAGGCGGCACCAAGAGAAATGTGACACAGCTCAACCCCCTCCTTTCAGACATCATCTGTCATTCAGCTAGAAACAGCACCAGCAGTATCTGGGAGGCAGGGAAAGAGTAGATGGGCTTCACGTGTTAGCAAGAGCACGCACCTGATGGCTCCTGCATCCAGTCTTTTCTCAGCTTGGGAAGTTTCCCACTTCTGTGGACTCTTAAAATAGTCAACCTGTAACCTTTGAAGAGTCTTTTGTGCATGCTGCTTCTTTCCTAATGTGCCTGAGTTCCTTTAATCTGTCTCTTGAAACCTTAAACTAAAAATGCTGTGGTGTGGGAAACCCCAGATATGACACTGAGAAAGGGAAAGTTCATCAGCCACTCTCCTCTCCTTGCCTTCAGCAACACCTTTGGCTGCAAATGCTTGAAGAGACACCCAGGATTGCAAAAGCAAAAAATTTCAGATGCAATTCTGCTTCTTTTTCATCCTGCGACTCTGTCAAAATATCGAGTGGGAAGCGAGCCGTAAATTGCTTTCCCACTGGAGGATACAAGGAAGAGGGGAGAGTGGATTGACAGCAACTACCACCATTTGTGTCATCAAACAAACTCTGCACGAGACGCAGCTTTCACACCTGCTCCTACCCTGACAGTTCAGAATTTCTTCTGATTAAGAGATTGACAATTATTTTGTGATGTAAAAGCAGTTCGATAGATTGATACAGGCAGATGGTAATTAATGACTTCAGGGTACCTTTCCCCCGTTCTTCTGGGTCTCATCTCCAGCAGCACCCGCATGCTCTTCACTTCTCCAGTGCTAAGAAGAAATTGAGATTGGCCAAAGTCAGGGAGCTCTTGCCATGCCGCTGGAGGGGGCACAGGGCTGTGAGACATCTTAAAGCACTATGTGTATTATGTTGTGTTTTCTCAAACCTCACTTTTAAAGGGAGATAGAAAGAATAAGCCAAATTATCCTCTCCTATAAGGAAGTAAGCACTATTGGGAAAAAAAAAACCAAACAAACCACAAACTATTTTTGCAATTTGAACTTTTCCCACCCACATACTCACAAATATAGCTGGTCACACCAAGAAATTGTGATAAACTTTGGGTGAAAATATCAAATGCTGGGTGTCCAGCATTTGTTAAAATGTTTCCTTCACTCCTTTGCTCCTCCCTGAGGCATCTTGTGGATTATTCTACGTGATTTCATTATGGCATGTACCATGCCGTGGTGTTTTTGCTTTTGCCTTGCAAGTCCCCAAGGAATCATCTATAGCCTTTGTACATCTGAAAACCAGTTTTGGAGGTGGCAAAAAAAAGATGGCATGACATTAGGATTGTTTATGAAATGAAGTGCTCAAAGATGAACCCTTGGCAGGACAGAGCAATTTATACTATTTTTGGGGTGAGTAAATGGAATAAAATGATAACTACTTCACTGTCCACAGAATGGTCTTTCAAAGAAATGTCAGCAAACCTTTTCATGCCAGGATTTTAACAATCACTTTGAATTACACCATAAGGCAAAGACGTTTTAACAGTTATTCTGAGTAAAGTCATGATTTATATCTGCACGCTTTCACCTAAGCTGTTTTTCTTGTGAGTTGGTGACACGAGGTAATAGAGACCGTGTATACAAATCTTACATGGTGTGCACATGGTATCTGCTGAATGTGGATGTTACTGAGATTTGGAAAATAAGCAACCTCTTCAAATAAAAGTTTGAAAGTCAGAAAAGGTCAGAGCAGCAGAGGAATAGCTTCAGCTGCTCCCTAATCCCCTGAGATAGAAATGAGCAAGGTGGTAAAAACACATTTTCAGTTACTGCTGAAAATTATACAGCAGGAAAAACAATCAGGAAAAGCCTCAGCATGCACCAATTAAAAAGTGTCACTTCATGGGAGGTCAGATCTCTGTGCTATTTCCAACACTGTATATTGCTGGGTCATCTTCTCCACTGTCCTGTCCTCCTCGTTTGTTCCTTATGAGTGCCTAATTGCTTTGCAGAACCAATTTCTTTCATCCTGTCAGAGGCTCTGCCACATTTACCTTGGCATCAGTATTTACTTCCTAGTTCTGTTGGGTTTAGCAATCTTGTCACCTGCATTTTCCTCCTGCTATGGTGGCATCGGGCTAGGCTGAACACAAGTCAGATGTGCTTTATTAGAGAGCCAGCCCTCCTCCTTCGCTCCGTGTCTGGCAGCAATCTGTCTGCATTACTTCAGGGCTTACACTCTAGATTTTATTCCCTTCTGTGATGTCTAGATAACAACACTTTAAATTTATTCTCAACGGCATTGGAGTCAAAAACCTTCCATCTCAAGCACAGCTGACATTAGTTGCCTATGCTATGCAACAGCCTCCAACTATTTCGGTGAACCGGGGAAAATAAACGGAGCTATCCAGTCAGTAGAGCAGGCTGAACTTGAAGTACTCATCCTTTATTTAAGCTTCCTTGCTGAGAGTCAGTGTTTTATTAATCTTAATCCTGAGAACTGTGGTAAGCTGAGAGAAAGTAATTGCTGACATTCACTACACTTAGCCAGGAAAGCATTTCTCTATTAGGAGTTCTGCAGGAATACAGACACACTTTCGGGAATGAGAGGTCATCAGCAAAAGGTGTTTTTCATGAAAAAAGTAAACTGTCAGCAACGAAAACCAGCATCAGGCTGCAAACAACTGTGGAAAGGCACATGGGAACATACCCTGTGCTCAGTGACTGTGTACAGCCATACATAGATCCCCGGCTGGGAAATGCAGCTCTTGGGATCAGACCCTGCTTCAGGTCCAAGCGAAAACAGAGACAAATGCCAAGTGTCAGGTGTGTAACTTCCAGCCAGGTGTTAGCTGTGCTTCACCAGGGTGCAAGTTTCTCCGGAAAAGTATGAAACCACCACCCTGGAGGTGTAATCACTCAGTGCTTTCCCTGGACAGACCTAGGAGTATTTGTGCAGCAGCAAGTACCAAGCCTGTGTCTGAAAGTAAGAAGACTTTGTATCACTTTTCTCCTTCTTCTCAACAGTACAAAAGCAGAATAAGAGCCTCTTCTAGACATTTCAGCCCATGGAAACACAGCCCACTCTGTTATGGCTCAGCCTTGAACACAGTGTCTCTCTTAACAAGAGTGGAGGGGTTGCTGTGCATGAGTACAGAACATAATAGTTTCGCTAAATATCAGTTTGCAGAGGAGATGTTCCAGACTGTGACGTGTTCCTCCAGGATGTTAATGCAGTATGGGGTAGCAGAGATGCTGCCAAAATACTGAGTTACCTATCATCCACTAGTCGTTTCCACAGGTAGCTCAGACCCAGGGTTAGCTGAAGCCTGGCTGATGGGTGGTACCGCTACCATAAACAAATGAGATTAGGTTGTCTCTGAAATAATTTAACATCATAAACAGAGTGCCTCCTCTGTTATAGCCCTCTGCCTCTGGCACAGTCTGTTTGGAATAGTTAGGTTTTTTTCCTAGTGTTTCAGGGCACTGGTGCCAGACATTTCTCTTCCCATCAGAGCACTGACTGAGCCAATGCTCCAGCACTGGTTATTAATGTACGGGGATGAAATTTAAACCAAATGCCTTAAAAATTGCTCGGAGTGCCTTCAACTGTGTTTGTCTCATGCCTTCATAAGGAATTTTTTGTCCTTTTGTGTCACTGATATTCCGGAGAAGCTGGAAGTCAGGGAGGAAGAGGAAGGGAACATCTTTGCCCATCTA
Organism: Tauraco erythrolophus; assembly: GCF_009769465.1. Taxonomy (NCBI): domain Eukaryota; kingdom Metazoa; phylum Chordata; class Aves; order Musophagiformes; family Musophagidae; genus Tauraco; species Tauraco erythrolophus. The sequence continues at coordinate 104,803,890 of NC_141465.1, forward strand.
TAAGCTCAAGGAAGCATTGGTGCCCATTCCTCTTCATAGCACAGCCTGTGGCACACCTGCTCAACCATGACTGGTGACAACCTGAACAGGAAAGACACCGCATGATTCATATGCCAAAAGGATTTTGAAAGGTTCCTTTTTGTGAAGATGTGTAGTAACCCCTCTGCTGTTATCCGAGTGCTCATTTCTCTGATAGTACTGACGGGCACAGTGTGACGATCAAAAAAATCCTGTGAGCACTGAGCAAAGGGGGATGGAAAAGGTTCTCTCCCATGCAAAGTCTGTCAGACAACTTCACCTTGTGCATGAATGCCGGACTACGGAGCTGCTGGAATCTTCAGCCATGTGGAGTTCAAAGCCTGCATGGCTGAAGCCTGCTGCACTTTGTGTTCCTTCTCTGCTATGATCATGAAATACAAAGATTGACTCAATATTGGGAATAAAGTCAAACCTCTGTGATAGAAAGTGTAAAGCCAAATGGCTTTTTTCCTACAATATAGAGCAGCTAGGCAAAAAGGAGTCTTTCCCTCTGCAATTGCCACGAAAAAGCCCCACAGAAAGCTCCTTCTAGAAATCCCTTTTTTTTTTTTTTTTTTTTTTTTTTTGGAAATACATTCCTAGTGCTTGGCTATCTGGGACTGGGAACCAGCTGCTTTCATAGACTTTGATCCTAGCACCATGGCTGTCTCTGCAGCACAGACAAGGCTGGGAAGTGGGAAACACAATCACCAAAACTTATGCAAGCTCACCTTTATTTGTTTAATTTCATTGGGGAATTCTTGATTATGCATTTGAATATAAGGGATGACCTGCCCCAGCCCCTTGGGATCAGGCAGCACCCTGAATGACTAAGACAGTGGGAAAGTTTCCACCACACTGACTGCAGCCAGCAGGATTCAGAGGAGAAAAAATGCCAGTGGGTCAGGTTTCCTCCTGCCTGTGAAGGAAGAGCTATCCCAGACACAGCGATGACTGAATCCCGTAGAGACACAGCACAGCACAACAGCAGTGTTGGTTCTCCTAGTTGTAGTGTCAGGTGCACTAATCCAAGTATTCACAGCCCTCACACCCAGACTCCGGTGCCCTGAGGGATGCCCTCACGTGCAGGGCAGTCTCAAGTCACATAGCTGTGCAGAGAATTGCATTTGTGTTGGATAAGAAAGTCACACAGTGACCGGCACAAACTTGCCCAGTCATTAAACAGAGTTCATTTCCACTGATATATCCAGAGCAATGCTTGTTACTACATCTGCTCAAGTTCGTAGTCATAGAATCATAGGATGGTTAGGGTTGGAAGGGACCTTAAAGGTCATCTAGTTCCAACCCCTCTGCCATGGGCAGGGACACTCTCCATGATCTTATGTTGCACAGAGCCCCATCCAGCCTGGCCTTGAACACTTCTGGGGATGAGGCATCTACGACTTCTCTGGGAAACCTGTGCCAGTGCCTCACCACTCTCATTGTAAAAAATTTCTTCTTTATATCTAATCAAAATCTACCCTCTTTCAGTTTAAATCCATTGCCCCTTGTCCTATCACTACATGCTTTGTCAAAAGTCCATCTCCAGCTTTCTCGCAGGTCCTCCTTTAGGTAGTGGAAAGGTGTTATAAGATCACCCCAGAGCCTTCTCTTCTCCAGACTGAACAGCCCTAACTCTCTCAGCCTGTCTTCATAAGAGAGGTGCTCCAGCCCTCAGATCGTTTTTGTGGTCCTCCTCTGGACTCGTTCCAACAGCTCCATGTCCTTCTTGTGCTGGAGACTCCAGAGCTGAACACAGTATTCCAGGTGGGGTCTCACGAGAGCAGAGTAGAGGGGCAGAATCACCTCCCTCGACCTGCTGGCCACGCTGCTTTTGATGCAGCCCAGGATACGGTTGGCTTTCTGAGCTGCAAGCACACATTGCCGGCTCATGTTGTGCTTCTCATCCACCAGCACTCCCAAGTCCTTTTCCTCAGGGCTGTTCTCAATCCATTCTCCACCCAGCCTGTACTTATGCTTGGGATTGCCCCGACCCATGTGCAGGACCTTGCACTTGGCCTTGTTGAACTTCATGAGGTTCTCACAGGCTCATCTCTCCAGCCTGTCAAGGTCCCTCTGGATGGCATCCCCTGCCTCCAGCGTGTTGACCATACCACGTAGCTTGGTGTTGTCAGCAAACTTGCTGAGGGTGCACTCAATCTCACTGTCCATGTCACTGACAAAGATGTTAAACAGCACCAGTCCCAGTACTGACCCCTCAGGAACACCACTCATCACTGGTCCCCCCTTGGACACCAAGCAATTGACCACAACTCTTTAAGTGAAAATGTCCCACCGATTCCTTATCCACTGAGTGGTCCATTAGTCAAATCCATGTCTATCCAATTTAGAGACAAAGATGTCACACAGGACAGTGTTAAATGCTTTGGATAAGTCCAGGTAGATGACATCAGTTGCTCTTCCCTTATCCACCAACTCTGTAACCCTGTCATAGAAGGCCATCAAATTTGTCAGGCAGGATTTGCCCTTAGTGAAGACATGTTGGCTGTCACCAATCACCTCCTTATTTTCCATGTGCCTTAGCATAAATTCCATGCTCCATGATCTTGCCGGGCACAGAATTGTTTATGTATTAACAGATTCAGCAAGCCAAAGTATGATATAAGTAGAAACCCTCAAAGGAGTCCTCCAAAGAAGTAAGATTTTGCTAACAGTTATAGTTTGGAGTCTTTTCAGCAGAACTGGAAAAAAGTCTGAACACTGAAGAAGGCATTTATAAAAGTCAGTCTAGCTGTGGACAGCCTGCAAACAAAAAAGTGAAGTCAAGAGAGATCATTTCCCCGTATATTTAGCCACCTGGAAAGTAGGTGTTCAGTCTATATCAATCATCTACATTTATGTAGCAATTCCTTGTCTCATATTCCAAGGCAGGTGGGAATGACTTCTCTCTGGAACTGCTTAGCTCTGTCACAGATTATGGAGGAAGCTGAGAGAACCAGTGTAACATAAATGCTTGACTCTTAGGTAAAGCTGGGTGAGCTGACTCCTGCCTTGACTGGTCATTGGTTCTTTTCTGCATGTCGGAAAATTTCACAATTTGCAGAAGTCACAGTACTTTAGTCTGACCACAGTCATGATCATGACCACACATAACGACATGAAGGCTTATTTGCAGCTGGAACACTGAAGAGCACCTAATGCCCCTGTCCCTGTTTCGGCTGGAATAGAGTTAGTTTTCTTTTTGGTAGCTGTAATAGCGCCGTGTTTTGGATTTAATGTGGGATTTGGTATGAGAAGAACATTGATAACATACTGATATTTATAGTTGTTGCTGAGACATCAAGGACTTTGCAGCTTTCTGCATTTTTCCAGTGTGCAGGTGCACAACAAGCTGGGAGGGAGCATAGCTGGAGCAACGGACCCACAACTCCCAGTTTAGAATTTGAGTTTAGGCTTAGGATTGATGCTCAGATCACCCAATGGACTATTTCATATCATGTAATGTCATCCTCAGCATATAGATGAGGATTGGGTAGGAAGTTCGCTCTCTTCAGATGCTTCTCTTCAGATTGCCCTCTTTTTAGATCTGTCTTTGGGGTTCTTGCTCTTCCAGGATTGCGGTTCAGAACTTCTCTGTTTTGGGATCAGAGCTGGGATGGGTTGGGTGTTGGCCAGCAGGCGGTGAGCTATTACACTGTGCATCACTTGTTTGTATATATTCTTATCATTTTTTATATTATCATATATTATTTTTACCATTATTACTTTCAATTTGGTTTATTTCATTTATTATATTGTTCTTATCTCAACTCACGAGTCTCCTTCCCTTTTCCCCTTCAATTCTTTTCCCCATCCCTGGGAGTGGAGAAGGGTGTGCAAGTAGCTGTGTGGTGTTTAGTGGCCAACCAGGTTAAACCACAACAGCCTCATCCCAAGCAAACTGGAGAGAACACAGTGTAAAGACCTGTGGTAATGTTACATTGTGCCTCTTGACTCAGGTGCCATGGTCAGTAAGGGACTATGGGGCCATGTGCCAGATGCACCTCCATTTTCAGTGCTGCATCTACCTGTAAAAGCAGTGCTGTTCCAGCAACAGTGTATGTTGCGATGCATAACACAGCATCCTGGACAGAGTCTGCTGGGAATGGCACCATCTTGTTTTTAAAGTATTTATACGTTTCCCTCTTCCTGGTATGCCATCTATTGCTAGCTGTATAGTGAGGAACACAGCTCATACTGCTGCGAGCTGAGAAATATGTGTTCATGCTTTGGGGTGGGTCATGGAGAGGGAAGGTCTGATGCTGCAGTGGAAACACAGTTATCAACACAGATAAATGCACCTTGAACATTATCTTTGGGAAAAAAAAAAGGTCTTTTTCAGTGTCCTGACCTACTGCTCCTGCCGAAGGCTGTTAAATAAACCCAGGGGCTGTGTCACAAGGTTCTTGAAGGCAGATCCACAAAGTCATACCCACAAGAAGGTCAGTGCTGCAGCACAGTGCAGTACATCTCTGTGGGTTCCTGACCTCCCCCTTGCCTGTCTGCATACAGCTTGCAGGGCCAGGGAAAACCCTCCTCCCTGGGGTGGTAAGGACACCGTTTTCCTCCTCTCTCTGCTTTGGCTCTCCACATGCTCCCATTTAAATTTCTCACTCTGCGCTCACCACTTCTTCATCTCACTGCTGCTGGTCTTTCTCAGACCATTTCTAGATCGCTGCCTGGTCACACCTGTAGAAAGAACTAGTTAGGCTCTTCATTAACACTTTCTGCAGCTAGATTTATCTATCACCATGGATGGGAAGTACCTCATGCCACATTGTGATGGGTTAGGATAGCACATCTGTGATCCTGGAGGAAGGGTGAGGGTGGCAGTAAAGACAATTGCTATGCCCACAACTCCATCCATAAGTCTCCACCCTTCAGGATTGCAGAAACCCAGCCCTGGAGTCGATCTGTATTCGCTTTACCCATTGCCTAATCCTGTGAGCTTCAAAGAGTAACAAACCTTTCCCTCACTTTCACAGTGCTAATAATTCTGCTTCTCCATATGCTGAATATTTCACACTCATTCTGGGATCCAGGAACTAAGAAATGTTACACATATAACCAAAAAAAATGTGGGCATGTCACAGAAGCCAGAGCTCAAGAGTGCCCTGCTTTGTCTGCCATGCGAGCCAGGAAGGAAATATTAAACTTTCCAAAGTCTCACCTTGCACAAGGTACTCCAATTGCCCTACAGGGCAGCAGAGCTAAATTTCATTCCAAATTATAGCAGTTCCAGGAGGAGAATGCAATGATGGTTTACAGCATCCAGTGAATAATATTGCCTGAAACACTCAACCTGATGCTTGTGAAGCAATCCATCAATGATGCTTCATTCCAGTTACAAAACGTCCTAAATCCTAAATCATGGGATTTACCAACTTCAACTTCATTTTCCTTCTTTAATGAGAAGCATCACTAAGGTGCAAATTCATTCCAGCTAGCTTAAGTCTCCTTAATTAGGAGACTAATGGAACGGCATGAGGTTCTTCAGAGGACAATTCAGATCTTCAGTGGAGCAAATTACAGTCTCTGGAGGGGCAGAAATAGCACAAGCTTTCATAAAAACTCTGCCGACAGATTAGGAGCTATTGTCTGGAAATGATCCAACAAATTCACTACAAAGTATTGTTGTCAGCATGAAATAGAAATGTGATAATAAGAAAAGCTACAATAGCCCTCAGCATATTTATGTTTCATATCTCTTACATCCCTATTTTCTGTTTCTATTTTGGTTTTGTTTGTTAATCCTCCTTTCTATCCGTCCCTCTCTTTCCCTCCCTTCCTTTCTGACGCTCATGTATTTCTGTTGCCAGAAACCTCTCAATTTCCCATGTTCTCAGACTTGCCTCTCTCCTCCCCTCCTCCTTCCTTTTGCTGTGAAAGCTGAGGGTCTCGGCCAGAACATCTCTTTTTGTTGTGAACAAGGCTCTTTGGAGCAATTTCTGGCATGTGTCTTACTGAATACACATCCCCCTTTCATAAAGCACCAAGGTGGAGAAGGAGTATGAGTTACAGGTAGAGGTGCAGGATGTAATGCTGAGAGGTGAGGAAAGTTTCTCCACAGCTGTTTCCCCTAATGTCCAGAAACCCCAGAACTGATCTCCACAACAGGGCTTTTTTTTCATACACAAAAGGAATAAAGCACCTACATGAGGACTATCAGGTGAAGTTCAGACAAATTCAGATTTTTCTGTCATCCCAAGAGGTCCAAGGCAGGGGACAAGCCTCATAAGATTTTCCCCCACATTCCTGCCAGCCTGTTGAAACCAACAGCTCTTCTCATGCGCAGCAAGAGTTTAGTGTCCTCTCCACTCGCTGTCACTCACCCTCAGGTATGACCTCTTCATATTGCGAGACAACTCAGCTTCTCCATTTTTCTCTCATTCATATCCTGCTTTTCTCATCTTCCTACCCAGTCCATCTCATGAAAAGACTTCCTGCTATGGTATTACAGACGTGCATTTATCCAGGATCCTTACGGAGCACCAGCCTACAACGAATCTAGTTCAACTATCCATCATCAACATCTGGCTGCCCTGTGGGGACAGTATCATTCTGGCAGGTCTTAGACTTGTGTCAATACCGTCAGCTCCTGTTTCTTTACAGTCTATAAAAATTATCATCAGCCTGAGTTTACAGACCACTTCAAGGAGCAGAAGGTGAAACAAAACATCTGAGGAACAGAGCAGCAGTGCTGCAGAAGACAACACATGTCAGTTCAATAAATAAGAGGGTTTTGGTACACATGGGCATCCTGACAGCAGTAGATCGCACCAAAGGAGCTGAGACGAGAAAGTGCTCTCATTGTAAACAGATGAGCTAACTTCACACAGAAACAAGGGAAGAACGGAGGAAAGGCTCATCATATCAATGGTAGCAATGGACAGGAGTTAGGAAAAATGGGAAGAGGATAGAGAAGATAGAGATGGGCATGTTATCCCTGGAAGTGTTCAAGGCCAGGTTGGATGAGGCTTTGAGCAACCTGGTGTAGAGGAGGGTGTCTCTGCCCATGGCAGGGGGGTTGGAACTACATGATCTTTGAGATCCAAAGATCCTTCCAACCCAAACCATTCTATGATTCTATGATTCTGTGTTGGTGGTGAAGCTCTCAAACCTGTTGCTTTCAAGAAGGCATGCAAGGAAGGGAAAGTCTAGACTAGGTTTCTCCCACAGGAGAAAGGGTTCATCCATAACATCACCATGTCCTGTATGGCTGTAAGTGTTAAGAGTTACTGCATTAATTCACACAAAGCAGTGACGCCGTGACACCTTCTGACATCTTAATTACTAATGAGGTGCTACTGGTTCCAGTGCCACAGGGGGAAGAGCCAAGGGCTTGTAGTTGAAGGTGTAAAGACATCCATGTTCATTTGCATTACTATGGGATAGCCGTTGTGTTTGCCAGAAGGACGTATACTTCTCCTTGCCCTCTCAGCTTGTTACAAGTGCATCCCAGGGAGAGGGTGCAACACCTTTCCCAACGTTGTCCATGAACTGACTGAGACATTCCACAGTTCCCATTAGCCTTCCACCCTGCTCTCCTCAGGAAACCCCCTAACCCAAGGAGCCACACCAGCAGAAAGCAAACGTACCCCATCTTGGAAGATGACAGGAGGCAGCACGTCCCACGCACTGGACAGTGCACCCACAGGTGGGCTTTCCACAAGGAAAACTACTCATGTGAGGAAGCGTTGGTTGAACTGGGCACTTACTACCACCACTGCAAAGCCTTACCATAGCATTTGCCCAGGCTACAAGTCATAATGGAAACAATTAAAGTGGAAAAGTTGGCGGAGCAGTGGAGCTAGTAGGGAATTATCCATCAGTACATATTAAAATTGAATGATCGGAAAAAAAAGCTTCCCTCTTCCAATGAGAAAATAATGACGGATGGTCAGATGAAAAATGAGTAAGACAGGAAAGAAATTTTCAGTCCCTTCTGCAGCTCAGCAGTCATAAGCCTTCCGTTAATTTTAGTTATAGAGAGATGATGTATTAATTAGGTTTTGCCCAAGGCATGTCACTTTAATTAAATATCTATTCAAACTAGGAAAACAGGAAAATGGTTTATTTTCTTTCTTAATTCCTCAGCAAGAGCTGAATATCTTCTTACATGATCTCAAAGAGCAACAAACAGTTCTTATTAGGACTGAAGTCTGCAACCTTTAATGAGGCACGGAAATTAAATCAAAGCACACACTCGTATAATACACGGTTTACAAAAATTAGTCACGTATTAGATCGAGAAACTATCAGCCGGTTTAAATAGCTGTATATTTTATATTTGACATGAGACGAAATCCCCCACAGTAACCGAAATACCATGGTGCTTTCTGTGAGCCTTCGCTTGCTGAATTGCATAGTGATTGGTGCCATATAAATGCTTCCAGGAGGATCTGACCTGCTTCAAAACAGCAACAAGACAGCCTGCCAGGTAGAAGCAGAGTTCAAATTGCCTGGATATGACTCAGCTCGACCGTTCCTACTGCTCTTGGCTATAAATACAAAAGCAGTGGAGGGATCCATTTCACATCAAGATTGTGAGTGCTTGAACTAGTGCCTAAAATAAGTGCCAGAGCTCCCTACCTACAGCACAGAGAATGAGGCAGATGTCCTCAAATGTCTTCAGAGGAAGAGAAGTCTGCGTGTCCATGTCCATCTTATCCAGCACTGACATCAGGCAAAGGCAATATCCCTCTGGAGATCCTCAAATTAAAATATTGCTTGACCTTTGAGGCCTTTCCCATCCCTTTGCAAGAGTACTTTGATATAATTTCTTCTTGGCACACATAGAGCAGAGTGTCTCTGCACAAATTGCCTGTTTGAAAAGGCTATTCCTGCCTCCATTGCTTTATCTACCTTGAGAAACTGTGAAACATCCAGAAGTTACTGGCACAGAGGGAGAGGGAGGCACCTGTTTAGAGGAATGTAATTACAGCTAAGTCAATATGTGCACAAGGTACCCAAAAGCCCAACTGCTTCACGAGCTGCTCATAGTTTTAATTTTGTAAACTAGAAAGACTACTTTGTCCTCCTTCAATTTTACATAGCACTTTGTGTAACGGAGCCAGGAATCCTACGGAGACATCCACATGAGGTAAGTGATGAAGCCATGAACCTGAACTTTCACAGAAGTCTTCAGTTCACTTTTAACAGATTCCCACTGGCAGGAACATGCAAAAACTTGAATCAGAAAATAAATGTGCTTTCTGGGTGTTCTGTTCTCAGGGAGGAGAAGGGGGGAAAAAAATGAGCTTCAATGTAGAAAAATGACAGTCACTGGTTAGAATAAAGCTCTTCACAATGAAAGCTGAAGAGGGCATATCCAAGGAGGCTGGTTACAATGTGTGTGATAAATTGCATCTTTTCATACTTTGCTTTTATTCTTGTAGTCTGACATCATTTGTTTGGCCCTGGCCATTCATACATTTCAAAAGGCAGTTTGATTATTTGTATTTATTCCTGAGCAGGAGGACGTCAGTAAAGTTAATGCAAAAGAAACTAATATAGTGGCTTGAGCCTTTTGGATCACTTAATCAAATCTGTTCTTGCAAGCTGTGCATGAAAAAGACTGTCAGCTCAAGGCTTCTGAAGAAGATGAATACATTTTGCCACAACACGTCAATCACTGACATTTTTCCCATGCATTTATCAGCAGGGAAGTTGCACAAAATCTTGTTGTTTGTCAGTCTTATTAAACCAGCTAACAAAGAAGGTCACTTGTTAGCAATGCAGATGAGCTCTGAAACACTCCATCTCTTTCTCCAGCCATTGCAATACCATGAATTTGTGCAGAAGTTTTCCCCTGAAGGATTTCGTATATATATAAATGATTGTTCTCAGTAGTGCTAACCATACGCTACTGTGCAAAGAGAAAAGCAAGTAATGCTTTTTCTCTCATTAGTTTATTGTATGAAGACATTACATGTGTGTTTGATTCATATAATGGTACAAGGTCAAACCTCTACCATTAATGATGTCTGGCTCCGTTGGGGTAGAGCACAGGAGCCCAGTCTGTGCCTAGCTGGCAAGTTCACCAGGGTTGTCCCTACTCTTTCTCACTCTTGGCTTTCTCTCGCTTTCTCTGGCCTACTGGCTTCCCAGATTGGTAAGCAAGAAAGTAAACTCATCCGCTCAGCACTGCTCTCATCTCTCTGACTCTGAGACTCATTGGTCTGGCAGCAAACCCATCTGCTATTCTCTGCCTTTATTCTCCCAACTACGTACCACAAAACATCAGTAATAAAGAATAATACAAGACCTCAATAGCATTGCATATCTCTTTGGTTAAATGAAGGAGAATAACTGAGAGTAATGCACAGAGAAAGGAGGAGCAGAGCCACATTCATGGAATTATAGGATGGTTTGGGTTGTATGGGGCCTTAAAGATCATCTAGTTCCAAATCCCTTGCCACAGGCAGGAACACTTTTCCCTAGATCAGGTTGCTCCAAGCCTCATCTGACCTGCCCTCGAACACTCCCAGGGATGGGGCATCCGCGACTTCTCTGGGCAACCTGTGCCAGTGTCTCACCACCCTCATTGTAAAAAATTTCTTCCTTAGATCTAATCGAAATCTACTCTTTCTCAGTTTACAGCCATTGCCCCTTGTCCTATCACTGCATACCCGTGTAAAAAGTCCCTCTCCAGCTTTCTTGGAGGTCCCTTTTAGGTACTGGAAGGGTGGACGAGAAGCTCAATATGAGCCGGCAATGTGCTCTTGCGGCCCAGAAGGCCAACCACGTCCTGGGCTGCATCAAGAGGAGCGTGGCCAGCAGGTCGAGGGAGGTGATTCTCCCCCTCTACTCTGCCCTCGTGAGACCTCACCTGGAGTATTGCGTCCAGTTCTGGAGTCCCCAACATAAGAAGGACATGGACCAGTTGGAGAGGGTCCAGAGGAGGGCCACGAAGATGATAAGAGGGCTGGAGCACCTTTCCTATGAGGACAGGCTGAAAGAGTTGGGGCTGTTCAGCCTGGAGAAGAGGAGGCTCCGGGGTGACCTTATAGCAGTCTTCCAGTACCTCAAGGGGGCCTACAAGAAAGATGGGGAGAGGCTGTTCAGGAGGGCCAGTTATGATAGGACAAGGGGTAATGGTTTTAAAATAGAGGGAGGTAGATTCAGGTTGGATATTAGGAAAAAATTTTTTACCATGAGAGTTGTAGAACACTGGAACAGGTTTCCCAGAGAGGTGGTGGATGCTCCATCCCTGGAGACGTTCAAGGCCCGGTTGGATGAGGCCCTGAGCAACCTGATCTAGTTGGAGATATCCCTGTTTGTTGCAGGGGGGTTGGACTAGATGGCCTTTGAAGGTCCCTTCCAGCCCTAACGATTCTATGATTCTATGAAGACTGCTAGAAGGTCTTCCTAGAGCCTCCTCTTTTCCAGGCTGAACAATCCCAACTCTCTCAGCCTTGCTTCATAGAAGAGGTGCTCCAGCCCTCAAGTCAGTTTTGTGGCCCTTTTCTGGACTAATTCCAGCAGGTTCATGTCCTTCTTATGTTGAGGGCGCCAGAACTGAACGCAGGTGGGGTCTCACAAGAATAGTGTAGAGGGCAGAATCACCTCCCTCGACCTGCTGACCACGCTTCTTTGGATGCAGCCTAGGATACGGTTGGTTTTCTGGGCTGCAAGCGCATATTGCCGGCTCGTGTTGAGCTTCTCATCCACCAATAACCCCAAGTCCTTCTCCTCTGTGTGGGAGTAAGACAAATAAAAGACTTGATGCAATCTGCAGCATTTTTTCTCTAGAACTCAGAGGATAGGAGTTTTACTGTAGAGATGCACAAAATTTTCAAAAGCAAGTAATTATTACAGCTGTCTCAGTTCTTTACAGCCAACTTCAGACATTTCTTACACCTCTGATGTGAACGTTTTGCTTTAAAAGTCAGACCCTCCAGCAGGTGACAGGTAGGAAACCTGACCCATGCAAAGGAAGTATCTGCTGACTAGCAAATTCTGCTGTCCTGCATGCTTGTCCACACTTAGGCCGAGGAGATGATCATTCTTAACAGTAATAAAGATTTCTTTTTGAAGGATAATCAGTGAAGGAAAAGATTAAGAATAAACTAAATCATGTCTGATATGACATTGATGTTGACTGAGAAGGCGGTTGGACTAAAAACCTCCTGAAGTCCCTTCCAGCCTGGATCATCTGTGTTCCTGTGCATAGTTCCTAGTGATACCTCTGCTCAACTCACGTGGCTACGAGACACAGAATGAAAGAAATTCATCTCAAATCAGCTCAAAGCAGCAACTCTTGCTAGGCACAGGGCTTGTCAGTGAACTTCTCCTGTGCAAATGGAGAACTGAAGGGAAATGGATGAGGTTAAGGGGCAGGACCTGAAGCTTTCAGCATTTAGAACATATCTCCAAGGGTTAGGTCAACTTGCAGCACAAGTCCCCTGACTGATAAAAAGATCAAGGGAGGGAAAGGAAACTGCCCTAGACAATGCTCCAAACTCTGACACTGGTTGACACCTACCTCTATGTTTCCTTGTGAAGGGCAAGTGCTTTGTCATAATATGGCACTCCTTAGTGATCTGTAGTATTGACCTTCCTGAAAAGAAAAGTGAATTGCATTTCAGTAAGAACCAGCTTTTAAAAGAGGAAATAATGAAGATACCCTTATTTGAACACAAACTATCTCCCTGAAAAAAAAAAAAAAAAAAATAGATGGTTCCACAAAATTGCTATGGCTTTACTGTGGGCTTCATGCTGCTCTTTTACTTCAAGCTCCATTATACTTGTTTAAGTTTGATCTACTGGAGAATAAAGATGTGTTTTAAGTGAGATGGAAATTGAAATAATGATTCTTAAACAACAAAGGAGCTTCTGAATTGGTTTCAGGCAATCGGAGGAGGAACACCCCTGTGAATACTGCTGGCCTTACAAAACAAAATAACTGGAAACAAACTAACTGGTCTGGCTCACATCTGCCACAGGTGGCCTAAGGAAAACTGTTGCAGTCTTTTCTTCAGAAGACCAAGGAACGCAAACTATGATGGCTGGTTGCCAGTAGTGGCTGTGTTGCTCCGGAATAGGGAACAAGTGTGCACCTCTGCAACTGTCTCCCCTATTCCACTTTGAGGAACTGAGCTGCTGCCAACAACTGAAAGTGTAAAGGGTTATCCCAAGAAGACAAGTGCAGTGAAAAGGATGTTAGGCTTGCAAAAATTTGAGGAATACTAATTCGTTTGAGGAATACTGTGCATCATTTGGAGGCATACTTAGAAGTAGCAATGGATGCATCAACTGCTATGCTTTCTCACCACAAGCAACAAATGGAAAGCTGGAAAATTACTTAGGTCTTGTATTTTCTTAGCTACCTTGCTTGTTGTTCTTCTTCTGGATTATTATTAGATTTGTGTCAGGAACGTCCATTTTAAGTGTGAGTTGCCTACAGTCCAATCTGCCCTTGAATTGGTCTGGTGGCAATCAGAGTTCACTGGTTGCTAGTGAAGTGGACACTCCATGAGGAGACTCTTTTCTCATACCTTTTTCCAGCATCTTTTTGAAAAGATATTGATTCAAGAACAACACCTGGGATTCCAGTGTGGGTCTGACTTGTCAGGCAACGGTAGTGACATATCCCAGCTTGCTGGTGACATCAAGGGATGACTCCAGTTCTCAGCCCTCCACTTGCCCTTGGAGCATGATGGCTTAAAGCCAGGCTGTTTCTTTCCTAGAACAAAATGAAACATATTCTTAAAATGTTCTGCTTTTTTTATTAACATTTACTATGCTACTCTGGTAACCTCTAAAAACAGCATTAAAAATAGAAAGAAAACTTGTAATTTCTAAAGTAGTCAAACTGCATCAGCATGTACAGCAGAGCAACAGTTTCAAAATGACAGCAGTCTTCAAGGCAGGGGCATAGGACTTTGTAGACTCTTCCATCCCATCCTTAATCTGGGTCAAATCTTTGCATCTGGCTGCAATAATATGTCTCTTTTTTGTTTTCCTTTCCCTTAAAGACACTCTGTAAAAGTCCATTTCCTCTGCCTCTCTTAAGCAGTTTCAGAGCAAGTTGTAGCACAGTACATACAGCTTTATAGGGCAACAATTTCAGTGAGAAGTTTTACAGTGGATGGAAACCATGAGCTCTTTTCTCTTTCCATGTTCTTATTTGGAGAGTCAAGGATCTTGCTGTAAAATACAAAGAAAACAATAATTCAGTAGCGTTTAGCCTTGTGCTGTCATGGTGACTGGGAAAAGGAAAGAGTAACAAAAGTCACCAAGGTGAAGATATATACTGTTTTTAAACAAACAAACAAAAAAAAAGCAAAACAACGACAACAACAAAAAACCTAAAGAGAAAAAATCTTTCAGATGTGAATGGGTCCAAAAAAACCAAAGAAACATGTCCAGTCAGATGCCATCTGTCTGTAGCCATAAGAACATAGATGAAGTCAACACAAAGGAAATAAACCCAGAAACTAATTTTCAGGATACAGTTTGTTTCACCTCGAGCACCTGTTGATACCCTGAGGCAAAACATCCAGGCAACGTGCAGCAGCATCCTGGACAAGTCGTGGCAAATAACACAGCAAAGGCAGCCCTGTGCAGGTTCCATTTTGCCCCTTCTGTTTACCTGCATCATGCTGATATTTAATCACATAATTGTATGGATTTTTTTTTCCTTAGGACACTCATCTCCTTCACTGCATGCCCAGCATGGTGCTCAGCTCATGAGCAGCAAGTCAACACGCTGTTCTCTTCTTGTTGCTCAGAGTTCACCCCTTGACTCACAGTGTGGTATTTAAGCCCTGCTCATGCCACCCAAATGTTTGTATGGACTCATAATTATCACATTGATTTCTTTGCATGAAGCCCCTTTGTGTCGAGGGAGCGTTTTCCCATTTCATAGATGGGAGAAGAAGCGACAAGGCAAGATGCTGAGGGACACCTGTAAATCCCAGGTCCTCAGGTTGGGAAACCCAATGTCAGATCTTTCAGTAGTTGGCATTAAATAGAATTTTACATGCACAGTCAAAAAAAAACCCATCTCCCACCGACCAAAGTTTCAGCTCTTAGCACGCAGGCTCTGAGTCGCAGTTCAGCCATCCAGAAAATAAGGAGCGTGCGGGCAGGGAAACGCTAGACCAAAATACATTCATGTGTTGTGTCTATGGCAGAGGCAGGGCAAGGATTTGGCTCTCTGAGGAAGCTCCGAGGCTCTTCTTTCATAATCTCTGCTTTGCTCATTGCACACCAGCCAATGTCTCCCACAAAATGCAGTTTACAGTCCTGTCTTTACAGGCTTTTCAGAAAGCATTGCAGAGAACTCGTCTTCAAGCTCTTATACACAAAATCCTAGAAAATGTGTAAAAACAATTCCCAACTGACTTTCAATGAACATAACTATATAGTTCCCTGGTAGAATAAACATTTAAAAATAGAAATTGGGAAAAATCTCTCATATTTGGAAAACATATGAATAATTGGAAATGATTCTATCTAGGTTCCTCATATAGCATTAGTCTCAAGACCACTGTTACACAACCGGATAGTTTTGATGTAACACTGGTATTTATTTCTTCAGCACACAAATATAAGCATCCTCTCTGTTTCAGTGGTGACTGCTCTGTCCTCATAGTGAGACTATGTCCCCTGGACTGTTTAGAGGTGGAAAGGATCTTAACGTCCATCCTGAAGACGCATCAAAGACCTCTCAGCATACAGACATTTGGCACCTCCATGTCCAGCAGTCTCCCAGCACTTGAGTTAAAAGGAACACGTCAAGAGGTTACACTTCTTAAATAATCCAGAATTTTAGCCTTGCCCAGCAGCCAGTGGAGGCTTTGTCTTGACCTCAGAATAGTGTTAGGTTGTGCAGATATTCTGGGATTTGCATACTGTAGCAGATCACTTATTTGTTCATCCATTTGTGTGAATAATACACGAGTGAAAGACACTTGAGGCTCCTTGTGCCATAATGAAACTACCTCCATTATAGCCTGCTGATTGATTCTTGAATTTCAGCCTGGCAACCCAAACAAACAGCGCAAACATCACAAAAACAAAACCAGAGCTTATCAATCGGCACTCCTCCACTGCCCGCCTCCCCAAAACAGTGCTGACATTTATGAGTATTGCTGCAAGTCTCTCTCAAAGCCCTCATCCAGAGTTACTATGTAGACTTTTGAATGCTTTCCACAATGCCTTATTATTCACAGGATTAATTACTAAATAGTATCCTCAGATGCCATTGTATGAACTTTGCATCCAAAAGCATCTATTTATTCAGTCCAACAGCCCACTGGAGTACATAACATCACCTCTCTTCCCGTGTTTGCAACAAAAGAGGCACAGGAGAGTTGCTTTGAACTGTCAGCCTTGGATTTCCACGGCTGCTGAAGAGTCCTGATGTGAAAGCAGGGACTTGTATAATTCATGACAACGAGCTGTCTCCATTTGGAATTTTCTCCCAAGGACACTACTCAGACAACAGTGCAACAGACAAAGCAGTTGATGTTGCAAGAGCCTCATCTCCAGCCTGGATGCAGAAGGTGCAGATCTCCCTCATTCGCCAACGAAGACGTGCCGTGGCATGAGCACGGAGAAGCTGAGAGCGCTCACTCCTTGGATGAGCCACCTGCACTGCTGGGCCCTTTGCCCACAGAAAAAGACCATGCAATGTGGCTTTCCTATCTGCTCCACACTGATTGTGTTCTTTGGCAGGATTGGTATCTGAAGCTGCACCTTTTAAATCAAGCCCTGCCACATGGCCAGTAAATGAAAAATATCACCCTGAGTAACGGGTCAGTGAGCTCACACGGCACGCTGTAAACTGAACCCGGTTTTATGCTCCTTTTGAGTTGTCACTGTGTCACATGTCTCTGTTCTGGTGGCATGGCCATGCAAACGCTCTCAAGCACCAGATGCTGAGAAGCCCTGGGCACTACGTCAGTGTGTCCTTAGCTACATCCATCTTACCTTTTCAGTGGCAAATTTTCTGTCAGTGTAAAGCAGTGCCCCAAGCAGGCCAGTGCACAGCCACAGGTTCTGCCATCACTTGTATTACCCACGGCCAGGTTGCTGCTTTTAGGCAAATATTCTCACCATGAGATGTGGCTGGTGCTGTCTGCTCAGAGGGAGCTGGGCACTTGGGCAGGACAAAAGTTGCCCTGTACACGGGAGTATTGCAAACCTGAGCAAGCCACAAAGGGCACGGGAGCTGCAAACTCAGGAGACTCTCCCAGCTCCAGCACCTTCCTGACCTCAGCAGGTACTTGCATCAGGTCAGTGCCTTCAAGCAGCTGGCAGGAGTATCTTCCTTCCGTGCAAGGGTCCACCTTGCAGTCATGCAAGGCAACAGCTCCTACTCAGACCCCCAGCAGCTCCTGAGCCAAACCCTCATTCCAACACTGTACCCTCTACGGTATTCTGTGGCTTAGTCATTCTATCCTGACCCATGAGGACTGAGAGCCCTCAGATTTTGAGTTAAACGTCCTGATGGAGGTATATGTTGAGGAAGGAGGAAGGTCTGGACTTGGCTGAGAACATAGGACAGGGGAGATGTCTTGAAGGCACCTCCTAGCTTGCTGGGTCTGTCTTGTGCTATCATGGTCTCCATCTCCAGAATTCTCTTTATAGTGGCAACGTTATTGTAACACAGCCTTTGGAGCCAGTCTTTCCATGGAGTAAATGGCTAGCCTGAGTAGATCTGTTGTTGTTGTCATTGTTGTTGTTGTTGTTGTAGTCTGCAAGTTTTAGCAAAAATGAGACAGGGGCAACACGAGTTCAAGCCTTTTCAGACTAAAGAGGACTTAGAAATCAGGTTTCTCATTTCCTAAGTGAGAAACCTAATAAGTTACTAAAAAGAATTCAATCTTTTCTCACATCCTCTCTTCTAAAGAGAAGAGGAGAAGGTCCCAGCTGATGTGTATCAAGGAGCAGGTATAAATATCAGGGTAGCAGGTAGACAGTTATTTCAGGAACACCCTTGGTTCTTTCTCATTTCCCCACTTAGTCTAATGAAGGGTGCTAATGCCACTTTAAGGCACCCAGCTCTCCCTCCTTCCCTGGCTAAGTGTCACTCAACTTTGTGAATTCCCCTCCTGGAGACAGCAGCTCTGTTCTGGGCACTGCAGCACTTGAATATCACACCACGAAAGTCCGCTTTTCACGCTTTGCTTCAAACAGCCACAGAAATAGAGTTTTATTTTTGATGCTAAAGATGCTCCCCAGGCTTCTGGCTTGAAGCATGTTGGCAAGGTCTACCAACCTTCATGCTACAAGAATGTCAGTATAGAAGATAAAAATTCATGAAGTGACTGAGAACAAGAAAAAACTCTGCTTTAAAGGCAAATAAAGAAGCTAGTCTAGAAGATTACCTTTAGCAGTCCTGGCTGGGTGGGTTCACGTTGCATTTTTATTTTAAATGAAGATTTTAAACATTATTTCCAACTGTCAGGAAAACAATACTGTAAATGCAAAGACTTTGCTGAACATGAATGGGGGCAGGTGTCAGAACGAGGTAGAGGAGGGAAGAAAGAGAGGAAAAGATGAAAGGTAGAGGTGAACATGATGTCTTCTTGTTCTGGATCAGGAAGGCTCCATGCATGAGCACTCACATGGACATGTGTTGCAGGAAAAAGCCCTTCTCCAGCTCTGGGAAACACAATGTCTGATGCAATCTCACTCCTAAAACCATCCAACTCTGCTGGGCTGTCCACAGCACCTTTGTGCTTCTCCACAGATGAAACAGCCCATAATCTAGGGCCTCTAGCCGCCGCGAAGAGAGTAGATTGAAGGCAGAAGAACTGTATTACAAGAGCCCCTTTTAACTTTGCAGCTTGAACAGGGTGTAGGGAAGGGTCTCCACTGTGCCCGAGGCTCTTTGGGTGCCATCACAGCTCCTCGGCTGCACTGACACCATCTGCAGCTTCCCAAATGTACAGGCAGCCGGGTGGGAGGAAGCCAACCACAGCAACTGCAGCGTTTCTCCTCCTCTTCCAGCCTCACCCACCACAGATGCTGGGGATATTTCCCCTCAGCCCCCTCTTCCTCAGCAGGTTCAGCACTGACCCAGAGACTCAGCATGCTGGATGTGCATGCTGCCTTTCATAATACTTCTCTTTTAATAGTAAGGTATCAGAATATTTCTAGCACTATTAAAAGAGTGATTTTTTTTTTTATGCTGCTGTCAAACCTAGAAAAACTCAGACAAGTAGATGAAGGCTCACAGACAAGAAATTCTCAAGGTTCATAGGCAGATATAGCAATCCTGAGGAAACTGGACGAGTGCTTTTCCACAGAGACTGAGCTACCTGGTCCCTTCTTCCTCTGAGCAGAAGGATTTAGTAAGAAAGCAGCTTTGCTAGTTTGATTGCAGCTCTGCACATTGCACCTGACATGGCACTAAGTTTGAACCTCAACATTGTCATCCAGCAGCAGCTTTTCCTTGAAGGTCTACCCCTTCCTGTATCAACAACAATCTTTAATAAAAGTAGCAATTAAACAAGGAAGCACCTAATGTACTAATTTGAGCTCTCTTTCTCCCTTGCACTCCGTTGCAGCAATAGCTGCATATTTCCTAATGATTCCTTCCTTATGCCTTCCTTCTTAAAAATGCTGTCTCTGTGCCATGGTTTCAGTTCTCATTAATTTCCTTCCTTTCTCCAAGGGAAGTTACATTCCCACTGCCTCTTTCCAGAGCATGCATCGGGTTATTGCGCCCACAATTTCATTTTGCACTAGATCTTTTGGACCATAATCCACAATCCCCTTGGAATGGAATAGCCGTAGCTCTTTGAACCACATTATTCAGCTTTTGCTTGGCTGCACTTAAAAAAAAAAAAAAATCAACCTGAGGGAGCACACAGCCTCACAGTCTTAACTTCATACCACATAGCATTTCATTGCATTATTCATAAATAATGACCTCCTACTCTGTGGTCAGGAGCAGAGCTGTACAGATAATGATGGGATGTGCCACAATGGTGCAGCAAGGCTTCAGCACCAAGATCTTTAGAAAAAGCTTTAAAACTGGCACTTTGTCAATGGACAAAACTGGTGGTGGGAAGAATAGTAGGAGTTCTAGGAAACGAGATAACAGCAGAGGCGATGAATTAATTCATTTAACCATACAGGAATTTGATCTCCCATGTTTGACTGTTTTTTTCTTTCCCAGAAATTAGAGGTTTCTCATTACTTTTGTTAGTTATGAATCTTTTACCACTTGAGTGAAAATTACATTGACTTTACATACAGGACCCCCGAAGCTCTGTGTGCCAAAGATTTCCATGAAGCTCTAGCAGAGCAGGGTAGAAATCCTCCAGTAATACTAAGCACATTAAAAATGGAGGTTTTACTGAATAAAACATGAAAATGAATAATGTAGTCTGCACAGTATTCCTTGTGTTATTAATTTGATGGTAAGTTTAATTAACTTGATGCTGCCCTAAATTTTAATTTTCATTCTGCTGTGGAATCTCAGGCGAGAAATGCCAAAGGGCATTACAGGAGTTTTAGAGAAATCACTGGGTAGTGATGTGGGTGAAGAGGAGACAGCTGGAGTTGTTGGGGGTAAGGCACGGGCAAGGAAGCGGAGTGTAAACTTCGGATGTATGGGTGCTGAGGGAAAAAAAATAACCCACAGAATTTATTTGTACCACCAGCTGGGGTAAGCTGAGGTATACTGGGAAGACAAGGAGTGCCCCATGAGCCTATGCTTAAGAAGGGTTGCCAACTGAGATGTATGTCATTGGAGTCACATAATGATTATATTGTTCCAATGAAAATTTACATTTCTGAGCCCAGTTCTGTGGCTGACTCATGGCAAAGTCCATACAGCTGACAGGTGTCAGCAGGCAGCATGAAGGGTGTTTTTTTATGGGGAGAATCTCCAAAAGAAAGCATGTTCTAGCAGCAAGGATCATCACGAATCAAATGGTCTCCTCCCGGTTGCTTGGCTGTGATTGTCCTGCTGATGTGGTCTCTGAGCTCTCAGCAATGCCATGATCTGACAGGTCTTGTCTCCCAGAAGATTTGCCCACAGGGCTGCAATCATCGTCCTGCAGCTGCCACTCGTGTCTTTGTGTACTTACATCCAGCCATGAAAGACCTTCTCTAGGAAAGATTTTTCACTCACTCTTCAGGCAGTGAAATGTATCCCAGGAGAAAACATTCAGGAAATTAGCTTTTATCTATATATTTATTCGGCAGTGCTCCTGGCATAGCAAGCTAGAACCAGTCTATGCTTACACGAAGGGCAAAAGCCTGACTGCCTTAAAGCCAAGGAGGTCCAAGGTGGTCCAAGGGCTATCAGTCATGGGGAAAGGCCCACAGGATAGAAAGGACCAAGGCAAATGCAAAGTTGCTCTGCGTACTCTAGTTACTGTAGCAGCTAAATCTTGCATGGTTCAGTAAATCTGGGTACACGAAATCTATTTCTGTGATCCTTCAAATTTTTCTTGGATTTTCTGTTGCATGAAGGAGAAACAGCCTGCTGTATTGCAGACTTGCTTTCTAGCAAACTTCCCTCATTTCTTCAGAGTTTTCATTGGTATATCAAGTAGCTGTGCTGCTGGCTGGCTGCCAAGCGGCTCTTTTCATTTGCAGCTGCAAAACAGGATACTCCTAAATAGGAGCTGTCATTGACAGCCGAGAAATTACTTTTGTCTAGAAAACAGCGTATTTGGCTCTTTGAGGAACCAACCTCTTTGCCCTAGTGTTCCAGCCCAGTGAAGCACAACTCCAGCATTCTCACGCACATCTGCCTCGGTGAGTTTTGATTCCCAGCCTTCATCCTTCCAGTATCACAACAAAGATGCTTGGTACCCATCTACAGTCAGATGATGGGTCTCTGTCTCCCAGGTCCTCCCAAGGCTGGCTGTACTATGAAGGAGAAAAGCCACCACAATCCTCTCTCTCTGTTCCTGCCTGGCATAGTATATATCCCTCTGAGACAGAGATGGCCTTGCAAGAAGTCACTTACCTTCAGTTGGTTGCTACTTCCATAAGGCAAGACAGTACCAACATGCCTGTTCTCAGCCAGAAACTAGTAATAAACAACTCACATTAATTTCTTGTATCAGGTACGACTGATAGCTTGTGCAGAAATAGAATCATAGAATCATAGAATGGTTAGGGCTGGAAGGGACCTTCAAAGGCCATCTAGTCCAACCCCCCTGCAAGGAACAGGGATATCTCCAACTAGATCAGGTTGCTCAGGGCCTCGTCCAACCTGGCCTTGAACGTCTCCAGGGATGGAGCATCCACCACCTCTCTGGGAAACCTGTTCCAGTGTTCTACAACTCTCATGGTAAAAAATTTTTTCCTAATATCCAATCTGAATCTACCTCCCTCTATTTTAAAACCATTACCCCTTGTCCTGTCACAACAGGCCCTCCTGAACAGCCTCTCCCCATCTTTCCTGTAGGCCCCCTTGAGGTACTGGAAGACCACTATAAGGTCACCCCGGAGCCTCCTCTTCTCCAGGCTGAACAGCCCCAACTCTTTCAGCCTGTCCTCATAGGAAAGGTGCTCCAGCCCTCTGATCATCTTCGTGGCCCTCGTCTGGACCCTCTCCAACTGGTCCATGTCCTTCTTATGTTGGGGGCTCCAGAACTGGACGCAGTACTCCAGGTGAGGTCTCACGAGGGCAGAGTAGAGGGGAAGAATCACCTCTCTCGGCCTGCTGGCCACGCTCCTCTTGATGCAGCCCAGGATGCGGTTGGCCTTCTGGGCCGCAAGAGCACATTGCCGGCTCATATTGAGCTTCTCGTCCACCAGTACTCCCAAGTCCTTCTCCTCAGGGCTGCTCTCGATCCATTCACCACCCAGTCTGTATTTGTGCCTGGGATTGCCACGACCCAGATGTAGGACCTTGCATTTGGCCTGGTTGAACTTCATGAGGTTGGTACGGGCCCACCTCTCCAGCCTGTCGAGGTCCCTCTGGATGGCATCCCTGCCTCCAGCGTGTCGATGGCACCACACAGCTTGGTGTCATCGGCGAACTTGCTGAGGGTGCACTCCATGCCACTGTCCACGTCACCGACAAAGATGTTGAAGAGGGCCAGGCCCAACACGGACCCCTGAGGGACGCCACTCGTGACCAGTCTCCACTTGGACATCGAGCCGTTGACCACTACTCTCTGAGTGCGGCCATTGAGCCAATTCCTTATCCACCGAGTGGTCCATCCATCAAACCCATAAATAGAAAACTTAAGGTTGAGTGCTTGGAGACATTTCACTTTGCTATTTCCACCTTGCCTTCTCTGGGACAGAAGAACCTTTCAGCTTTTAGTGGATTAATGATTTATTCATGATCTCATTGAGAACCTAAGGGGACATCTGACCTGCCACAGGAGTATGAGTGCTTCCCATGCGGAGGAGGCATGACCCCCACCCTGGCTTAAAGATCCATTAGAAGTGGGGGTGAAAGAGGGACCTAGGGAAGATTTAAATCCAAAGGAGATCTCACAAAGACCTCAAAGAACATTTTAAATCATAGAATCATAGAATGGTTAGGGTTGGAAGGGACCTCAAAGATCATGTAGTTCCAACCCCCCTGCCATGGGCAGGGAAACCCTCCACTACACCAGGTTGCCCAAAGCCTCATCCAACCTGGCCTTGAACACTTCCAGGGATGGGGCATCTACAACTTCTCTGGGCAACCTGTTCCACTGCCTCACCACCCTCTGAGTGAAAAATTTCTTCCTTATATCTAATCTAAATCTAATCTAAATATTAGCATATTTAATCAGTCTCAGAAAGTAAAGTGTGACCTGGGCAAGCAAGCATGGCCAAATGCAGAGCAAGGAGACATGATCTTAGAATAAATCAGCAAAACATAGTTTTCTTTTGTTTTCCTTACATATGTTTGTAAATCTCTATGACACACTTCTCTAGTTTAGGTCCGTTAACTAGCTACTTTTATTGGCTTTAAGCAGAACCTGGCTTGACTTTAGGAGGATTTCATTCCATTTCCACTGGTGGAGAGACTGGCATTTTGTGGCTGCTCATGCAAATCCCTTGAGGTCTTTCCCAGGCATCCAAGGGCACCTGTTACATCTCCATTTGGCTAGATGATCTGCAAGGCGTACCTCTGCTCCCAGTATTTGGTGTTCCCCACCCCCGGTAAGTACCAGACTTCAGTAATTCGGTGGTGTTCACAGCAAAACCAAGAAAGAGCAAAGGACTTGCCTGTTAAAGATACTTAACTACCCAAATAAGCTGCCAGGCACTGGTAGCTTCTGAAATTAGACAGGCATTCGCTAAGCCTAGTGCTGATGGCCTCTCATATCATCAGCAGAGACAGGTTCTTCTTAAGTGCAGACTTAAGATAGGGGCCTGACGAGGGAGATGTCAGGCACCTTTGGAAAACCTGGAGTGAGGCTGCTGCTCGCTTTGGTCAAGCTCAATTTCCCCCTCTAATTATCAAAAGAATGAGACACTGGCCCCCTGTCACTGAAATTAGCTTTTTATCCCTTTCTCCTCCTAGTAAGGCATATATCTGCAGGTATAGACAGCTATATGCACTACAGTTCTGTGCAAAAAGCCCTCACATCTTGAAGGCAGACTTTCAAAATCTATAGTGAATATATATTATCTCAACAATTTAGGCTCGCTCCAGTACTAATTCCAGCATAACCAAGAGAAAACCTACCTATAGCACAGCTTTGCTTAATGTATTTCAAACAACTATTTGCAGAGTTATAACAGCACAAGTTTCCCCTTAAAACAAATAATTGACACTTTTTTTAAAAGTTTCTTCTTTTCGTTTAGTTGCTTTTTCTAGAGGCTGGTGGATATCTCTTCTCCTCAATGCTTCCATGGGAAGGTGAACAGCTCCCTCAAGTGCCCCATTCAGTCCCTCACCTGCTGGAAAAGTAGAGCTGACACCTCCCTTGGGAATCCCTCTGTCTGTTCTGCAACTCAAACTGCTCCTTATGACCCAGCAGCTGGAACGCGAATTGAAAACATAGCACAGGAGAGCAATTACCATCCAAGCTACAAACTTTCCCTCTTGTTTAAATGCAATAAAAATGGAGAAAGTGCTCATCCAAAAATCTGGAAGTTTGGAGAAGAACAGTAGGTGTCTAAGTAGGCAAAAAAACAAAACCACCCTAAGAATAGTTGTAAAATAATTGGTTCATTACAAGTGATGTTTCTGTGTTACATTTTGGAAGCTTTCATCCTATGAAAAGTGACATTACAGACATCAGTGGTGTGAGAATATGACGCTTCAAGCTAACCCTTCTTGGTTGGTAGGAAACACTGATAAAACATATATGACAAATAACAAATACTGCCAAAAAATTTGTCTCATTGGAAAAGTATTCTTCATTTCGAGCTGAATTTACCAGCATGACAATAACTTTTTACAAAGACTCCTCTCACCCAACAACCCCAGAGGTTGCTCAGGGATGTGTCCTGGCACATTTTGAATACCTCCAAGGCTAGAGACTTCAAAGTCTCTCTGAACGACCTGTGCCAGTGTTTGACCACCCTCACAGTAAAAATTTCTTATATTCAGGCAGAATTTGCTGTTTCAGTTTGTGCTCATGGCCTCTTGTCCTGTCCCTGGGCACCAATGAGAAAAGCCTGGCTCCATCTTCTTTACTCCTCCCATCAGACATTCACCCGCATGGATGAGATTGCCTGAGCCTTCTCTTCTCCAGGACGAACAGCCCAGCTCTCTAAGTCTCTCCTCAAATGAGAGATGATTCAGTCCCTTCATCATCCTCACAGCCCTGCACTGGACTCACTATAGTAAGCCCACATCTCTCTTGTACTGCGGAGCTCAGCACCGGATCCAGCACTCCAGATGTGCCTCACTAGCACTGGACCCAGCACTCCAGATGTGCCTCACCAGTGCTGAACAGAGGGGAAGGATCAGCTCCCTGGACCTGCTGGTGATCCTCTGCCTAATGCAGCCCAGGAGGCTGTTGGTCATCCTTGCTGCAAGAGCACACTGCTGGCTCATAGCCAGCCTGTTGTCCAACAGGACACTGAACGCCTTTCCTGGAGAGATGCTTTCCAGTCAGTCACCCTCCAGTGCGTGCTGGTGAACGGGACTGTCTCACCCAGGTGCAGGACTTCTCATTTCCCACCACTGAACTTCAAGATGTCCCCGTCAGCCCATTTCTCCAGCCTGTTGAGGCCTCTCTGGATGGCAGCATAACCACCTGGTCTATCAACTGCTCCTCCCAGCTTTTTGTCATCAGCAAACTTGCTAAGCACACACTCTGCCATCCAAGTCATTAACAAAGATGTTAAACAGCATCAGCTCCAGCATGGATCCCTGGGGTATGCTGCTAGTGATTGACCTCCAGCTGGATCATCTGCCACCGATCACAGCCCCTTATGCCCAGTTTTGAATCCATCTCACTGTTCATTTACTGTGAACTTAATCCCTTTCTCTATGACGATGTTATGGGAGACAGCGTTGAAAGCCTTGCTGGAGTCAAGATAAACAATATCTGCTGCTCTCCCCTCTGAGCTAGTAACTTCATTGTTTCATCGCAGAAGGCAACATTTGGTCAGGCATGATTTCGTGTCCCCTCCGTTTTGAAGGGTGAGAGAGTCAAACTTCACAGGCACAGGCCATCCCACATCAGTCAGCCTCAGAGCTAGAAAGAGGTCCCACACACCTTTCCTTGGCTGCTGTGTACATGGCCTCAGAGGATTACGGGTGCCGTAGAGGAGTTTTGCTGGAGCAGGTACAGCTGTTTGCTGCTGCATTTGAGCGCTGCTCAGATACCGCAAACAAGGGGACGAGATACATCTCTTCTTTTTCAATTGCTGCCTAGTAGCTGCATGAACTTAGGGCATTTGGTTTATTTTCCAAATATAGTGCATTTGCTCAGCATGTGCATGTCTCTACGCACAAGAAGTGTATAATACCAAGAAAATGCAGTTGCTGACAAAAATTCAACTTTGGAGCATGACCAGAAGCTCGGGTTTTAATTCAGTCAAGGTTTCAGGTATTTGAACAGGACAAAAAGAGGCAAAGAAGGCAGCAAGTGTTAAAACTTTACCGCATCTGGCCTTAATCAGTTTGAACACTTATATTTGCTAACAGGTTAAAAATTCATCTGGGCAGCACTGTCTTTTGAGTCACTTCGCATCATCTCACCTCAACTCTAGTCTTGGGGCCTGAGACTCTCTCTTAGCAGGCTACTCCATTCCTTCAGGATGAACTTCCAGTCCCTGAAGATGCCCAGGAGAGTGGCATGCAGCCACAATGCTCCTCAGTCACTTCGCCCTGGTGTGCAGAGCACGTGGGACCTTCACGTGCAGGAGGTGTGCAACCCTGGCATGCAGGACCTGCAGGATGGCCACCTTCCTGGCAGGCTGGTGCTGCAAACAGATGTGAGTCGATGATGCAGATCTCCTACAAGGTGCAGACCAGGACTGTCTAAACTGTTCTCCGCAGCCTGATTTCCATCTGACGAATACTTCACTATTTTTCCAGGCTGCATCCAGACGAAAAGCAAGGAAGTTCCACTTATTCCAAGGAACCATTGTCATACACTTGGTGTCAGCTCATGCTTAGGGTAGGCGGTATCACCTGAAGCCACTAGAAAGCTCCAGACTTGGCTGACTCCCTACTAACTTGCCACCACCAAGTCCTATATCTCCTGCCCCTCTTGACACGGGTAAAATTCCTCAGAATGGTCAAATATGGACTTGTCCAAATTAAAAGAGGACATGAAAAAGGTGGTGAAAGCAGAGGAAAACAAACTCTGAAAATAGATAAGAGCCTCAAATAAAGTTGTGTCTGTGTGTTAATCTGATGGGTGTTTTGAAACACAAAGTCACGCTTCTTGAGCAGGTTTGGGATGATTTAACCCCTTCAGTGTGCATGTCAGCTGGTCAGAATCCTTACACGCACGAAACTACAGATCTGGTATAAGAAGCTGTGCTAACACTCACAGTATTGATGAAGTTGTGTAATTGCAGGCAGGGACTGGTAAACCCAGGATACTTCCAACCAACTTGCACTTTCAGAGCAATGTAAACAGGTAGACATGTAGGAAGCCACGTTAGCCTGTATGAATTATGCAAATCACTGAGACAGTAAATGGATAATACAGGGCAAGGTAATATAGACTGTATAAAAGGCAAGGCAAGCCTCTCAGCTTTGGGACTGCTAGTTGAAAGAAAGCGCCGTCATGTTCTCCCTGCCCCGCTCTTGCTCACATGCAA
Organism: Tauraco erythrolophus; assembly: GCF_009769465.1. Lineage (NCBI taxonomy): Eukaryota > Metazoa > Chordata > Aves > Musophagiformes > Musophagidae > Tauraco > Tauraco erythrolophus. Next base: position 104,832,072 of record NC_141465.1, read on the forward strand.
CATGCCCACGCTCTGCTGCCAGGCACACTACTTGAATGAGGGAAACCTGAACCCAGCAGCCGTGCCGTCCGGAGGGGTATGTGGCCAGAGCGAGCTGATGGCAGAGGTAGAGTGCTAGGACAGAGCCAGCAGCCCTCCGAGAAGGTCACAGCTTCCCACAGTGAAGGACAGCAGAGCAACGTGAGCTGGGAAAGACTTCAGTAGAACATTTGGATAACGCAACACAAATATGATGCAGCTAAACCCGAGGGTCATGCAGCTGTAGTTCCAGACCTCTCTCCTCCATGGCTGCTACATTATTTTCTTTTTACATGAAAATGGTTCTCTCTCCCTTTAAATCCTCTCTAATTGTGGAACACAGACTGTGTTTTTGAGAGCAGCAGTGTCAGGGGACTTGAAGGAATTTGATTTCTCCTGTCAAAGAGGCTGAAAATTTGAGGGAGGCAATGGGCTTCCCAGCCAGCGAGAAACAAGGAAGCAGTTTCCAACAAGGAGGGAGGTGAAGTGAGATCTAACATACATCTGCTCTGCTAAGCTGAATCAGGCTGAGGACCCCTCATTGTCCACACTGATTACTTCTTAGATCACTGCCTTTCTGTTTTGGGCTGCTCTAACCAGCTTTCTCCAAGACATATCTGCCCTGGAGGAAGGTAGCCCAAAGAAGGGTCAATGCAAATCTACACCTGGCTTTTAATTACGAGTATAGCTATAATCATGGAGATCAAGCTGTCTTCAGTGACGCCAGTCCAGGAAAACTAGGCAATAAATGCAGTTTCATCAAGAGGATTCTCAGGAGCCTCTCAGTCCCAGAAGCATGAATCACAGAACCAAAGAATCATTTAGGTTGGAAGAGACCCTTCAGATAATAGAGTCCAACCATAAACCTAACACTGCCAAGTCCACCACTAAACCATGTCCCTAAGCACCACATCTACACATCTTTTAAATACCTCCAGGGATGGTGACTCAAGAACTTCCCCAGGCAGCTGTTCCAATGCCTGGCAACCCTTTTGGTGAAGAAATTTTTCCCAACATCCAATCTAAACCTCTCCTGGAGGCCATTTCCTCTCATCCTATCATGTGCTACCTGGGAGAAGAGATCCACACCTACCTCACCACAACCTCCTTCCAGGTAGCTGTAGAGAGTGATAAGGTCTCCCCTCACCTTCTTGTGCTACAGGCTTAAGGATGGGGATAAATCCACTCCAAGAGCTAAGAACATTCCCCACATTCCGTAAAAGAGAGAGCTAAGGAACAGTAGAGGATTGCCTCACCACCACCAGTGATGGTGCACTGCAGACACCCATCACAGGGCTGCTCCAAATTGCAATAGACCTGCCATGGCAATGACAGGTTGGGTAGAGAACATGCTGGGGAGACCAGGAGGGTGAAGGGTACATTAGCCTTGTGACAGCAATGAGAGCACCACCCAGGATCCCACAGCTGCAATTTTCACTAGATTTATCTTCTTTTTTTGGCCCTTCTAGTGTAAGAACACCATAAGCTGTTTAGGATCATAAACTGGAACACTGCAGCTTGCTTGCCTTTGGGATCCTGGTACATTAAAAGTGAATACAAGGAAAACATTAGAAGCATTATTTGCTGTTCCCCTGGGCAAGGTAGATGATCAGTTCAGAGAAAAGGTGAAAGTAGCTGGCAAAGACCTGAAAATTGTTGCTGAAGATTGCTTGCAAGGAAGCAGCTTTGGGCCTTCCAGTACCAGCCAACTTTGTGAGGACCACAAATGTTGTTCACCTGCTCAGCTGCAGTCAGCAGACCAAGCTGAGCCACAAGATCAGGTCACAGCCAACACCTGGTGTGGCTCTTTTCAGGGAAAAGATCTGAAGTTGCCTAGTGCAGGAAAGGTCAAGTGTGGGCAAAGAGGAAAGAGCTTTCTTACTGCTAGCTCATAGAACTGAGGACCTCCCATGTCCTGGTTTTCTCCCTCAGGTACGATGTTATTTTTCAATGAACACAACTCCATTCTCTCTACAGACTGAACTTGTGAAGTGCTGAGCACACAGCTCACTCCCAATGCTCCTGACAGCTTTGCCAACCCAGACCTTCTGTGAGCAGCGCTTAAACAGGTAACAAAGTTAGTAGCAGCAGAGAGATGCATAGTGCAACAACTGCACATCACCTCTCTCGGGTGATGCTCAAAATAAGAAGCAATACTGGCTCTTTCCCCCAACCAATACATCTTTTCTGTTTAAGTGGGCCACAAATAATGAGATCACTTACCGTTAACGTAGTGTACTTTGCACTACAGTAAACTGATAAACACTGTTTGCAAATTCATAAATATTAACCTCGCTGTCAATATGTTTATACATACACATGCACATATATACACACGGATACATATACACACACATACATTAAACTACTGGCACACACTCTCTGAGTGAAACATGAAAACAATACAAATAGTTTGATCTTATTTGCAGTTAAGTCTTTTATTCCAGCTGTACCCATTCAGATCCCTTCTCATTTCCCTCCACGTTACCGCTCAACATTTGCAGATATCAGCAATCATTGTGAAGGAAAGGACAGACTGGTGAAGACTTCAAGCAGCAGCGGAAGCTACAACAGGAGGCAGAAACTGAAATATAGATAAGGCCCCTCACAGTGTTTTTTAACTTTGGTGCAGATGGAGACCAAACAAGATCATTTCAGTCCAGAGCGTGATACAAGTTCAGAAGACAGTGAGGGGGAGGAATAAAAAACCCTTAAGGAAACTGAATTACCAGAAATGGAGGAGCATCTAATACACAGCACCTCAAACTCTCTTCCTGCACTTCAAACTTCTGCTTTCCTAGAGCCAAGGAGCTAATTACTGCCTGTGAAACCAGAGACAGCATTCCAGAAACTGTCTGCCCTGCAGTCACAAAAGACCACAACTTTGTATTAGGAGTAAACTATCCCCATCACTGTGTATCTGTTGCTCACATCTCATTCACTCTGTCTCTGTAAACATTTGTAGAGTTTCTTGTATTTTAACACGGGAAATTTGGAGTCAGGGAAAAAAAAACACACACAACAAAACAAAATACAAACCACTTTGTCAAGAAATCAATTATCAGTAAGGTCTGTCTTTTAGATTTTATTTTTATGAGCAAAAATGTTTACTGGCCTCGTATCATCCACTACACCTGAGTGACTTTACTCCTCTATTCCCTGCTCTTGATGGGAAAAAACACCTGCCTGCCTGCCTTATCATTCCCTGCTTACAGGTGTATGTTGCCACTGGTTGTAAATGGGAGAGGAAAGAAAGACCACAAATCAAGCAGTTGAACACCTGTGTGTAAGCCCTTCTTTAGGTTTCTTGCACTTTAACACACACTTGAAGAAAATCTTTCATTACATTTTAAAGACTACTTAATTATGACATACCATCTTACAAAACGAATTATTTCAATTGACTAAAAAAAAAAAATGTAGTTTAGTTTGCAGGGTGTTTCAGCTGTTCACCTCAAATGAAAATAAATGCACTTGATGTGCTAAAGCTCACCTGCAGACCAGGAACTCCAGGGCACAGCCACTGCCAGTTCTGAGTAGTTTTGCCTCAGTTGCCTCCATCTCTGACTCACAATATTCCGAACCCCAAATCGCTGCTGACTGGAAGAGTATATTTGCAAGGCATCATTTGTTGCTTATCCAAATCTAATACCTTTCTCAGGCACCCCCTACTAGATGAACATTCTGCCTAACCCACGCGGTCAGTCCATGTCACAAACAACAGCAGTAACTGAATTTCAGTGGCATTTATAGTTCATTGTAAAAGTTTTGCAGCAAGTACACACCAAGGCTGCCGATGTCTATCCAGAGTAGCCAGGAACAGCAAGGCTTCAAATTAAATCTAGTAATAAAAGCCTTCTCTTTCATCCTCAGGCAGTTGGTACTTCGACCAATTGCCAGATAACTTGCTGGGAAGAACAGATAGCTCGTTGGCACCTCCTCCTTTGCCTTGGCCTCAGTCTCTATTCACTAGGGAGCTCGAGCTGCACTTTTTTCCTCTTCCCTACCTCATCGCCCAAGATGAAAACCTTACAACACAGCTTTCACAAAACACTGGCCAGTACAGAAGTTTTCTTACACTGCAGCTTCCCATGAGTGGGATACAGCAGATGTTAAAGATGCCACCTGTGACAGCAGTCTCTGTCAGGCAAAGAGGTTGCCCAGGCAGACTGACACCTTGTCTTCAGAAGCAAGCCTTGGTATGCTGAATCATGGGTTCCCCACCACAAAATAGTAGCAATTCACTACCTTCTGCCTACAGACCCTGCACAGCTCTAAGGTGAGCTACTGCCTCGTCCACATCCTACATCAACCTTCTCTTTTGTACGTATCAGCTTGATATTTGAATTTAAGCATTTGTTTTAAAATAGCACTATTTCCTTGCAATTAAGCCTCCATTAAATCCAGGGATACTTTTTCAGCTGCAAGGTAAGAAGCTCACTAGCTACTTGAAGTTAAGCAGTTTCACTTTTGTAAACTGGAGTTTTTCCCCCTGCTGCAGGGAGTTCTTCAAGGGGTTACTATAACAGGCCTTCCCCACATCAAAGGCGTTAGACCAATTACTAATTTAAAACACACCTTTATTCTCAGCTCCTTCAGTGCTTCATTTTTCACTTTTCTTTCTAACTGTTTATCATCAGAATCCTAGCATAAGTAACAAAATCAGAGTACATCCACTATCTATATTAATAGATACTTAGAATCCTACTGTCTGTTTTTCCATGAAAGTCAATTATTTCACTGAAGTATCACAGTAAAAAGTGGTTTAATACATTAAATAGAAACTGGTTCAGTAGATAACATACTAAAAAAATAAAAAATATGAGATAATCTTTTTGAACACTTATAGAATAAGATTTATCCTTAATTTCCACCAGAGCTGTCTTCAAGCCCATTGGCTACAACATGCTACAAGTTTAACGCTGAGGTAGCTGTGAAACATGAAAACAGCCAATTTCTGAATTCCAAGGTTGGTGGTGGTTACATTACTTTTACAAAAAGGCATTAGTTTTTATGATAGCTCAAACCAGTTACAAAACTCTGCAGTGATAACAACTGCATCAAAAGGCAGCAAGTCCTCCAATACATTTTTATTTTTAATATTTAATGCCATTAAAATTCCTGTTCCTTTGAAGCTCTTATCTGTAAGAAATTATTTACACATTTTTCATGTTTTGTTTACTTTGTTATAAATTTTGCTTTTGGCTGTGTACACTAATTTTACTAAGCTTCCATTCTTACACATCTTTGATTATTAATATTGCAATACAGTATGAGCAAGGAAGTTGTTTACAAGGCTTTAATACTTTTTTTTAATATATTTTTATATATTAAATATATCTTAATATATTTTATAAATATATATTTTGATATATTTTAATTTTATATTTTTGATATATTATAATATATAAATACATATTTTTAATATATTTTTTAATACTATTCAGATAGTTCCTACATCAGCTTTGGGCCTTTAAATTATCAACTACACACCAAATGGATTAACATTCCTTGGCTGCAACATACTTTGATTTAGGTGAAACAGTCTGAAGAACGATTAAAACATACACATAATTAAAAGGTCCCACAGCACTCTAGCACCTTGTTAATTAAAGCAATCTCCGTACGCCTACTTAGTTTCAAGATGCTTAAGACAAATCAGACAATCACTAATTCTGTTTCTTCATGTGAAATAACAAGAAATAATGTTTCCAGACATCTATCTTGGGAAAGGGGCATGCCTGCCATCTATATACACCATCCTGGTCACAAGTCCTTCATCCGTTCACACTCCTTCCATGCCTCCCACTCCATCTCTGACACCATATTCAACCCCTTACACAATGCTGTTTCCAAAGGCAAATGCAGTTCTTTCCAATCAGGAAGTATTCGGATTACAAAGCCTTAAGTTACTTCAGCAATGTTTACAACTCATCTTCCACTCTACACAGTTATTTTAGCATTAAGAGTGATTTGGTATATTTTGAACACTCTCGTCAGCGAACTGTAGGCAGCCACCTTCCTACCCCACACCTATTCTTCACTTTTTGTTAAAGGAATACTATGGGCTTCAGACCTACCCTAACAGCAAAACACTGCTTTCTGTCAAGTCTATTACTTGGTTAAATAGGTTACTGAGAATGTCAGTATTTTACATTCCTCTCAAAAATGAAATTACTTTCCCTCGGCTTCCTCTCCCCTATTCAACTACATTTAACAGTTCAAGTAAGGTATAAGGAAATTCTAGACTAACAGCAGGATCTAGTTTTGCCTCCATTTTAGTCCAGTATTTGTACTAAGACTATTTCTACTTGTCATTTCTGGCAACATCAAGTCACTTTTTTCTTATTGTTCCTCCCTCTGATTTAGAAATAATTAGGCTGGTATGTTTTTTCTTTTTTTAAAAAAAAAAGAGATCCCCTTATGAACCTAGAACATTACCATTCCACACAGATTTTAAAAGTAAAAAAGCAAGGCTAGAAGCAAACTCACATGCTAGAAGTTAATTATATTCTCTAAATTATTCAATGCTTAACAAATCTATTCAAACTAGTTATCTCTGCAAATCCATTCAAGGCCATTGAATAAACCCACTTCCAAGCATACCCACAAGCCCAATTTAGCATGCTGGATTGACAGCACACAGTAGTCAGTTGTGAGAGACCAACTAGGATTGAAAACAATCCAGTCTGAATTCGGAGCGAGTTTAATTTCTGCTGGTTTTCTTTAGTACTGCCAAAATACTACTGAAACATACCACAGTAGTTTAAAGTTTCTTCATTTATCACCCTACCTACCTCAAAACTGATCGACTGTAAGTTTCCCTACACTTCATATAATTCTTTAAGTCCTTAGTTCATTATTATAGGATTCCCCATTTTGAAATCCCATCATAGACAAGTCTTCATTATTGTCTGATAAAAACTACACTATCCTTAGCCAAGACAACAGCATTTTAAACAAAAAAACCTACAAAACACAAACAAAAAATTAGTAATAATAATTTAATATCATTTAGAAACTAAGCTGGAAATGTATCATCAGCCAAGTTCCATGTAATGTCAAAACCAACAGCATTGTAAGGTGACAAAAAATTAGTGGTTAATACTAGATTTGTTAGTAGAAGTAACATTTCCCCAAAAAGCAACATTTTCCTGCATATTCATTTGTCCAGACATCACTTAGTGCCACTTTAGCAAGATGTTCTACATACCATTCTATGATTCTATGATATCTGTCCAACCTTTTCAACACAGAGTGAGTTCACATGGTTTCAATCACACAATGCAATTCAAGGAGGAAAAAAAATTAACATACGTGGTATTGTAAATTTACTCCTAAAAAGCTTTTGGCTTGCTATCTCAAATTATGGTTTAATCTATGAGTTTATGCAATTTATCAAAATGGTAACATAAAAAGAAAAAGACAGTAGAAGTTTGGGGACATATTTTATTAATGTACAATTTTATTAGCGAGGTACAATAGACATTTTAATTCTCTATGTAATCCGTCTCCTTGAAGTTTGGTAAATGCTTGTTCATATATAAAACTACACAATGCTTTTTTTGTAAGGACTGGAAATCATGAAAATCTAAGTGCTACCAGGATATTTTGTAGTGATTAAACACATCGTCCAGAAGAGTTACCAGCCACTTCAGTGAAGCACTTCTAAAAATGTTTCTGATCAAGTTCAAATGCACCTGTTCATAAATAATGATTGGTGTGTTCATGTCCATTACACTGCTAAGTACAACTGTCTCCAATATAAAATACCGTTTCAGCACTTTTATCCACATGGACAACTAGATAATCTAGTCATATTTATTTTAACCAAGGCTAATACAAATTTACAAGTAAAGTAACTTTAGATTTTATTCAGAATAATTATTTTTCAACCAGAGGCTTTGCTTTGGACAACGCAGAAGTATATTGCAAGTGACATTCTGCAGCAGAAGCTGAAGGCTTGAGAACAACAACTAAGAAGGACTAAATATCAGCAATACATGCTCTTGCAAGAACTCTGACCATTCTGAATGTTAACATTAAAGACCAGGTACTTCAGTTTGTGCGCCTGTCAAACAATCAAAACCTCCACACAAAAAAAATGAAAAATATCCCACAGAACACAGTATTTCAGAGAACATGTTAGACACTGGCATGACATTTCCCAGATCAAATCGGCAACTGAAATTTAACATCCACCTGAGCTTGTTTTGCTAAGGTTACTATTTCAGAGAGTTTCACCACCTGAAAAACAGAAAATAAAGACTTAATTTCAAAACAATCCTAACGTGAGTGAGCTGAACCAATCTTTTTAAACCAAGTAATGCCAGAGAACTATCAGCATGATCTTAAAGGAGTGGGGGATCATTACTTAGTCCAGTGCTTCTTAATCACCTTTAAACGAAAGATCGGTCAAGTCCTTTTCAGAAAACATCTCACACAATGTCTAGTTCTCATTTACAATCCAATATCTATATCCTGATAAAACACCACAAGTTTTAAAGTTTATGTGCCATGTTGTTTTCTTGGGAGGTGTTGGAGTATCCACTCACAAGAACTAGAAGCTATCTCTCCTCTGAGGTTTTGTTGCAAGAATTTCTGAATCTTATTTTGATAACTTAAGGAGCCTCAACTCTTGCATACCTACTCAAAACCTCTATGAATTATTTCCTGCTTAGAATCAAATATTATAACTGAGTAAATGGTTCTTTAGGGAAAAAAAAGATTCAGAACTATAAGTTTCCTCATGATACAAAATCCACTAGGTGCCCTTTAATTTTTTGCAGATGAAAAATTTTCATCTTCATTGTTGCTACACTTGTAGTATGTTTTTCTTGTCCACATTACCTAACTTCAAAAGAATCTAAAATACTAGCTAGCTAGAATAATTTGTAGACATCTGTTGAATATTTAGGTAGAAAGAAACACTTTTAACACCACTGGTTATAATCACTGCTTCAAATGCTAAGCTTATTACTCTGATCTATCCTCATCCATTTGTTTATCTCACTCATTGCATCATCTTACATAAACCTGTTTAAAGAATTACCTATGGGCAATATACAAAAACAACTATAAACCTTTCAAAAAGTGGTTCTACAGATACACATAATTTGAGATCACCAAACTAATTTATACTCCATTTGCATGACTCCATGATTCAGCTGAGAACTCAATTCATCAGGAGCTTTAGAAGATGCATTATAGAGATGTAATATAGCTTAAAAACACATATGTACTACTAGGGAAGTTTTCCATTGACCTAACCAAAGCTTGATCAGCCTAGCAGGACTTAACACTATTCCTTAAAACAGAGGGCCACACTGAGGCTAGGCAAGTTTTTCCTCCAAGCAACCCACAGCTGCTTCTAGAGCTTCAACTTCAGGAAACAAAACAAAAAAAATAAAAAACCTCACAACAACCTGTCTGAATATTTGATTATCTAATTACCTTATGAGGTAACTGGATGGTCGACTACGTTTGGTTTTAATCATGCATACTGAAATACAGTGGTCTATCACAGGAAGTGTTATATTGCGTTTTTCAGCTACCTCAATTTAAGTATTTTCTTCCAATTAACAAAGCTAAGCTCTTAGCCATTCTCCTACCAAGGAGGGTGACTGATCCGGTCATTCACCTGTTTCTGTTTGGTTTATGGTGGGGGTTTTTTCCTCAAAAAAACTACTTTTGAACGGCTTTTCAGAGGGCAGAGTGGAGTCTAAGTCCCAAACACAGAAATTTCTAGGGTGTAATAGCTTCCGACTGCTTAGTTCTCCTTATAAAATATGTACTTGTAAAACATTTGCTTCAGATCCTGATAATAAATGGCACTGTGATTTATCCTAAGCTACCTTTAGTTGATTGAATGGGGTTTCAATTTTTCAGTATTCCAAAAAGAATATTCTTAACCAGCTATCTTACCATTTTTGCAGCTTCATCCAAGTCATCACACGCAAGGATTTTGAGGCCACTAGCTGTTATTAAAGCTTTGGCATCATCAACTCGTGTACCTTAAGAAACAGATAAAATGCCACTCTCACTGATCAGGGGACTACTACTTCCAAAGTATTTTCATATTTTCAAGGAAGCCTGTTCCAAAAGTAAGTTAGTGAATAAATCTAGAAGACAACTTCAGTAGTTATAAAAGCAGGAAATATCTTTTTATTAACTTGCCAATCTTCACCATTTAAATTCAAGGTCTGCCTTATTTTTCCATAGTCTTCAGGTTACAGGCAACTTGCTATGCAATATATAAGCTCAAGAACATTTGTCAACATGGACAGAAATGTATTTACATACTGAAGCACACTCACCTTGCAACCGTACCACAATAGGTATTTTTAGGTCCAAATCCTTTACCGCCATAACGATGCCTTGTGCTATCACATCACATCGCATTATGCCACCAAATATATTTACCAGAATAGCCAGTACCTACAGAATCAATGACAATATTCACATTAAAATCGGCCAGAGGCACATCAGATAAAAGCGCCAGTCGGCCTTTCAGTCCAAGAAAAAGTCAAGCTCCGTAAGTGTAATAAGGGACTCCGCAAAAGACAGGGAACACTTCTGCTCTAGAGAACATCAGCAACAAAAGTACAGTTCTGTAAAGTCACACATAGCAGAACAGTTACTTTAGGAAAACCCTACTGCAAAAATGTCCGTCGCAGGAAACCTCCACATTGTCCTTCAAACCAGCATGAGTTGCAGGCAATAGCCATTCTCTTACTCATTTCTCTGTGAATTATTTCCTGCTTAGAATCAAATATTATAACTAAGTGGTTCTTTAGGGAAAAAAAAAAAAGATTCAGAACTCTAAGTTTCCCTGAGACAGAAAATCAACCAGATGCCCTTTAATTTTTTGCTAACATTTCCGTTTTCTTCTCTTCTTAATTCTATGCTTATAAAAACATGTTTTGTGGAGAACATGCGCTAAGTATTGTCTTTCAAATCATAGCCTGTTTTACCACCGTAGGACCTTGATACGCCAACTCTTCCCTCACCTTTTTATCAGACGTAATAAGCTTAAAGGCTTCTGTCACTTGCTGCACTGTAGCACCACCACCAACATCAAGGAAGTTTGCTGGAGTTCCGCCGTGAAGTTTAATTATATCCATTGTGGCCATAGCTAAACCAGCACCGTTGACTATATGAGAATAAAGACAACATTTAGGAATTCAGTTTACAAATCCATTAGGTCATTTAAAATTCATTAAATAGCACATACCTAAGCAGCCTATGTTTCCATCCAATCCTATATAGTTGAGATCTGCTTTTGCAGCGTCCCTGTCTCTTTGATCTTCCTGTGTCCAATCCTGCATATCAAAGATCTTCTTCTGACGATAGGCTGAATTACTGTCAAAGTTTATCTTTGCATCCATACACATCACTGAAAGGAAAACAAACCCAAACCATCATTTTATACTAGAATAACAGCTCGACTGCTACAGGAATATGTTAAAGTATGTTAAGTCAAACTCGGCAGCTAGCTCATGCAGTCCAAACCTTCACCCCCGCCCCCCAAAGTTTTGCAGAAAAGACACACTTAGCACTTCATGTAAATACAAGTTTGTCTCTAGTTTACACATACACAATCAGTTAAGTCTCTTTAACTGCATGAAAAAGGAAGATAACTGTATTTCTTGAGACATTCTAAAAATCAAAAAAGTTTACAACAAGCTGTTTGATAAATCTGGATAAATTATGATTCAGTAATTGGAATAAAATTAATCCCTATAGAAGGTCTCTGTTTTGGGTTTTTTTTTTAATCCCTCTTAGTTTTCTGCTTTTAGATTAAATATATAGTGTGTGTGCATGCATGTAAGCACAGATAAACACAATGAAAAAACATCTGAGCTGGAAGAAAAGGCATCAGAAGAACATACACAAAAGTGAGTTTCACTTAGATATAGCAGGTGACGTGGAAACCCTAGAGTATTCTTTACATAAGAACAAAGTTTCTGTCTGTACAAATCTGAGACTTCATTTCTACCCCTCACTGCAGATGATATAAAAATGACAAGGCATGAGAAACAGATGGGAGAGACTGCTCCACACTGTTCATCTAAGCAGTATTATTTTTTAAAAACAGTAATTGTAAGCTTCAATGAAGAAGCTATGTTCATGTTTAAATTTAAAACTGTTGTACCTGAGTTCAAGTACAAATATTCTCCACAGATTTATTTGTTGGTGAGAGGTGAATTGGCTGTGATTGAATATTAACTAACTATTCTGCAACTGGATATGCTAAAAATCTGATAAACATCAAGACATCTATAGTCTTTCAAGACATCAAACACCAAACTCAGTCAGTCATTCTGATGCCTGACTAGTAAAGGCAGGAGATTTCCAGAAGGTGCTAATATTCTGGTTACCTTTTCAGTATCAACTTTCAATACACAAGATGGCTCAAATTTCAACTTATGAATTTTGAAAAGACCTAACTTCTAGGAATGCTGTATGCTGGGTAGCCAAATACTCATGAGTGGAAGATGTGTTCTTTTTAAATAAAGAAAAAAAATTTAAAAGGGGACTATTTAAACTTAAGAACCTACTTAGCACTTTAGAACAGATATCTACTATGCTTAGATTCTCAATTTATACTCTATTAAATTCGGTTTTGAACATGCCGTGTTAATACTAAGGCTTCTTGCTCTATACAGCTGAAGTTTTAGCAGTGCAAAGCAACTAAGATTTACAAAAATTTCAAGCTGTTACATGAAGAATATGAAGAAGAAACATTACCAACTCCTGATGCATCTTCCACCATAGGATTTATTTCTATCATGGTAGCATCATATTTCAGAAAGAGATTATATAATTTGATCATATTTTCAGCTGCTTCATCCACCAGATTAGGAGGAAATCCCATTTTTTGGGCAAGCTGAAAGTAAAAGATTGGTAATCAATTCACTGATGTTCAGGGTTTGATTTAGTTACAAATTAAGAATATCCCAGTTATAGCTATTATTTCAGTGTCAATTGAATTTGTAGATGCAGAACCTCTCCTGTTTTCATGGAAAAAATGTTAACTCTTGCATTTGAAAAGACTGTTTTCAATAAAAAACACTAAACTTATCCTAAAAAAGAGCTAGCAAAAAGGCACCATTATATGCCTTTACAAAGCTAGGTAAAGCACTGCCATGCAGAGTTGGATTTACATTGACTATCACCTGAAAATACTTAAATATCTAGTTCAATTCTGTTTCAGAATGTCAAAAGGGTTTAAGACAACTCAGCAGGCTAAATGCATGCACACTTTACAAAATCTAGAAGCAACCCTCCCATCCTCACTAATGTGTACTTTTCCACATTAACAATTACCCTAACAGCTTGCTCCTTTTTTATGCCTTCTACTATATCAATGGGTTCCTTAATTATCGCATCAGGATTCTCTGCAGCAACATCTTCAATATTAACACCGCCCTGAGAACTGCCTATCAGCACAGGACCCTAGAAGAAAAAGGAGAAAAAAAAAAAAAAAAAAGAAACAGTGTAAGTAATTTTATACCACATAATTGAAAGTTAGTTCTTCCCATACCTCACAGTAATAAAACCTTGCTCTTAGTTGGAAATTTTTTGATTTGGGCATTTTACTCGTATGCTCTGTGGACAATCTTACTCTCTATTCAACACACCTACATAAAACCTTCTAATAATACTTTTCAAGTTTTAAGGTGTATATTGGGTCCAATTTCTTTTAACAAGGAAAACTTTGCTTTCTATACACTGTAGCAACAGAGCAATTAACACAGACATACTAGTTTTAAATTCTAATAGAAAGATTCAACTTAGCAATCTCATGCATTTTATCTTCCAGGTTGTCAGCAGAAAAAGAACAGTCTTCTCATCTCACCCCTACACAAACACACATCGAATGCCAGGCACTCGTTTATTCATTCCGCTATGCTCCAACACCAAGGACAAATCCAGGTCTGCAGAACCTAGTGACAAATGACTGCAAACTATTCCTGTTCAGTAGCATCACAAAGCCCAGTAACTACAGCCTACACTAAAAGTAAGTCACCGAGTTCTGACAAAATAGCACTCAATTATTCTATAATAAAAGAAATTAAGAAACCAGAATTGATAAAATTTGCAGCTGAGGTTTTTTTTAAAAATCTATCTAAATCTCAACAAAAGCATCAAGGACTCACTACCATGGAACCTAAAAACCTCCCTCCATGAGAACAGTCCTCCAGTTTACAGTAAAGACATACTCACTTGTATCATCTCACCCTACCTTGCCTTGTCACCACTCCTGCATGGATTATGACAGCTGGTGTACTAAGGCAGCATTTCATATGATCAGCACAGGTCTTAAACATTAAACAGCCTTATAACTGCTGACAATTAATTACAGAAAGCATGACACTGGTTCAGAGAACATGCTTAATAACCACACCCTTCCCCTCCCATCACCATCCTTCCAAATGGAAACACATAGATGGTGAATTATCCTACATCTAATACTAAGGTTCAATACAACGAACATTTCTAGATATTCATATCCTGAACAGTTAGGAAGCTACAAACACATTATAAAAATAACTCATGTTCCACAGAATTGACCAAAGTGAACAGTTTTGCTTAAAACATAAGAATTCTTGCCCCTTTTGGCAAACACCACCGAGACATCAAGTTCCACTTTCAACTGATTATTTTACAGACTTTTTCCCAGCCTTAAAGGAAAAGGTTTGCAACAACATCAGGAATACACACTATGTGCTATTCAACCTTCACACTTCCTTCTTTTGAAAAGCATTTCCTCATCAAAAGCATCCAAGACAAGACACAGCAATTACAAGCACATCTAAAAACATGATCTATAAAGTCAGCAGTAAAAACAAAGCACATTCCTATCAAAAGACAATAATCCACTTATGCTCAATATACACTAATAAGATTTATTTTTTTATACGACAGCAAGAACAAGTCAGGAAAATATATTTTCTTTCTTAATCTAATTTGCTTAAATCAGTTACAGTAAATTCTGTTTCCATAAGGATGCTTGCTTTATTGCTTACACAATTTTCAAATTACAAAATCCAGTCATTTACAGTATTCTAATGCCACCTTGTGGTAACTCTGGAGTGTGTACTGTAACATTTAGGTCTTCCCTGCTCTATTACAGAGGACGTAGGTGCCCAAGTCACATAATTGTACTAAAACCCAACAAAACTGATACTTTCCTATCAGAAAGAACAGTACAGAGGAAGAGGATGGAATAAATGCAATATTTAACTCCTAATTTTGAACAACAACAAAAGAGTAAGACTAGTTTCCTCATTCCTCCACAGAAAATTTATTTCATACTCATGCCAGAGATACACCTCTAATTACACAGAGCAGTGCCTCTGCAAACTCTTAAGCACCTGAACAGACCAAATTCGGTTTTTGTTGAGCTTCAGAAAATAAAGTTCCAAGACCTGCTTTACCGTGACTTTGTTGAAGTTACTTAGAAATTTATGCTCTATGCTCCACAATGGAACACTAGTCTGTCAGAAAACACTGATACATTTCAGTAACTGGGTTTGAATTGTAGCCTAACAAGCTACATACTCACACACACACAGAACATACAAGCAGAAGAGACTATGGCCTTTGTCCTCCTGAAAGCTTTAAAGACAGACCTCTAGGCCCAAGTTGTCCAACCAGTTGCTGAGGAGTATTGGCATAAGCTACCAACACTCTCAAAATTGAGACACACACCTCTGCACCACTAGAAACCTCCACACATTGGAAAAAAAAGGATGTTTGATTTCTCCAGGACCACTTATCTTGTTCCTGACATTCTTAAATAGTGTGCACATGCACACACATAATTGCATTTTTAATGTAAACTCTAGTATAAGCATCTGATAGATAACTGCAAACCAAAGTGAAAATAACTCTCTCATTCCACTCACCTCCCCTTCAGCCATACGACTCTGAACTTCAGCTGGGGCTACCGATACTCATTTATTATTCCTTAAATTTAATTTGTAGCACTACATTTTTAAAGTATTTAAACACTAAGGCAATCATACAGTCAGAGATACTAAGAAACAAAATTTAGCTCATGTATATTTCTGATTTTCAAAAGTGACCAGTACAGTACACAGTTCTGTTTTTTTAAATTCGGCTATAACAAGTTAATTACTTTACCTCTATTTCTAATATTACTCACTTGAAAAGACCTTTCCATTGTTATTGCAAAATAGTATTCTCTCCTGGGATATCTGCGCTCACAGATAAATACTTGATTGCATATCCTGCCCTTTTCTCCTGTCTGCTTGGTAAACAACTTCTTTCCAATCATTTTGGAGGAGATATCTTTTGCTTCTTCTGGACTAGAATAAAAGAAGCTCAGAATGTGACAAAGAAAGTGCTGGAAAAACAGAAGTAGCATAATAAAAAAATCTTATCTATATTTTTATTATTTAAGGTTAATGATTGAAAGACTGGGTTTAAATTAAGCAAAAAGTTCCATTTATAATGTGAAACTTTGAAGTTTTTCCACTCGGTCAGATAATTTAGAAACAACTTACGAAAAAACTATTTTCACTCCTCCTTTGAGGCCACCTTCAAATGTTCCTTTTCCTCTACCACCAGCTAAAACCTGTGCTTTTACCACAAGATCCTTTGAACCTAGAATGAAAGAAAACCCAAAATTTGTCATCTGTGACTACTAAAACAAATTGCCCCAGGTAGAATAATAAATGCTGTTTTCATTTTATCCCCCCTTCTCCACCTCCCCTGGATTCCAAACACAAATATGTGAATCAAAGACTGTATTGTAACTCATATAGGTTATTCCAAAAGACTCAAACCATCCACAAATTGGGGCTTTATGCTGTTCTATGATCAAAATTTGCTGAGGTAGCATCCAAAAGCGTTGGTACTTTGACTGTTCTGATATATCTTTAGCATATGTTTGAATAATGAATGATTAAGCATCCAGTAAGAAATGGCCAGTATCTCACAGACTGTTAACAAGACACACAATAATCCAAGATTTTCCTCAATCAAGTATCCTATATCTGTAACCACTATCTTCTCAGCAATGATATGTAACTATGGCACTTACCTAAGTCAACTGGCAGGTCCACTACGGCTTCCATTCAGCAGAGCACTGACGCATAAGCTTCAGTGCTTTGCAGAAGTCAGAGGCCTAAGCAAATCCACTATTCTTCCCAGAGTAGGCAAAGTAAGCCCTTTACTTGCCTTTAACTCTTGAAAATCCTCTACAAAATATTCTTCTAGGTAGGAGAGACTGTGCATTTGGGTTTGAAACGTAAAGTAGGAGAACATAATCAACTGGAATATTCTGAAATGCCATTGAAAGACAAAACGCAAAGAAAAAAGTTCATCAGGTCATGTAAGGTGATAACAGAAGAAAAACAAAGCCCTGAGTTATTGTTCAAGTTCAGTTACATTGCAGAGAGCAGCTGGTCTGCAAGATGTTAAGACCTGCCCCATTCACATTTGTGTGGCACATCCCATTTTTTCTCATGCCACCCTGGTCTTTCCAAGCAAAGAAAGAACTTGCTGTTCTCTTGGATGTGAATAGACAACCACAGAAAAGTCTAAGAAAAATTAAAGTACTAAAGCAAAACTAATTGCTATGCATCCTGAAAAAGAGTATGACAGACACAAAAAGTTGCATTGATTCCTATTTTGACCTGCATCCTGCCTGACCAGATAAAATTAAACTTGTATAATACCATACATCAGGGTGGCTATAAGCAAAGGGAATGCTCAAGTTACTACTCCCAACTAGCTAGGTGTAGAGTTTACTTCTTGACTGTCTGTATAACAACAGATTTCTGAATTCACAATTGACACAAAGTTCTTTGGCACAAGAAGCATAAATGTTATGTTGATTTACTATCTAATATTTAACTCAGTTCCTGAAGATAACTATTTTTTATAGCTACTAAGTACTGGCAATCAAGTAAATTAACATGCTTTATAGAAGCCACACAAAACAAGACAATTTTTGTGTAACTACTTTGAGCACAAGCTTGTTTTAGGAAACATGAAGCCTCATGTATGAGTAAGATTATAAATAGTAGCGTCATGGATAAATGAAGTCACGTACTTTGACATGTGAACTCAAAAATAAATTTCCATCCATTTGAAAATAATTTACCTTGTACATACATTCAAACATAAAATTTAGTAGAGCATGACTTCTTACTGTTAGTATAAAAGACAGAGAAAAATACTTTCTTTTCTGTGAAGAGACTTAAAAAACACCACAAAACACCACCACCAACACACCCCACACTTGCTCCCTGGCTCACACAGAATTCACTTGGGCTCCTAAACAAGCATCTGAAGTGACTCAAATATTTAAGATTTAAAATATTCACAGTATTATTTTACTATTTTGAGCTTTCTGTGGAAGTTTTATATCTGACAAAGATTCAGAACTGATATACTTAGCAATCAAGACTAAGAGATTTAAGTTACAGTCTACTAAGAAGTTCAGAAGAAAGGGTCCTATTTCTCTACCCTATTTTTCATCTCCTACACTAAGTCCAGAGGTAAAGGCTGTTTTCTACAGAAAAGTTTTCAGGAAAGTCATGAAGTTCACTTACAGGCACCTTCTTTGTAGGTGTTACTCCTCCTAGCAATAAAGCCTAAAATCTGATCAAGTCAGAACTAGATGCCAACTGAAGCTCTTGTAAGATCTCAGCTGGAACATTACATTTAGCTCTGGGCATGATCATAAAAGTAATTTTCAATGGGAAAGACTGGTTACTAGGATGATCACTGAAATGAAAAGTTTCCCTTCCAAGAAGAGACTGAAAGAGCTTGCCACTTTAAATCTCTCAAAGGAGAACAAAGCAGGAACATTATTACAGTCTTTAGTCGTACCTGGTGAGGGGTGGAGCAAGAATACACAACTACAAGTAGATCATACTTCCTGCTCTGCACCAGCCAAAACCAAAAGACACCTACCAAGGGAAGTCAATTTTTAAAAACTGCAAGAAAAAAAGACACTTCACACAGAAGATAGTGAAGCCTGACAGGAAGGAAGAATAGGAGACCCAAAAGTAACCGGGTAGAGATGCTCCCTCTGATATTCCCAAGACAAGTATGAACGCTGGGGGGAAATAAGGGGTATGGACTGCAGAAAATAGCCAGGCTAACAATCTCCCTAAACAGCTTGTTCTTTTGCCACCATGAGAGGCAGAGTATTGGGCTAGATGCACCACTGCCCTGATCCCATAGGATATTTCTTAAGAATTTCTTTATTATGCATGATTACGCTTTGGTAACATAGAACGACGTCTGAAAAAGAGCGTGTGAGAGAAAACTTTAAACTTTTCGTAATCAGTTTTGGTCATAACAAAGTTGTCATTA
Source organism: Tauraco erythrolophus (assembly GCF_009769465.1). NCBI lineage: Eukaryota > Metazoa > Chordata > Aves > Musophagiformes > Musophagidae > Tauraco > Tauraco erythrolophus. The sequence goes on from NC_141465.1 coordinate 104,851,449, forward strand.
GACTATCCCTTATGCAACAGAATGCAACGATTGTGGCATTAAATGAGCAGGATAGTAATGATTTATAATTTGTTCTCCTACAGCACTGCAAGCAAACTAGCTGCTTGGCTGCATAAACACGTAACACTTCAGCAAGTATTTGACCAGCTATGTTTACAAGCAATTAAGCTGCATAGATATACCTGAAACAAAATTTAAGATGACATGTCCTGACCTGAGAAAACTTTAACTTAACCCATGCAGAAAGTTTATTGTTAGATAAACATTTTTTCCTACAGCTCCTATTTAAAGTAACCCTAAAACTAAAGGACAGAAATGTTTGGTCACACACCTCACCTGCAGCGTCACAGCTGCAGCACTATCACACAATCTGACACAGCAGAGAACTGCTAATACATAGTAACTCAAGAAAAAAATTTGGAAACCAGCAGCTAACACAGTTTTCTACTCAGTATCAACAGCTGTGCCCTTCTGTTTTGCTTCCACTGCTTTGAAATGCTGCCAGGCTGTTGTTTCATTGACAAACAGCAGTTTCTGCCCTAGAGCAGGTACCCACATACAGAGTTAAGGGCAGTTTTTGCCAGCCAACACCACACCACAGCAGCAGTCCCATACTGCCTCCTGTCCTTGGCTTTTCACACCAGTCGCCTCCCTTGTGCCAGCACAAGCATGTGCATGATCACACGTCTTGAAGCATATCAGAAAAGTGACTCTGGTGAGGGCAAAAGCTAATCCAGCGGACGGTACTTCTGCAAGGCTGTGCACTGCGTGACAAGCACATGCACAGGGACACTGAAGCGAGCGGGACGGAAAGCAGGATACCTGCTTTCAGCAGCAGTAACAAACTGGAAAACCCTAACACAGGGCACTAGAACAAACAACAAACCTTTAGTACAGCTAATGTCTCAGGCAAGCAAGTTACAGACCAATGCACAACACTCAGAACAAGCAACGGTTAAGGGCTGCATTTCCGTATTAATGGTAGTTAGCACTAAAACAGCCTGAAAAGAACCAGGAAATGTTCAGAAAATTACGAGTAGATACCAATGATCCACAGAACACTGAGTTAGCATCAATCTGTTCAGGACAACAAAAATCTATATAGTACTAACACTACAGGTTTCGCCTTCAGCAATGGTTTATTAACTAGACAGTTGTCCTGGTTTTGACTGGGATGGAGTTAGTTTCTCTTTTTAGCAGCTAGAAGAGCTCTGTGCTTTGGATTCCATACAGGATTTTTTATGAGAAGAGTGTTGATAGTGCACTGATGCTTATAGTTGGCACTGAGGCTTCAAGGACTCTTCAGCTTACCATGTTCTTGTCAGTGCACAGGAGCACAACAGGCTGGGGGGGAGCATGGCTGGGACAAAGGGTCCACAACTGCCCTTGTGATTTGAACTTAAATTTAAGATTGAGGGCCAAATTGGACAACAGAGTATTCCATATCATGCAACGCTGTGCCTAGCACATAGAGGAGTGTAGTGGGGAAGCTTAGAAGGCTCTTCTGAGGGCACTCTTGGACTCTCAATCTCTGAGTTCTCTCTCTCTCACTCTTTTCAGATCTCTCACTCATCCAGGATTGCAGTATCAGGACCTACCTGTTTCAGGACTGTTTGCTGGGACGAGATGAGCATCAGTCACCAAGTGCTGAGCAATTATACTCTGCATCACTTGTTTGCATATATTGTGTTATATATATATTTTCATATTATTTTATCATTATTACTTTTAATTTTATATTATTATTAAATTGTTCTTATCTCAACTCGTGTCTCCTTCCCTCTTCCCCTTTAATTCTCTTCCCCACTCCCCGGAGGTCAGGAAGGGTGAGCAAGCAGCTGTGTGGCAGTTAGTTGCAGGCTGGGCTAAAACACAACAGTGAAAGAGTAACACAGCCAGGAAACAGCCCAATCTTCAGTTCTACCAGTTCTGATGTTTATTGACTGGAAGGAATAATTTATGACTCCATAATCTAAGCTTTCACTCTGGGAGAAAGGTCTCTTCCTTCTTGCATGGATGCATCGAACAAAGTAAAATACAATCTTATCATAAGTTCATTAAGAGGCAAGAAGGCTTGTTCTATTGTATCTCTGAAGTTTTCTGTGCAAGTACAAAGTCTGATGATTACGGCAGACAACCTTTGTTAAAATGTTCTGCTTGATAGGTTCCATTCTGACTTTTGTCAAATCAGTTTAATTGCCACTTCTCTGCCCGATATTGATCGTTCCAGCAGTACTGCTTTCTGCATATTATAAACACCTTTGTGATAACTATGCAAGGCTAATGTGTTCTGGCAAAACAGACAACAGTAAAAGGTAGTGATAGACTAATAACACAAGTGCCAATCAAATTCTCAACTACCATTCAACTGCAAACCCACCCCAGGGGAGGAGTGGGGGGAGAGAGAGAGACCCGTAACTTTTGCCTCAGTTACTCTGTATTTAAAAGTTTTTAGTTCCAGGAAGAATATTTCTCTATTTGCAATGCAAACCAGTTTTTTCTTGTTGCACAGATATACTAAAAACTCTAAGTTTAAACAAAATTGTTGTATTTACTGGAATTACGGAGGGAAAACATGGGCTTGTAACTAACAATGTATTATCAACAGAAGTCTCAACATAAAGAGTTATGACGACCCTAACTCTGCTAAGAGAAGCAGAGAATCTCTTCAGGGTATACTGTCTGTGTTTTGTTAATAAGAATGGTTATTTAAAATTTCATGTCAAAATTACATTTTTTCAGCATTTGAAACCCTTGAGTGTTAGAAGGATCATTTCATGCAAATCAAAAGTATGATTACTGCAATAATTATTTGCCAGGAATCTTCATACTTTCACTTAAAGGACCACACCAGTCAGGAGAGCAAACAAGAAGTTTCATGCCTATTACAAAACATTATTTTCTACACAAATACTTCCTGATACTAATCAACTGCATCAAGTTTTTCATCAACTCACAAGACAAGCTATTGCCAAAAACAAACCTAAGTTAAGAACTTAAAATACAGCTGCCAATTCAAATTTGATGGTTAGACAAGTTATTTGAATTAGTGAATTATTATTGACAACATGCTTTAACATTAGAACTTCAAAGGTGTGAAATGCTATAGAAGAAAGCAAAGGCTGAAGCAAAACGTAAGCTCTGGATGCCAAAAAAGTAGTGTTTGCCAGAATTCAAGTAAACGCTGGGTTTCTAGACTACTACTGCTGGTTATCTAGAAATTTTGATGAAGTAAGTAGGAACACAATTGAAAAAAAACTACTTAGCACTGACCACTACAGCAGGGTTTTTTTTTTTTAAAGCCTGGGAGATTTCTGCACAAGTTCACCACCTTAGATCATGATCCATGTCCTACAGCATCTGAATAAACACTCTGGAGCTTCAGATTCTACAGACAACCAAAAAGATATCAGTTAACAGTCAAGCAGATAAGTCAAAAACCAGGAAAACTGGTAATAGCAAAACAATCAAAAAGTACTAGGAACAAAAAAACTAGATGTGAGTTTTCAGTGTGACATAGAACAAAGAAAAAACAACTTAATCGGACTACCAAGGAAGCTGTGGCATACAGTAAGGAGAAAACCATCCCACCTTTTATGCCACTGTGCCTGGAATACCTATTCTTTTGAAGAGCTAATAAAGAAACAGCTAGTATTTTACCTGGGAAAATCATTGCACATATCATACTAGACTTTGGATTCTCACTAAATCAAGTTTAGATCAACAAGACTATTTATAAGTCTACTCAGGTTTACGCATTAATTTATTTTTTTTAACAGATACAGGTTGTAGGTTTAAGCAACAGACAGAAAAATAAAATAACATTGAAAAGAACTTAAAAGGTCTGAGAAGAAACACCTATTAATCGTGGAACTGCCTGCAGGAATACAGCCAAGCCAACTACTTGAGTCATTTTGTAGAAAGCATACCAAAAAAGATCATTCCTTACAAACCACACTGATAATGGGATGGACTAGATCTCAAATAGCACAAGTAGCAGCAGGCTCCATTGCTTTCAGCTGCCTTTCAAGAACTCCAGTGTAGAAAGGTGACATGTTATGCATTCAGTTTCTCAACACCTGCTCTTCTGTAAAGCTTTTTATTTTACTAAAATTTGACAGTCTGCCATGAGCATAAAGCCGTGAGATTCACTATCTTAAAATCCTGCAAAACTACCAGAACGCAAAAGTTGCTTCAAGATATTAATCACTGCAGAAGTTTTACCTCTCAAATCATCATGAATAGAAATATATGCTTTACATAAAAGAAAAGCAGGCTTTTCTACAGGCACACAACATGTCACTCCCCCACACACAACTGTTAACAGAGGAAGGTGTCAGGAAGCTTCAAAACTTCAGTTACAGCAATACATACGCTCTCATAGGTGATGTCTGATGACAAACAGCAACAATATACATTTCAGAGTGTGTTCTGCTGAGCTATCTGCTATCACACTGATGAAGCATCTGTTTTTCAAGAAGTAGTCTTTAGATTCATTAGTCATGTTCTTGACAACAAATGCATACCAGCTTCTAAATCATGACCGGTCACAGTGCTAGCTGGAATGCACACATCATAGGCTGAGAGTAAACCATAAACTTCGAGGCCATCATCAAGACATACTGCAGCCTCTTACCAGCACTCTGGAACAGAGTTTACTCAGCTCACTTTTTCAAAATTTAAATGAGACTTTCATGTAACATATGAAGAGCCACATACTGCAAAGCTCACAAATAACTAAAAATACTTTACTAGTTTGGGGTTTTTTTTATATCAATAAAGACTTTAAAGACTTCACCAGATACAAGTCTTCTCAGCTTTGAGTAGAATGCATTCTTTCAGTAGCACAGGAAAGATCTGGAGGTCTTGAATGGAGACACTGAACTACTGGAGGAAAACTAAGCAAGCAGTGACGTTTAAAGGAGGTCCAAACCTACACTCAGGGACTGAATTACTCAGTAGTGATTATTTTAAAATAATAGTTTCATGAACCAGTGTGCGAGAACAATTTACTTGAAATGAGATGGAGGGCTCTTTATAGGGAAAAGCTGCTTGTGATAAGTAACAAATTCCAACAATGACTCTCAACAGCCAGACAGATAGGAAAAGAAAAAGCTATATGCAAACCAATGTTGTAATAATTACAATGGCCAGCCTTCCCATGACACAACAGAAGATATTTTTAAAATATAGAAGCAAACCAATAATCATTTGCAGCATCCAGTTACAATAGAAATTTGAGTTGAAACCAGCACTTTAAGAAAACTAATAGCTGCAGCAGAAATCGAATTTTTAAAATAGCAAAAAAAAATCAGTTTGTTTTCCTGAAGACTCAAACCATAAGTGATCTGTCATCATTGCTCAAAAGTTGCTCACAGCATCTAATTTCATCTCAGTTTCCTTCAAAAATATTAGAAAAACATTATAGGGAAGAAAACAATGCAAGGTCAAATACTGTATTTTACTTCATGTATCTTTCAAAATTATTTCACATATAGGTAAGCAATCTGCCCTCTTTAGGACACTTTGGTCTTTAGCAGAAAAAATATTTAGTACAAAAAAGACTAGGGGGTGGGGTGATGAAGCAACCTTTCTGGCTTCCAGGCTATTTCATCTAACTTCAGACCTCAGGATAAGCATAACTGAGAATTAAATTCTAACAAATTTCATTATTTTTGTTACTTAAAGAATATTTAGTGCACTTTTCTAACTAAGCTCTAAGACAAACTGCAACATTCGTATGCCTCAGCTTGATTCTACCACACACTAGTTACCTCGCAGGAATAATAATCCTCCGAATGGTTAAGCTTTGGCTTCGTTCATGGAACAGATTTAGCTACAGTCACAGCTAAACTAATCTCTGCTAATGACAAGGTTGTACTTGCCATGCACTAGGATAAAAGGTTACTCATTTCTGACTGGAGTGAGGTATCTGCAAAAGGAAAGAAATCCAATGCCAAACTCAAGCGTACAGAGAGCAGGTTTCTTACTAAAGGTTATCAGGAGCACATCAATCAGCACTAGGGAGACAGAGCAAGCAGTGTTACCCACTATCTTTGTAACACTTTAGACAAACATTTGAAAAACCAGTTTAACACACAAAAAAAAGCAGCGAAAGATAATCTCATATCTACTGGCAACAACTCTTACACAACAACAATAAACAATGAGCAGGTGGCCCAAAAAAGTGAGATTTTTTTTTTTTTTCATTCTGCTAGGGCTTCATTTGGTTTTGGTTTGTTTGGGTTTCTTTAAGTACATGATAAATGAAAACTAACAGGGAAACGGCTACAATAACAAAGAAATCCAAAACACTGCAGCAAAGTATAATTTGTAACCATTCAGAGTGAGTTCTGGACAATGTTCGAGCAGTGTCTTGAAAACACAAGCTCCTTCAGTGTGTTCTCCTTTAGGGAAGTCTTCCCTTCCTCATCTCTAGTATCAAACACACACCAACTTCAAGTACACGGCTGACAACCAGAACCCTTGAATGACTCAATTCTAGCTTACTGAAGGATGCTAACTCATACACTTCACAACTTCACTTTTCTGACCCCCGAGAAATGGCATCAGGTCACATATTCCAGACAAAAGGCAGACCTATGAAGCCACACAGATGAGACATAGCTATAAATCAGCAGAGATGCCTACTTTGCTATAGGTCTCCTCCCTGAACAAGGAACAAAATGAAGCCTGACCTGCGAGTTCCCCTACAGTCTATCAAAGAGCCATAGGCAAAGGTTACCTCATTTGCCACTAGCAGGAGGTCTGTGCAGGTATTAATGTAAGCAAAAGGGTATGCCCAATTTATGAAGTTTAGATCATTGCTACAAGCTCACTCCTAACTGAACATGAGGGACTGAATTTTAAACCATTCTCAGAACAGAAGTATTTTAATACCTTTTTTCCATTTTAATGGAGTTACAATTTTGAATCATTTACTCTCTAAAGGGAACAAGACGAATAAGGCAGGCAGAAGATATCTGCATTTCTAGGACATCAGATCTGAAGGAAAAGCAGGTTTTCAACTCCCTTCTACATTACAAAGCAGCATAACTTGCTCTAGAAAAAAAATTACCTTCTTTTTCAGCTCTCATTTCTTCCATTAAATCTACACACAAAACTGAAAATAATCTAACCGAACCTATAACCTCAGGAATCACTAAAAATGTATTCATCTGGAGGTTAAAATGGATTTAGGTATTTGCATATGGAAGTGGAATATGACAAGTAACATCCTGTATTAAAACTGTGTGACTGGCCTACTACATTTTTTCCCGGGGGAAAAAAAGCTCTCAAGGGAAAAAAAACAAAAACAAAAACTATTGAAGCACCAAGGAAAGGAGATTGGATGCTTTCTCCATCAGCAAGCCAGGAATTCAGTGTATAACTACAAGCTATCAAAGTCCTCCCCTCCTGCATATAGTTGCATTCTGTCAGAACAGCATGTTCACAAATGAATAGGATTTTACCCTTCTTCTGCAGCCTAAAGGTAAGCATCCTTCACATCTTCTGTTCTACAGAAGGTCTTAGACTACAGAAGCCTTACCTGTCACCACCACCACTGAAGCTCTTCACACAAGATTTCCTCTAACCTTGTTTAAGAGTGAAAAGAAATCTAGGATTTGCACAAAGTACATTCTATTACACTTCTCAAAGAAGTTCAAGTAGTTGCATGAGTCTAGGCTAACACAGTTTATACCTGCCCATTCCTTTTAAACAAGACTCACAGGTTACAGGAAAAGTATCTGCAGCATTTGGGATATGGGAAAGATGATGCCTGAAACATATGTTCACAGCCTTCACTGGAAGTAGGGTCAAGTCCTTCCCTGTTAGAATCTCATGTACGCAGTTTAGCTTCATAATCCAGTCGCAATACACAACCAAGTGTCTTTTCAACTAGGTCACTTAACTGATTTCACCGTGTGCTTCTGCACTGAGCAATCTTAAACATCAGAAAACTTCATATTAGGAAAGTATCAGCTCCAAAGTAAATGCTCAAATCTGCAAGAAAGCTGCTTCGCAGGAAAGGCTCTCTTAAAGAGACAGTATATTCAGAACTCCAAGAAACGTCTTACCAGGAAAGACAGAAAAAGTAGTTACACCTTGTATCAATCCCACGCCTGTATTGTATATGTTCTCTTTAATATTATACCTATTTCTTTTGCTATTTTGTAAGCTTCGTCTGGTGTCCTGGCAACTAGTCCATGTGGAACAGAAATGCCAGCCTCCTGCAACAGTCCCATGCTCAAGTATTCATGTAGTGACAGCCTCCTCTGTTGCTGTTGTTGCACCTGAAACCCATTATTGAGTATTCCTGGACTTCCACCAAGTACCTGAAGGAAAAGAAAGGGGGGGAGAAAGAAAAAAGAGAAAACAAACAAAAAAAGAACATGACTGTGTTTTGAAAAGCTGCTCTCTTTGTTTAGGTTAATAAGCCCACATATTAAAAAAGTACAGTTTAGTGTACCAATGCAAACACCTGAACACTTTATCGTACATTTGTACATTACCCTTCCACGTTAGTCATTCGTGTCAGGTCTGATTTTTGGAGGTTTTATCGAGGCAGTGGGAAAGAGCTGGGGAAGTTGCTAGCAGCGACAAGGACTTGGAGGATTAAAACACTCTTGACTATGTAGTTAGCATTTAAGTGCATCAAGGAATATCTCTGTAGGAAGAACCTCGAGGAAGTTTGGAAGCATAAGAGAACAGAGAAAAGCATGCAGAATAGGTTCGTTCAAAAGTTTTGGCAGATCACCTCCTTCTGCCAAACGAAGAACTAGGTCTTGGGGAGGAGGAGGAGCAGCAGCAACTAAGTTACACCACCTTCAGTGGTTATACACAGTGAATTCAATTTGCTACAGAACAGACTATTCAGCCTTCAGATGACTATCATGAAACAGAAAAGACTAGCTATGACCTATTTCAAACATCTACAGTGAATCAGAGGGTTGCCAAAAGTAACTTTAACATTTCAAAGGCTATATAAAATAAAACATGCCTAATATTCAGTCCTGAAAATTCCACTGTGGAATGAGTCTTAATTTCATCTGCAAAAGTGATGTACAGAACTCCAACAATTTCTGATAGATATTTGTATAAAGCAAAAAAGGGAGAAAACTATTTTTATTATAAAACATCAGATGTGGTACTACATGAGCAGTGCCTTTTAAAAAAGTACAGCTACTCCATGGACTTTTAAGAAGGCAGACTTCCAAAGCGTACCTTGGAAAGCAACTGTATTTCATAACAAGAAAATTATCAACCACAAAAGTCAAAAACGTTTGCGGTGTTTTTCATATTTCACTATATAGGAACGGGACATAAACTTGATACACATACGAAAAAGCAAACCTACAGAATTCAGCTAATCCATGTACACAGATTAGCACCGAGAGACTCAAGCTAAAAAGACTACAAAACAAACTTTGATACAAGGAAAACTTGGAAATTTTTTGTCGGTATGTACCATTGGCACAAGCACCACAAAAATCAGCCTGTATTAGGAAGTTTCTAACGGACTGGATTCTTATTAAATAAAGTAGGCACACAAACAACACAAGAGCTTTTCTGTGGCATTTCAAGCTAGTGAATCCACAAGAGCCTACTTAACCTCCCAAGGATTCCTTCTACAAACAGCCGGCCCTTTCCTTGGCACGAAACCCAGGCGGGAGGTGCTGACCGCTGGCGCTGCCCGACCAGCGGGGCCCGGGACGCTCCGCGTAACGCGAGAGGGGAACTCAGCGCGACCTTCCTCCCTATGTGGAAGGAGAAGTCTCCTGGACAGCCACACGCTCCAGACTCCCCAGCGCTTTTGTTTGCGCCGCTTCCCAGGGGTTCTGCAGCCAACAAAACGACCTCGAAAAGGCATTCGCAGGAAACAAGAGCAGAGACTAGGGAGATGTGAGCTGGAAGAAGAGTTTACTGGCACAGCCCGACCCCTCGTACGAGTAAGGGGACGGCGGAGATGGAAACACTGGGATTTCCAAGCAAATTAGAGGAGGGGGGGTTTGGAAAGGAAGGAAAAGGGAACCACGCCGAGAAGACCTGCCGCAAGCAAGAAGAGCAGCTGCGGGGGAAAGCACGCCAAAGGCGGGCACATGACTGCCAGCCCCGCCGCCGCGACAGGGCAGGACGGCCGCTCCTCCCGCCGTCGCTTCGCAAGGAGAGACCCCGACCCCAGCCGGCCCGGGCCTGACCCGGCCCTGCCCGCTCCGTCCCACCCCCATCCCGAGCGGCCGCTACCTTCGCCGTGGCGGTGCCCAGCGTGGCACGGAGGCCGCTGCCCCTCAGCCCAGCCGACACCCGGCTGCAGATCATGGAGGCCGCCATGGCTGAGCCCCTCCGCCCTCAAGTGCCCCTCCGGGCGCGCATGCGCCGCCAGCGGGACGGGGCGGGAGGCAGAGGGAACGGGGTGGAGCAGGAAGCGCTCGCGCGACTCCGCTCCCGCAATGACGGCATCCCGCGGCGCCAGGGGAGGGCCGGCGCGATGGCCGCCCAGGGCTGTGCCGTGCCGTGCCCGGACCGGCCGTGCTGCCGCCTGCCGGGGCGGACTGCGCACGGGGAGGTGGTTCACCGCCATCCTTCCTAGCCTCTCGTTTGTCAGCGATCTTGTTTTACGAAAGGGTTCTTTTCCAACAGGGATCCTACAAAGGGCTGCAGTCCTCCCAACAGCCGTCCCACCCGCGTTGGCCCTGGCCGGCGTCGCGTGTGTCTTCTCAAACAGGCAGAGAGGGCCTCAGCTGCCTTCTGCCATCCCTGCTTCGGGTCTGCTTCAAAATGGAAAATTTGTCATTATTTTTACATAGAGGATTCCCCCCCACCCCGTCTTTCAGGGTGTCTTCGTGCAATAACTCCAACACATCCATGACTGACCTGAAGACACAGTATTTCTCGGTACTTATTTTGCAGCCCATCTTCACTCTGCTCGTACTGGGCTCCTCCATCATGACACAGACCCATTTCTGCCTCACACAGCTGGAAGCTGCACCTCCACCTTTGCAGTTTCGTACGTGTACGTTTACCGTGGTGGCCTTGAGCCACGTCACTAACGAACTTAAGTGGGGGACAGATGTCTCCGCAGAAAACAGTGAACAGACCTTGCAACTCAAAAGCAGGCAAAGCTTTTTCCTCTAAAAGAAAACAGTAATTAGGAAAAGAGTAGTGGCCTGGGAAACTAGAACGAGGAATGTCCTCTACCAATAATAAAGAAAAATGCAGTTGTTTATATATTATATATAAATATATGTGCATATAAATTATGCATCATGGATGTCCAAGCTAGATCTGATCTGAAGGAAAGCCATGCCGCAGCTGTGACTCTTGTGAGCTTTTAGCTGGAATTACCCAATAACCAGACAAGTGGCATTTTTTTCTTCTGAAACTGAAACGCACTATCATAGCTTCTCCTTGGGCGAGTATTGCAAAAGATGGAGTAACCATGGTCCAAATTTTTTGCTTCTGGTCCTCTGCTGTCTGTGCATAGTGGTGCTGTCACCTGTTAGCATTAAAGCAAGCTGAGTGCTTAGCTCCGCACCTCTTACATTCAGATACTCAAGGTATGAGTACATGTCACTGAACCTGTAAGCAGCTGCAAAATTTTAAATAGACTGTCCAAAATTTTCCACCAAGGCTGATAAAAGACTTTCTTCTGCCAAAGGGGAAAAAAAAAAAAAATCCACTTAAACTTTGTGCTCTTTCTCCACCAAAATACCTCTCCTCTGCACATGCAGTGGCTCTTTGCTAGTTGCCAGGCCTGCCTGCAGCTCAATCACAGGACAATACTTGTATATCATGTCCACATACAAACTTCACGAAATCTCATAACTCTGGGAGATTCTCTGAAATTACTTCATCCCTGGAAAGCAGAAGAAAGAACATGCAACAAAATTTACAAAGATGATGTAATGAAGCTTGGCAAAACTTAAAACTTTTAAGCTTAAAAGCCCAAAGCTACTGTTCAGAGACTAGTACTGGCCACAGGTCAGGAAACAGAACTTACATCCTCACTCCCTTGCTTGCTCCTGCAAGATAATTGGGCAAATCTCTCCAGAGTTATAACTGATTCTTGCCTTTGCAAAGAGCTACAAGACATTCAGAGTACAACTACTATTGCATCTTCTTCTCAGTACGAGTAACTTCGTCCAGATTTAAGATAAGAAGGTTTTTATCTTTTATACATCAAAAGAAGTAATGTTACATGGTGTTGCAATATTGAAGGACTTCGAGAAAGACTGTGGCAGCTGCTGCCATTGTTTATAGTCTGATACACAGCTGCATAGAGAGCTTTAAGTATTTGACTTCCTTCTCAGCTGCGAGAACTGGTCTAACTGGGATTCACTGTAAAAACGCATGAAATTCTGCCTGCTTTCTGTCTGACCAGCAGTGCCACCGTCCGGCTCAGACTGTCAGTACAAGGTGATCGAGAGTTAATGCAACCCAAATCCCAAAACCATCAGTTCTTGTAATTGACATGTTCAGCTTTTCTGTGCTTTGTTAGAGAAATAGGAAGAGATAATGATGTTGGTTACAATCAGGCAAATTCCTAGTGAGTCCAGTTAAAGTAACTCAGGTTTCCATAGGCTCAGCCTGGTTCAATACCTGATCCACACTCACAGAGATGATATTCAAGGAAAGGGGAATGCACTGTAGGATTCTGATAGATACACAGATATTTTGGTTAAATCTCCAGAAACTTCTAGATACATGTTCCTTCCTGTTCAAAATTTAAAATGGTGAGATTTCTTGCTAAGGTTAAAATAAGCTTTTTAACACAGGCTCCCTCCGAAGCTGTGTTTAAAGCTATAAAGAAGGGAAAAAAGGTACATTGCAAATGAGCTAGAAGAAGCAAAGATATTTCAACAGGCAGACAACTGTTTGAAGCCAAATAAAGCATCCCAGAAGGCTCAAGCATTATGAAATAGATACAAATTTGCTCTATTATGGATTTACCACACCTACCTAGTGACAATGGTAAAATCTGATTTGCTTCCCAGACCATGTAAGCTCCACTGGCCACCATTTAAGTTGAAAACTATTAGGACAGAGGGTCTTGCCAAGGACACCTGAGTGAGAAAGCCAAAGCCACTACTAAGGCTGTGAGTTTAGAGAGTAGAAAATTCCCAAGAACAAAAGAAGAGGTTTAGCAGGGGCTTAAAAAGCATCCCAGTACCCACAAAGAAAACCTCACTGAGCTTCCCAGAACACTTTTAGATGAAGACAGGAGGGAGGAGCCCACTTTTTTGGTATGGTAAGTGAATAAACTGGTTCAGCTGCTGGACCAGCCAAGGTCAGAGGAAAAGACCTGACTTGAAGCAAAGTGAGAAGAATCCTTCAGTGGTCTCTATATTGCTTTACATAGCACATCTTGCAGCCAATGGATTCTCTCTGCATTGCTTGTCTGTAGGACTACTGTCAGACTTGACTGTGGACAAACTGCAGGTTGCTAAGAGGACCCTCAGGAGCATATAACAACATCTGCAATATAAGCAGGTTATTCCATCTGTTCTTCCACTGACTGTCGTAGAGACAAGGGAATCTAGTGTCCTTCCCTGAAGGTGCTCCAGTGTCTCTCCTGCAAGGATTCTGACATCTTCACCTGTCCTTGCAACAGGCATTTAATGTATGCAGTCCCAGGTCTAGATGGGTGCAGTTTCCTACAGGGGACAGTCAGAATATTAAGCACCAGCTCACCATCTCTCCCAATATATGAACTGGGGAACACAAGGGAAGGCTGGTAGGTGAAAGGTTCAATGTAAGCAAAAGGATTTTCCTTGCAAAAGTGATTGTTTTGTAGAGTGTAGTGTATAGTTAAGCTGTGGATCACCTAGCCATGAATGCTGCAAATGAGCCGGCAATGTGCTCTTGCGGCCCAGAAGGCCAACCGCATCCTGGGCTGCATCAAGAGGAGCATGGCCAGCAGGTCGAGGGAGGTGATTCTCCCCCTCTACTCTGCCCTCGTGAGACCTCACCTGGAGTATTGCGTCCAGTTCTGGAGCCCCCAACATAAGAAGGACATGGACCAGTTGGAGAGGGTCCAGAGGAGGGCCACAAAGATGATAAGAGGGCTGGAGCACCTTTCTTATGAGGACAGGCTGAAAGAGTTGGGGCTGTTCAGCCTGGAGAAGAGGAGGCTGCGGGGTGACCTTATAGTGGTCTTCCAGTACCTCAAGGGGGCCTACAAGAAAGATGGGGAGAGGCTGTTCAGGAGGGCCTGTTGTGATAGGACAAGGGGTAATGGTTTTAAAATAGAGGGAGGTAGATTCAGATTGGATATTAGGAATAAATTTTTTACCATGAGAGTTGTAGAACACTGGAACAGGTTGCCCAGAGAGGTGGTGGATGCTCCATCCCTGGAGACGTTCAAGGCCAGGTTGGACGAGGCCCTGAGCAACCTGATCTAGTTGGAGATGTCCCTGTTCCTTGCAGGGGGGTTGGACTAGATGACCTTTGAAGGTCCCTTCCAGCCCTAACCATTCTATGATTCTATGATGGAAGTTTACATGGGCTTCTTAAAGAAGAGAAATGAGAAGAGGGTTAGTAAATAACAAAGAAGCCACCTCTGCCTTGAGTCGTCACTGACCCACAAATGGCCGAAGAGTAGTCAAAAGCCCTATCATGATTTCTTGCCTATTATATTGCAGACATCTACTCTGGACCACCGGGTACTGTCCTAGATGGATTTTTGTCCTGAGCTAACAGACACATATTCTTCTGTCTCTGGCTGCCCTAGGATTGAATACACTCAGAAGTTTCATAGAAGCTGGAGCACAATCCATCTTTGCCAGAATATGAGTTGCCCAAGGTCACTTAAAATGTGAATGGCAGAGCTACAAATAAAATAAAATTGTCTCACCACCTACACTCATTCTGATGACTCAGTCTTGTCTGAACACAGAAAAGAGATAATTAACAAGTATCGAAGACAGGAACACTCTCTTCGCAGCACAGCTCTAATCTGTCCTATTGCTCTTGCATATGCACACCATGATTCTCTATGAATCGTTGTGAAGATAGTGACCACTGTTGGGCTGACAGCATGTCCGGATGTCAAAGAGTACTCTTAAGGGAACCAGGTATGAATGATAATTCCATCACTGATATAAAAAAGAATATTCCAGTATTAATAATGTACAGGAGTTCATGATAGTCAGTGAAGGTTGTAGGAATCAACCTTTTTTTTTGCTCAGCTAGGCCCTTTCTGAAGTATGATATTAAAAGCAAGGATTCTATGTTCTATGATAAGGAAACATAATGTAGAAAATCATAGAATCATAGAATCATAGAATCGTTAGGGCTGGAAGGGACCTTCAAAGGTCATCTAGTCCAACCCCCCTGCAAGGAACAGGGATATCTCCAACTAGATCAGGTTGCTCAGGGCCTCATCCAACCGGGCCTTGAACGTCTCCAGGGATGGAGCATCCACCACCTCTCTGGGCAACCTGTTCCAGTGTTCTACAACTCTCATGGTAAAAAATTTTTTCCTAATATCCAACCTGAATCTACCTCCCTCTATTTTAAAACCATTACCCCTTGTCCTATCACAACTGGCCCTCTTGAACAGCCTCTCCCCATCTTTCTTGTAGGCCCCCTTGAGGTACTGGAAGACCGCTATAAGGTCACCCAGGAGCCTCCTCTTCTCCAGGCTGAACAGCCCCAACTCTTTCAGCCTGTCCTCATAGGAAAGGTGCTCCAGCCCTCTTATCATCTTCGTGGCCCTCCTCTGGACCCTCTCCAACTGGTCCATGTCCTTCTTATGTTGGGGACTCCAGAACTGGACGCAATACTCCAACTGAGGTCTCACGAGGGCAGAGTAGAGGGGGAGAATCACCTCCCTTGACCTGCTGGCCACGCTCCTCTTGATGCAGCCCAGGACGCGGTTGGCCTTCTGGGCCGCAAGAGCACATTGCCGGCTCATATTGAGCTTCTCGTCCACCAGTACTCCCAAGTCCTTCTCCTCAGGGCTGCTCTCGATCCATTCACCACCCAGTCTGTATTTGTGCCTGGGATTGCCATGACCCAGATGTAGGACCTTGCACTTGGCCTGGTTAAACTTCATGAGGTTGGTACGGGCCCACCTCTCCAGCCTGTCGAGGTCCCTCTGGATGGCATCCCTCCCTTCCAGCGTGTCGACGGCACCACACAGCTTGGTGTCATCGGCGAACTTGCTGAGGGTGCACTCCATGCCACTGTCCACGTCACCGACAAAGATGTTGAAGAGGGCCGGGCCCAACACGGACCCCTGAGGGACGCCACTCGTGACCGGTCTCCACATGGACATCGAGCCGTTGACCACTACTCTCTGAGTACGGCCATTGAGCCAATTCCTTATCCACCGAGTGGTCCATCCATCAAACCCATGCCTCTCTAGTTTAGAGAGAAGAATGTCGTGCGGGAAAAATCTTATAAGTCTCATAAATTCTGATATTAAAAGGTGACGAAAAAACATTGTTTGGAGTTTAATGTGAAGCCAGGAGAATGTTGAGAATTATGCAGATCATAAATTCATAATAAAGCATAGGGAAAGGTAAAGTAGCTAACTTCTGCAAAATTTCCCTTCTGTTATTTGGGGATCCTTTCTTAAGTAGAGGGATCATTTGTGGAAATTCTAGTATTTCAGCTGGAGGTGAGCAGTCTGCATTTCTTCTCTTTACTCAGTCTTCTCCATAGCGTCATTGTTGGTCACTCCATCAAATCAGTACTTACTCTGACAGTCCAGCCAGTGGCACATTAGGGATGCTGTGAATCCTTGCCTGCATTTTATCCACAGATTTCCTAACAAGGAATTTCTCTAGCAGTATACTATTTGACAGTCATGGAAAAGGAAGAGACTAAGTTTAAAGGCAAAGCCTGGAAAGGAAGTCAGGCCACAAGGGACCTAACCAGTGACCCTGCCACATCAACACATCTTTCTTTTCCTCCACTTCCCAGTAAGTTCAGGCAAGCAGATCAAGTTCATTTCTTCTCCTGCAGTGAAATTTGGATAAGCATTGCAGCCAGTCTTTATCATCATAATGCACTGACTAAATCTTTAGGTCTGAATCCTATCTTTGAGCTTTGGAAATCAGATCAGAGGTACATAGCTCAGGGTCAACGTTCAACAGCTTATTGTTCACACCACAGTAAACTGTCTATTTGCAGGTAAGAATCAGCACAAGACATTATCACAGAGGGCCTGAACAAGTACTAAAAACAAAAGGTGTTACTTCTCAGTGTTCTGTGGTATTTAAAGAGTTGGAGCAAAAACTGTTTTCTCACCCATCTTCTTTCATTTTTCTTAATTACTGTTAAAATGCATTTTGTGGAC
Source organism: Tauraco erythrolophus (assembly GCF_009769465.1). Taxonomy (NCBI): domain Eukaryota; kingdom Metazoa; phylum Chordata; class Aves; order Musophagiformes; family Musophagidae; genus Tauraco; species Tauraco erythrolophus. Next base: position 104,868,754 of record NC_141465.1, read on the forward strand.
TTCAGGAAATTCTAGATGGACACATACATAATTTCAAATCTTATAAAATGAAGGGAAAAGAAAAATTGTGACAAGCAATTAATATTATTGATATGAAAGCATATTTGTAACTGTAAAGAACTAATATCAAGGAAATTAAGTGAAACAATCTGAAATTTTAAGAAGGCAAACGAAAGCAGAATAGATGTATTGTCAAAAATCTAAAAATCACAAGAGTTGTGTAGAAGGGGGGGAAAAATAGGGGATTTAGGGATGAAAATAGAACACATTTTTACACGGAGTAGTGCATCTTGGCTTAACAAATTGCATGACAAGCTATTGAACAGGAAATAACTCCTGTCAGCTACTCTCTGATTTTTTATGCAAGTAATGATAGGAATACATGAAATATTCAGACACATCTTGCAAGGATCTGAGTTCTCTTAAGCTATGTGAGTGCAAAAAGGAAAGTCTGGTTTACTGCTGTAGAACCAGACTGTACTAGAGAATCCTGTTTTGTCTAAAACTTCCAAAGCACTTACTGCACAATATCCTAGTAGAAGACATAGCTACCAACTTCATGCAAGACTCTGCTTACAAGCATGGCAGTATTTATTCCTGTTGAATCAAGACAATTTAGTGATTGAATCTAAATGGAAAAGGCAATGCCAAAAAATTGCATTTGGTTTCTCTCCTTGTTTTGCATAAAGCAGCTACTCTTTACATTTGGACTGCCATAAAAAAAAAAAACAAAAACAAAAACACACAAAAACAGCAAATTAAATGTGTAGGTAAAATTTGCACGGACAATTTCAAGTGTACTCTTATTAGTATAATATGTATCTTTAGTGCAATTTCCTACATTTTTAAGATAGCCAACTTGAGGAGAAGAAAAGGAAAAATATCAGTCATGGACTTCTGTTATCCCCGTTGAAGAAGGAAGCTGTAGATTATGAACCTCTCCTAATTACCACCTTTCCTAACGTTAAAAGTGGCACAGCTAGAGTGGCGCCATAGCTGTATTTACCTGGTCAACACAGAACCACAGCTGCATAAAGCAGGCTGGCATCCTTGTGGAAAAGACTCTGGCACACAACTAAAGCCAAGTGTCAACAGAACAGCCCAGCAGAGAATGAGGACAAGAGCTCCTGTTTTAGACGTGAGTGTGCAGCATTCCACTGTGGGGAAGAAAGACAGGATTTTCACCCAAAACATGTGAAGACTAAATACTGTCTTGCCGTCACCGCCTGCCAGAGGCAGTGTATGACAGCTCATTGGATCACGTCTCGGCTTCATTGACGATGTGAGCAGCTTTTGACTGAAGTCACTTGTTGATACTCATTTCTGGTGACTTAACTCACTTGCTGATACTGAACACGACAAGGGCAGAGAGCCCCGAATTCTCAGCTGTGAGGCAAAACTACCTCCCAGTTCTAACCAACAGCATCTCAAGAAAAAGTGGTTACATTTAAGCTGAAGGGACTGGAATATGCCACGTGAGGTGAAACACTCAGGTCGTAACAGCAAGCCTTTAAAAAGCTCTGTGCACAAACGCACAGGGATTTACTGACACTAACTTGAATAGATTTTCATCCTTTGACCACTAAGCGTCTTTTTCCTCCTGAAAGGTTTTTTTGTTCCCAAACCCAAATTGTATTCCCCAATGTATCTCCCAGAAATAACCAAATTGGCTTTGCTGAAATTACCCCCAAAAGTTGATGCACAAACATAACATGCTAGAAATTTATAGGATTGGTATTTATAGTTTAGTTTAGTAAACTTTCAAACACTAAACCCAAGAAATTAGAAACTACTAAGCAACTTCAACCATACCTGCTATCTCCACAAGAAATAAAAATCATCCACACGTGTTCATGTTTCTGTAGCACTGTATGTTCCAGGAGATCTCAAAGGACTTAACAGATCCAGGCCTCTGAGATCTTACAAGCTTTGTCATCTTTTCTTGGCTTTAGGGAGATGAATGGTCTTCAAATTAGTGTAGCTGCTTATATCAGAGTTAGGAGCTACTTGCTTCCATGAAATTAAAAAGTAAAATAATTATTTAAACCAAAACGTGCAGACCTTATAACAAATTTCTGTATTTTTGCAAATACTGAGTTAGTAAGCAGAAATCTTAACCTGCTGCCAGAATAGAGTCATAGAACAGTTTAGGTTGGAAGGGGTCTCTGAAGGCCATCTGCTCCAACTCATTGTCTTCCCCTCATGCCACCCCTTGCTCAAAGCAGGGCCAGCATCCAGCAGGTCACTCAGGGCTACGTCCAGTCAGGTTTTCAGCCTCTCCGGGGATGGAGGTTCCACAGTCTCTTCAAGCGACCTGCTCTAGGGCTCTGCCACTCTTGCCCAAAGACTCTGCTCTAGCAGAAACAAGTCGGTCTCCAGGAGACTCACTTCAGCTTCCAAACCAAAGGAGTTCTGGCACTGCCTTATTAGGTGAGGCTGAGCTCTCTGCACAGTAATATATAATGGTAGAGATGCACATTCCATCCAACTAAAACTGCAACAGAACATTACTGATTTCCTTTGAAAAAAAATTTACAGGATTTTCTTACGTGATCAGAACTTATTTATGTTTCAACCTAAAAACAACAAATCACACACTTCCAAATTTCTGGTACTGATTTCTCTCAAGCTGTAACATTACAACAATGGATGATTTATGCTAAGAGACTTGGCGATTTAGTGGAAGCATGAGGTGTCATAGAAACATTTCTGCTAAAATACAAGTAAGGAAACTGTTAACAATGTTAAAATTTAAATTTTCAGTATTAGGGTCCAGGATGACAACCAGCTGCTTGAATGCCAGTGAGGGAAAATCTTTACGTCTTTCAAGCTCATGTTTCAAGTCAGCCTGCTGGCAGGACTCCGATGCCATGCACTGCTGTCACATTCCACCCAGCTTCTGAATGCCAGTTTTGCAATGTAAAATATTCAAACATAATCCCTTACATCTTCCAATTTACAAGAAGTTCTTACTTCTGCCAAGCAAATGTGAGTATGTGGCAAATTCCACAGGAAGGGAACTGTGTGCATGAGATTCTCAGAAAGACAGATGTTTTCTGATCGTATAGCTGGTTTTCAAGTAGCTTTTTTTACAGTGTGTGCTTTTCTGACCTGGTTTCTCTGTGTGTTCTTAAGGAACGGCTGCGTAGTCATTTTAATCTGACATAAATCTGGCCTGCCACTTACATGGTTAGTCCATCATTCTTGTTCCCAGCTGCTCACACTCACTGCATCCCTTGTGCCAATTCAATCACTCATGTACATGAGCTGTAAATCATATTGGGGAACCCATCCTGCTGAAAAATTAATCTTTTTTCCAGTTTGCTGAGTTAGGTTTGGCTTCATGCTATGTTTAATCTGATCTAACTCTGTTCCATCCTCTCCCTCTGCTGCCCACAGCATGCTAGAAAACAAATTGACCAAAAAACCCCGTTTTTGGAACCAGATCAGTTCATGCATACAGTTCGCTGCACAGCCACTTCAATAACAGCGCGAGCATGAGGAACAAGTGCTTGGGCCTGAGAAGTAGATGCCTCAGCCAGGACGCATGCTGGTTTAAATACACTGGTTTAGCTGTTTATCTCACAGGAGTACTTTGTCAGATAAATACTAATAAACAAGTTTACAACAGCACATAAATAACATTGCAAGCTTTTCAACATATTACTATAGTAGAAGATGCTGGTTTACTTTCTCATTCTTTGCTTGTTCTCTCGCTTTTCTTCAGTGGATGTCTGTTGACCACCACTCAAGAAATACTGGCCTATATTTACTTCATGATCTGTGCAAAACCTCTGAGTGCATGCTCACATCCGAAATAAATCCTGAAGAGAAACCAATCAGAATAGATTCAGTCAACAAAATGTCTTTTATTTTCACACAGTATTTTTTATGTTAATGACCACAAACACAAAATGAAGAAATGGAAACAACTAAATACAAACATCTGGATAAAGCAGATTTCAAAACATTACCAAAAAAGCTATTCTGACAAGCATAACTGTATGAATATTTTCTTGTATTTAAAAAGATATGAGTAGAATCACAGCGGGCCACCCCTGAACTCGTTTGTAAATGCTGTTTGGTATAAGGTAAGGAAAATGGTATACACAGAATAGTTTGTTCAGGTAAACAGCCTTCTGGCGTTTTAATATACTGGACCAGAATGAGCTTAGTGGGTGAGGAAAGTCTTTGATTTTATCTTATATTCCACATAATTATATTCCTATAATTAACTGTGAAAATTAAGGTAAACATTTGCTAGCAGAAATTGTGACGACTTCTTTATTAGTCAGCAACTGTTATTCTGCCTCTGGATCTCTGCTTGGCTGAGGCTGTTTATTTTTTTTAATGATTTGTCAAGTGACACTTCAGAGTCAGACTCTCCACGCAGCAGGAACCGTGGGCTAAACTAGGAGGGGCCACTTGTTAAGCTCTGAACAAACGTGCAGTCAGAGGCCAGCTGGCACCCTGATCTCCAAGAAACCGAGCTGTACCTATTTTGTTTGGTTTTAGGTGGCCCTCATTTCCACAAACGCTTTCTCAATTCTCAGTGACCTCGCTAGTTCCTTCGTATTCAGAGGCAAAAAAAAGCAAAAAACAAAAAACAAAAAACAACCCACCGAACATAAGTACAAAACAGAAAGCCATTTCGCCGTGCAGGCAGTATTTCTCCCTCTGGTGAGCCTGCCTGGGCAGCTATCCGCTTTCCTCATTACGTGACAGTTGCTGCCCGCGTACTGCCGGCAGCCGCGTCCAGCAGAGTCCCGCACCAACGCTCCGCCTGCGACTATTTACCGGGCGGAAGCGAAGCGCCACGGTGCCCCTCACCGGCTCGGGCGGGAGGGCTGGGTGGAGCGGCGCGGCCCGGCCTCCGCAGCCCCCTCAGCCACCCGCGCCGCCCGCGCGGCGCGCATGCGCGCCTCGCGCACTCCCAACGGCCTCCCGAAGCCCGGCCGCAGCCTGATTGGCGGAGCCGCTGCCGCGCTCCGGGCCTGAGGGAAGAGCAACCTCCCCCAGCGTCCGCGCCCGACATGGACGAGACGGCGCCGCCGCCGCGGCCCGGGATCGGCGTGGGGGTGGTGGTGACCAGCCCCGCGCACCCTCACTGCGTCCTCCTGGGCAAGAGGAAAGGCGCGGTAGGGGCCGGCACCTACCAGCTCCCCGGAGGCCACCTGGAGTTTGGGTAGGAGCCCCGAACCCCCCGCCCCCGCCGGACGCTGGCGGAACGGAAAGCCGCCCGCCCGCCCCGGGCCCGCCCTTCCCTGCCCTCTCCTGAGGCGGCCGTGCCTTCCCCCGCGCACAGGGAGAGCCTGGCGGAGTGCGCCGCGCGGGAGACGCTGGAAGAGGCGGCGCTGCGGCTGCGCAACGTGCGCTTCGCGTCGACCGTCAACTCGGTGTGCGCCGCGGCGCGCTACCACTACGTCACCGTCCTCATGAAGGGCGAGGCGGAGCCGGGGGCGGAGCCACGCAACCGCGAGCCAGAGAAGAACGAGGGTGAGCAGCGCGCGCCGCCAGTGCTGGCCTCGCCGCCGTCGCTCGGGCGGCTCAGCGCGGAGAGCCGCAGGTGCGGCCGTTCTCCCGCTCGGTTGTGCCGTAACGCGCGTTTTTAGCTTGGTTTATTTTACGTTTCCCTTTATCGCCGCGCGCTTGGACGTAATGAGGTGAGGGAGTGGCTACGGGCACGTTCGTTTTTGCGGATCTGAGAAAACGGTCGCTTCCGGTAGGGGCAAGACTTAAGGGGAGGAAATTAATTCATAAGTTTAAAATAACTGCGTATGCAGCAGGGAGCTTGAACATGTCGTTGGTGGTTTCTGTACGAGAACCATCCACCCAGGCTTGCGGAGGCAGAATTGTTATGTGATTAGTTTTACACTCTGGCTTTTTCTTTTTTTTTTTTTTTTTTTTTTTGTTTCCTACAGGTTGGGAATGGGTTAAATGGGATGAATTTCCTCCAGCAGATCAACTCTTCTGGGGCTTACGCTGTTTGAGAGAGCAAGGTTACAATCCCTTTACAGAAGAGCTCGATCACCTAAAGGGGTACACGGGAAGTCACCAGCTAGTGTAAAAGCCGATTGTACGTTATGTAACAAACTAAAGGACAGACCTGCTTTTTTGGTACACAAGAGAAAAGGATGTTAAAATACTACCCTTCCTAAAGCCAAAAATATGCCAAATGTTTCAGTGCTTTTACTGTATTTCACATGACAGTTGTCTCATTCCAGAGCTCTTTCTAGCTCTAGTGTGTACCAATTAATGTTTTCTTTTATAGAAAACTCACAGTGTTTTATCTGGTTAGTCTTTATATAGATGAATAATAGACCTTTGGAAGTCAGAACTAGTCAGAGAAGCTTACTCACTTGGAAACAGTTACAGCATCAGTGCCAAGAGAAACGGATTTGTTTTAGCCACTGTCCTCCCTTCTCTGTAAAACTACTTTGTGTATCATGCTGCTTTCCTCTAATTCTAAATCTTGGACCAAATTTTAAACTTAGCCATGTCTCATAGCTTCAGTTAAGATACTGTCGTGAACCGAAGTCACATTTTCCAGACAATGCCTCATTCTCCTGCAGACAGTTATGTATACTTGGAAATCAGAGTACTACAGACGTGAAAGGGTTGCGGTGGCTTGTGTAGGAAATGAAGATTCTCTGACCCTTCTTGCCACCCACTTTTCATTACAGAGTTCTGTTTTCAGCCTCAGTTACATTAGAATTCATTTGCAGAAGTGTTTCAGATCTCTGCAGCTGATCTTCATTTCTGATCATTTTACTGAACTCTTTAACAGAGAGGTGCCTACAGTGTTCTAGTAGGCTGACACAAACAACATTGTACAACTTAGTCTCATTTACAGGTGTAGCTCTGCCACAGACAGTCATACTTTCTGGCTAAAGAGGGTTGTCGAACAGCACAGCTGGGTGCAATTCTGTATGGCTACTGGGGTTTGACAGAATTGTTAATTATCAGTTTAATGTGACTAAATGATTGAATTGGTAGTGAATGAAAGCACAGAACACAAAGATCTATACAAAAGTAATGAGTTTCAATTTTTTGTTTTTCTAGGATCTGTAACCAAATTTGATTCTTTTCCAGTTGTAGTCATTAGGACATCAGCAATTAATTGTAGGATAAGGATGGATTATTACTTTTAAAAAAATCACTAACTGGCTTTTTTTTCTCTTCAGGGTTCTTTTAAAACACAGTTTTCGTCTGTTTCCTTTAGATACACCCACTGTACAAAATGTTCTGAGATACCTTTAATTTCTTTTAAATAAAATATAAGCACAATGCTTAAAAATTAAAATTGTCTAAAATGATGAATTGACTTGTTCTTAAAAGAAATGAGCTTGAAGGGTTTAAAGCTCTTCCTTGCTTTGCACATGAATTTTTTTAAGTAGAGATGGCTCTTTTTGCTGAGAAGCAGAGTGATACAAAGTGTAAGAATGCTCCTGACAATCGCAAGCCTCCTGCTTAGAATTTGAAGTATTACAGGCAACATCCCTTAGGACAGATATTCTCTCTCTCAAGTGAAGAAGATAATGTTACAAAGCAGTTTTGAAATGGGAAATATCACTGAAAATTCCTTCACTACTGCATCTTTGTAGAAAGCTTTTTTTTTTCTATTCAAAAGTGGAGATTTTCTTCCTGAAAGCAACTTTATGTACACTGAAAATTATTGCATTCAGCTGTCAATGAAAAGCCTGTAGGAACAGTTGACAGATGTCCTGTCCATCTGTTCCAAAGAATAATGAAAAAAAAAAATCAAAATTATTTAGTGCAATTTTAAATTTTAGAAGGCATCTAGCTCCTGATGGGAAAACAGGTCACTGTAAAATGGTTTGTAATGGGATAAGTATTTTTTTACTGTTAATGGTTATAGACATTCTATCTGTTGTAAATATACAGGTAGTTACTGAATTGAGGTCACAAACAGCATCTCCATATGTCAGGGTTTCTGTACCCTTTCTAAGTGGACTGATTAAATGACTACAGTGCATTACTACAACCAGCTGTCAGCAATCCCTGACTTAAATAACTTGTTTTGTAAGTAGTGTTTCTGCCCCCCCCCCCAAAAAAAATTTGATTCTCAGTAGTTTTTAGCTGCTAAGATTTGGTCCTTTCAGTTTAATGTTATGTTTACTTTGATTTTTGGTACTTCGGCTAAATAGGAAAATCTATGTACACATCTAAGCCACTGAATACTAGAACACACAGTTAAAACTTTGTGGTTTGCTATATTGCTTGTTATAGATAGAATTCACCTAAAATGGCATTATAGTTATCCAGCATTGAGAAAAATACTCCTCAACAGTATATGGTTTGCAGCACTTATGTAAAGAACCTGATTTGGATCCATCTTATACCTAGAGGCTGATTTATGTGAAATGAACAGTGGGCAGAGCTGTTGTCTTTCCTGTTTCTTAGATGTAACACATTGGTCCCATTTAATCCTTTTAATAGAGTAGCAAACAACCCAGAAAAAGTTGTCATCATCATTTCCGTTCACTCTTACTCAGGTCTGGAAACAATCACCCACCTCCACAATATGTCAGTTAGTAAATCACATGATATAGCCATGTAAGAGTTTTGGGTAGACTGTGCATTACACTTTTCATAGCTACTAATTATCTCTGTGCTTCATTCCAAGAAAAGAATGTCCTTATAAATGAGAAGGCAAAAGAGACTAGTAAGCTGTGGCTCTTTCATAAGATGTGTTGAGAGGGGTGTTTAGGGAAAAAAATACTAATCCCATGGTACAAAGCCGTAAGAAACCGCATTTTGTAATACTGTGTACGATTCTGATCATGCACTTTTAAGAAAAAACAATGTGAACTAGAACAGGGATAGGTAAGGTTAACTAGGGTGATTGAGACAGGGCAGGTGTACTGGGATTAACATAAATTAAAGAGGAAATGGTTGTCTCGAGACATTGGGGGTAAACATCAAAAAGGAAAAGATGATACTGAAAAAGGTTAAAATATGTATGTACATGAATTAACTTTAGACTGCAAAATAGAGGTGAAATTTTAATAACTCTGAAAATACTTCCAAAAGGAAGTATCCAAAACTTCAGTTGAGACAAAACCAAATTCCCTGTTTCTCTTAAAACAAAAACCACTGCCCCGTATTATGTGACTGAACCTAATTGAAGAGGCCCTTTTCATTTCTACATCCTTATGGGATTTGTACATGTATTGGTCAGATGTGACAGCTTTACTGACAGCAATATTTGAAAAATTATCTGAGCAAATGAGGAAGTACCTGATTTAGCACTTCCTGCGAGGAATCTACAAAATGGAAAAAAGTGGAGACAATTGTCATCTGTGCTTCAGGAAGCCTTGCTGCAGGGCAGAAACCTGAAACTGCCACAAGCAACAGTTCACATATTAGTTTTCTGATTTGATCAGAGGGTTACTTAAGAGAAAAGCAGCTGTCATAAAATGACTTCTTAAGCAAAACAGAACAAGGAAAGGAAAGCCAAGGGAAGTGTGTTTGGAAAGATGAAAGAACATTGTAGCTGAGGCAGGAAATGCAACTGCTGAAGTAAACAAATTAGCAGGTTCAAAGAACTGAAAAAATTATAGATGACAAGAATAAAGAATCTGTGAGTGCTCTGAACTGAAAGGAGCTGAACCTGCAGCATGCCCCAAAGCATGTCATCTCCAGGGTTGCAGGATGCTTAACCAAAGCATTGGTGAAGCCTTGCAAATGGGCACTCCATGTCACTGCCTCAGGATCTGCCCGGTTATGTGTGTACCTGATAAAGCTCAGCTGAAAAGGACAGACTTTCAGTTCCTGACTGCTGAGGTGCTTCTCATATAAACTTGGCATTTTGCAAAGGGGAAAACAGGAGTACAAACTTCCTGAAACTTGATCAGAATTCAGCCACATACTGGGATAAGATGTGGCGAGTATTGAAGTTACACAATAACTCATCTAAAAATTTAAGTTTGCAAAATGAAACAAAGTTACATCAAAACCGAGTTTATTTATGACAAATCACTCATTATATATTACAATAATTACAAACTTTTTTTTTTACACCTTATTGCCATGTTTCTGTTCTCGGTACACAGATGATCAAGAACACGGATTTAGGCAGTAACAAAAAAAGATGTTAAAATTACAAATTTCCTGTCTCATTTCTGTGCCATAGAAAAGGCTATCATGAAAAAGAGTAAAGTTACTAACAAACATACAAGGGGATTCCCCTTACACGTTTTTTCCCAGGAAGGTTTATCATCCAATGTATAGTAAATGTATATATACACACACACACACCCCTCTTGCAAACATACACATTTACATAATCACTGGAAGTTTGACATCTCTCTTCCAGCAGAAAGCTCCCAGTCATTTTACTTGAACAGCTAATAGAAAAAAAAAAATTCTCAAGTCCAGGGTTTTAATTTAGTCACCCTATTTCTGAGCCAGCTGTTATCTTCTCCCTACATAGGGCCACCAGCATTAACAAAAGGGTATTGCAGTTTGTGACGAACAGCATCCAACCTACCTTCACCACAGGAAAGGTCTGCTAGGGATACTGTCCCCCTTGTACCTAGTCTGAGTCACTGCTGCTGCTCGAGGAGTCTGTTGACATAACTTCTACATCATCTTCATTCTCTTTATTGTGTCCTGGAGGCTCCAACATGAAGTCATTACTATGATTAGGAGGTAGCATGTTCATTGACATATCACTTGACTGCCAAGGATACTGAGGAGCGAGCACATCTGAAAAAAAAACAGCATAATCAATCAACTATCAGCTTTGTTTACTGACAAATGCAACAAGGCACTTCAACCAGAACTCCAATTTAAAATTAAAACAAATCTTAAAATCCTTCCTGAATTTCAGACACATGAAACCCTCCAACAACAGCTGGAAAACATCTAACAATGGAGCTGTTCTAGCACTGTAAAAGCGTACTCTGCCAGAGAGGCCCACTTATGCAGGTGGCTCTTGATCTCTCATCACTCCACTTCAAAACAGTATATATTCATACAGAGCTTTTCGCCTTCAAAGCACAGTTTGAACTGACTTAACATCCACAGCCGCTGGCAGTAATGCAAATGGTCACCCCTTGTCAGTATGCAAAAACAGATGAAAACATTAGATCAAAAAAAATACTCAACACAGACCATAGAAATTCAGAGTAAAATGTTTTATCCAAATTTGGCTGAAACACCTTGGTTATAGTTTTCCCAACAGCAAGTTTGGTGCATCAAGGACAAAAGAGAAGAGTGTCCTACTACAACAACAGGGCCACAGACAGAAATACGTGAGAGGGGGGGATGCCCCACTGTGGCCCAACCAGGCCAGCCTCAGTTGCCTCTGACTTCTCCCAGCTCTCATTCATTCTTCTCTTAGCTCTGATTCATTCTTCTCTTCTCCTCCTACTTCCAAAGTCATCCCACACTGTACTCCTTACCAACCTACTCTCCCCTCACAACATTTCCTAGTGTTCCTCTCCTGTCCTTGCCTCCAAATTGGCTCCCAGTTCAAAGCTGCAGTACACATCTCTATGGCATTTCTGCTCCCTTCCTTTTAATTTATGCTCCCTCTGCTGTGCTTCAGTTCTTCTCCACTTATTACCAGGCACTGTAGCTAAATCTATCCCATAGAAGAAACCAGCTATCTCCTGCTTACAGCAAGAATTAAAAATGATTAGGCAGAGTCAGGAAGTGAACAAAAGCCCACCCATGTGGGACTCTGAGCACAGAAAGAGAGGGCACTGTCTAAGCAAGGTGTCATATATGGTAGACTTACTCACTGAGGTGTGACCTAACTCAGAAGCATGCAGACTCCACATAGAGTGGCTTCTCATCTTTAAGTCTGCAGACACCTGAGACTCCACATATGAATGACAGCCACAGTCCCCTCACACCTGATGCATTACTTAGCTATGCAAATCTGACCCACCAGCAGATGCAAGGGTGTGACACCCAGCCTTTATGCCAGTTCCGTGCCCGCTTTAGGACAAGCAACATATGATACCACCAGGCGGTCTCATCCCAGCCATAGTGAAGTTAACCAAGTTTATTTGAACCAGCTGAGAACGTAAAACAGTGTTTTACATCCTGTGGCCGTGCTTCAACGCTGGAACCAGTCCACTATTAAACCAGGCTGAATGTGTGTGCTAAGCAGCCTTAAAGTTTTGAGGCTACCAAGCAGCCCAGTGGCTGGCTGGCAGATTCAGTATGGACTCAGTAACTGGACATCTCTCTGCAGAAGTCTCTAAAAGGATTAGATCCCATAATCAGCATTCTCAGGACATGTCTCCACACACCAACGGATTCAGGATCCCTACACAAAACATTGGGGCAGTCTCTACTTTCTTTTAAACAAAGCTTTGATGTTTCCCTCTTACCTGACAGTCTAGTAATTAGAGGATTTCCCGTAACACAGGAGACCTAGATTCAATTAACAACTTTACTTGAGTTTAAATCCCACATTTTCCAGCTTCTCAAGGAAAAGTCCAAAAGAGTGGGCTTTCAGTTCTTACAGAGCCAGCACTCAAAAGTAAAAGGAGCAAGTCTGCATCCCCTAAGGCAGAAGAGCCAGCTAGAATGGGCTCTACCAAAACTTATACAAATAAACGTTCAAACTCCACAAGGAAGAATCTCCTCTGACCATATTTGAAAAGAGCGGAAAAGATACATCCTCAGCATTTCCCTGGGGGGTTCCTATGGACAGGTGTCAGGGTCCCGCTCCTTTTCGGCACTCTGACCCATTTTATCCAAGGCCAGAGGTTTAGAAAGCGAGATGATGCAGAACTTCAAGTCACTTCCTAAGAAGTGACAATAGGATCAGATGTATGATCGGAAACACAAAATCCAAGTTTACTATTTCTCCAATGGAGTCACGATACAGGTTTTTTTTAATATAGTCAGTATAATTTTTCAAAACAAGATTTCCATAACACCTGCAAGTGGCTTAATAGACAGGTAACTGTAACAGATCTCCTATGAATTCAAACGAAGAATGATTTCCACAATTTAGTTTAAACATTACGTTAGTAGATTAATGGTGCACAGGTACAGAACTACTGAACTCTTGATTCACTTACAGTAATTTACTGCTAAATTCTACTTCAGCATGAATGAATGAATCCCACTAAAGTCAATGGAAGTGCCCATTTCACTAAGTAATTAAGGGATTAAAGCTCCATTCCTACCCTCAGGGTACTACCTCACCAGCTGTCCTATGCAATGTCTTTTCAATCCAGAACTTCTAAGCAAACAGTCTTGCTATATAGAGCTTAGACTTAAAGGTAGGGGATGACAATAAACCTCTTTTCTTCCAATATACAGCTTTCACAATTCCATACTTTCTGTCAGCACTGCTAAGAAAAGTTTGCTTTGAAAAAGCTTCTAATATGAATCGATACCACTTAATTTACAGCAATTTAAAATAAGGGAATTTAAGGGTATCTAAGTTAAGTTTTGTTTATATTGACTTAGTTGTAGTATCTGCACTATGATTTAGCATGAAATGACAAAAACTCATGCAATTTCTTTTTGTCAACTTCGTTTACTAGATCTTCACTGCCAGGGAACAACAATAGCAATAAATTCCATTATTTTAACTCTGATTTGCCTTTGCTAAGTGAAATGTATAATTGCCATGACTGTACAAGGAATAAAGCAAAAAACCTGAGTTTCTCTTACCTGGCAGTCTGCCCGCTGCAAGTGCATCCCCTGGTAAGTGTCCATTAACTCCATTGGTGGATGGGTTGTTCATCTGACCCAAGAGACCACTCCTCATTTCTAGATCTGTAGGATATGGCCTGCGTGGGTCCCCTTTAAGGAAAAAAGCAAACAAATGTTTTTAAATATTTAACAATTGTCTTGCAGACATTAATTTTTTCTTCAGTGCCTAGTTTCCTGATGAAAAAAAAACAACCCGTACTCTGATTGCTTGGATCAGCAATGAGAATCACACCTGTTTTGTTAAAATCCAAGTCTGTGTCTTTCACTTAGACTTTCTTTGTTAATTCAAAGCAGAAAAAGCACATTAAAAAAAAGAGCCAAACAAACAAAAAACTCACACCACGTTTAGAAGATATCTTTGCTCTCCCTGCTACTTCACAGCTAAACAGCAAGGACAGGAATTGAAAAAAACACATTCTCATTTTGGACAAGGAGGACAGTTCTCAAAATTGAAACCTCACATAATGAAAGCCTTGCTTCTGACTTCACTAACATTCTCTGAAAAGAATATTATAAAGGGCAGGAGGGAACACAAGCAAGCACATGGAAAAGCCTTTAAGATATTTGGTTCTAACTTATAATTGGGGCCAACTTTCAGGGGATAAAAGCAAACAAAGGAGAGCAGAGGCGGCCAGTCAGTTAATGGAAGCATGCAGTTCAATAGCCTTTTGAAGACACACATAAAGTCTACAGGACTTTGGATATCCATTTTTGTTGAAAATACTAGATATCAGTGGAAAACAATGCTACTCTAATAAACCTCAGTGTTTTCACTGTATGAAAGCATTGTAAGACCAGATACTGACCATGCTTTATTATTAAAAAAATAAAAATCTATTATAAATATGACAGTTACCTGGTACCCATGTCAGAGGGGCACAAACAGCATTGCTAGCACTGATCCTATGAGCATATTTAATTATTTCTTCAGATGAAATGGCACCTGGAAGAATGGAAGAAAAGTTACCATATTTTTAAGAGATTGCATCATTCAATTATTTAAGAATATTGGACACTAATATCTAAAAGATTGGGAATGTAATTTTATCAAACATTAAGAGCATGCTTCAAACACAATGACTGCTTAGAGGATTCTATGCAACGACAAACTTGGCAGTGAACTGGTTTTACAGCCACAAGTTCAGCACGCCTTTAATGTCAACGGTTATTCGACCTTGTGAAAAGCACAAACCAATCTCTTAAGCAGTGAACTTGAGAAGCACAATTTGTAAGAAAAATTCAGCACCTGCTTTATTATGGAATTTTCTGTAGTGAAGAAATTCTTTTTGTTTGTTTAGTAATTGTAGAGCATAATGTAGCAGTCTTTCTACATATGTGACTGCATTACAGTAATAGAAATTTTATGAAATTCCTTGATTCTATGACGTTTGCCACAAAAATAACTCATTCTTGCCTTTATTCTGAGGAAATGGTTATAGGTTCATAGAATCATAGAATGGTTTGGATTGGAAGGGACCTTAAAGATTATCTAGTTCCAAATACCCTGCCATGGGCAGAGACATCTTCCCCTAGATCAAGTTGCTCAAAGCCTCATCCAACCTGGCCTTGAACACTTCCAGGGATGTGACATCCGCAACTTCTCTGGGAAACCTGTTTCAGTGTTTCACCACCCTCATTGTAAAAAATTTCTTCCTTAGATCTAATCGAAATCTACCCTCTTCCATTTTAAATCCATTGCCCCTTGTCCTGTCACTACATGCCCTTGTAAAAAGTCCCTCTCCAGCTTTCTTGTAGGCCCCCTTCAGGTACTGGAAGGCTGCTATAAGATCCCCCTGCAGCCTTCTCTTCTCCAGGCTGAACAGCCCCAACTCTCTCAGCCTGTCTTCAGAGGAGAGGTGCTCCAGCCCTCGGATCATCTTCGTGGTCCTCCTCTGGACCCACTCCAACAGCTCCACATCCTTCTTGTGTTTGGGACCTATTCATTGCATAACGAATTCATTTCAAATGAAATGGAAATTTGTTCACACATAAAGCATCCAAAATCTGTGATGGTAGAATTAAAAAAATAAAATAACCCTAACTAGCAACTCTCTTTACAACTGCATTACGTACAATCATGGATGCTCACCTTTTCTTGCCTTTTCAATCGACTTCAGCTTTTCCTTTGCTTGATAAACAGCTGTTGCCTGGTTGTAAAAAAACAACAAACTAACTAAACCAAACCTTCAATGCATCTTTAATTTGTAAACTTCTACATAAAGTCGGTGCTGTGAATAAACCCTTGCATTTAATTGCATTTTAAGAGAGAAACTATTCAGTGAACATTTCAAAATATAGAGAAGTAAAGTAGGTTTCGAAGAAAATTAGCATTATAAAACAAAACTGAACACCATGATAACGAAACAGTATTTGACTACTGAAAAAAAAAACCAAACTAACTACTAAGCTTTTACGAAGTTTTAAGTATTTAAATCTTCTCAAACTAACACACCACCACTTTCTCCTGAACCACCTTTCTCACAAGCAGATGCTCAAAAGGAAACACATCATTATGAACTTACCAGTATGTGCTCGGCTTCTTTTAGTTGTTTCTGCAGCTGCTGAATATCATTATCCCTCTTTTCTACTACCTTTTCTAAAAGCTGCATTTCATGATGGATTTTCCCCTGATCAACTGCCAACTTCATTAGCTCTTGAAACTCTCCATCTCTCTGAATCAGCAGTTCCAGGATCTATTGAACGAGAGTTTTGCAGAACTTTTAATTTAGCTAGAGTAACAACACACCTTCCACTGTGCTGCAAAGAGGAACAACTGACATCAATAGGAGCATTTCTGTTTGCATGAAAAATGAAACAAAATTTCTTCTGTTTGCAGAAACAGCCTATGAAGCATACAACAAATGAATAAACGAAAAAGCAATATGAGGACCAAGAATGCCTTTGTAGTGGGGCCAAAACCTCATCATCACCATTAGCCTGAGTATAGGCAAGGACAAAGGGAGAAAGAAAGGAAGAAATTAGAAGTATTGTGCTTACTCAAATAAATACAGTTCAGAAATTCAGCTTACCTGGCTCTCCTCCCCCGGTTGTGGAAGCTTCTGGTTTCTTGAAATTGCCAAAATTTCAATTAGTTCCCTGAAAGGAAAACTCTGTGTTTGCACAATTTTCCAAGGCATTATTTGTAAATCATGTCAAGTCATCCCAAAATTGTCAGAGTACTGATATAATTACAGACGTATTCATGGACTTGAGTATTTTACAGTTTTATAGTACAGTGTTGGCAGGGATTTCTCAGCTAAGAGTAATTCTGTGAATAGTCTCATGATTGGATCACGTCTTCTTCTTTGTTCTTTGAGCTCATGAAGTGCTTGTCTGTATTTGTACTCATGAAACATGCTAAGTTCCTGCCAAACTACATAAAGCAGAAGCAGAAGCTGCGAGAAGAAAGAGCACAATGAAATGCATTCATACCCAACTTCTCTTGCCTTCGTTTGTTGCAAGAGGGCATGGAAGTTGTCTTCACTATCTTACTTCTCTACTTTTCCTCCATTTTTCCCACACTTGGGTTTAAAGCAATTAAGTCTACACTTTCAAACACCTAAAGAGTGTGTTGTGAAACTACTTGTACAACAACAAGTATTTCCACAATGATATATTAGTTGTATATCAAACATAGAAAAAGACAAAAAACCTAGTAATATTCTAGTGCTGTTAGAAGCGCTTCTCAAACAAACCTCTTGATCACGCTTCCAGGTATCCATTTACTTTGCCACCATTCTGAAAAGCCATCAAGAACCTCAGAAAGGACTCAGTAAGCAACAAGACCATGATATAAAAAGGCATTTTCTGTAAATTCAGCAGACTTTTTTGGTTTCCAAGGCTATGGATGGTAGTTGAAAGCTATCTATGCATGAGTAACTGTCTATCTGAAGACACTGTTCTTGGAACAGTACTGATTCTTCGCTTGGTCCAGTGCAAGCAGCTCAATGGGATGAGCTCAGGTACTTTCCAAAACATCTGAAAAAGCCTCTCACCAGTAGAGCTCTAAATAGCATCTTGGTCTATGTCTCTTGGTCACTCCTGAACAGTAAAATGATTTTAAGCAATTAGAGAATAAAGAAACCTGTCATTATCACTTAAGGCTTTATTCTACCTTACCAACACTGAGCAGTAGCAAACAATCTGTTCTAAGTAGGTCAACTACTGCCATCAAAGCTGATGTCATGGAGGGTTGTAATTCTGACCTATGTTAGCTGGATAATGCACAGACACAGATTCAAAACTAAACAAAGGCTACAGATTAGACATGTTGCTTAATTTTGTTAGCTCATCATACCACCAAACCAGTATCATGACTGTGAAAGGCCCATCTCTACAGCACTGCAACACTTTGCTGATCAACAGGAAGATTCACTAAATGCTGTTGAGGGTTGCTCTGGATTCATTATGGTAGAATATTAGTCCCAATATTAAAAAAAAAAAAAAAAAAAAAGTTTAGATAAGGAGCAAGTCTTTTTTTTTTCTCCCAAAACACATGTTCTCCAGCAACCCATATGTCACAACAAAATCTAAACCTGAAAATAAAACCTAACCAGAAACAAGAGCAACTGACCAATATATTTCCTACTGTCCTGATTTAACCCGACAACTAAGCCCCACACAGCCACTCGCTCGCTCCCTCCGGCCAGTGAGATGGGGGTCAGAATCAGAAGAGTAAAAGTGGCAAAACTTATGGGTTCAGATAAAGACAGTTTAGTAAGTAAAACAAAAGCCACACACACACGTAAAGCAAAACAAGGAATTCATCCACTACTTCCCATGAGCAGGCAGGTGTTCAGCCATCTCCAGGTAAGCAGAGTTCCATCACATGTAAATGTTACTTTGGAAGGGGAAGACAAATATCATCACCCCAAACATCCTCCCCTTCCTCTTTCTTCCCCCAGCTTTATATACTGAGTGTCATGTCATATGGTATGGAATATCCCTTTGGTCAGCTGGGGTCAGCTGTCCCAGCTGTGTCTCCTCCCAACTTCTTGTGCATCCTCAGCTTACTCCCTGGCAGGGTGGTGTGAGAAGCAGAAAAGGCCTTGACTCTGTGTAAGCACTGCTCAGCAGTAAGGAAAACACCTTTGCATTGTCAACACTGTTTCCAGCACAAATCCAAAACATATCTCCCCCAACTAGCTACTAGGAAGAGAATTAACCCCATCCCAGCCAAAGCCAGTGGTAATCATACAGAGAAAGCCAGCCATCTAGACAGTTCAGGTTGCTCCCTCAGAAAAAGTTTTCTTACACTCCTGCTCTCCTCAACAGGAGGAAAATAATTAGGAACCAGTTTAACTGCACTGCCAGCTGTGCCTCCACAACATGGTGGACAACTTGGAAGAGGGATATTGGTCCAGCCTCAAAAGCAGGGACTAAGTACCCGAGCCTTTATATCACTCCAGAGACGAGCTCTGCAGCCTACTTTGAGTCAGTTTAACGTTAACACAGGCAATGACCAGAACAGTTTAAGTGATGCAATCCCACCTCCAAATTTCTGATTTAAGCACGATTTTTAGTGACTAATAAAAAGCCTAAAATCGGGAGGGTATGTGCATTTCGCAGGAAACGCAGGTGTCAACCACGAAAGAAAGGCAAGTGGAAGTATAAGGAAGCTCTCCTTCTGCTCTGAAAAGAGGAAATAAAGCGCGGCCGATGCTTTCCTACCCGAGCGAGAGCTGTGGAGCAGGGCGCAGGGCCGGTCCAAGCCCCCCGGCGCGGAACCACCCCCTCTCGCGCAGGAGCCGGCCTGGGGACGGCAGGAGGGCAGGAAAACGCGCGTGGCCGGGCCGGCCCTTCCTCCCGTCTCGCAGCCCAGCGAGGGTCGGGTCAGGCCGATCCCCTCCCAGCCCAAGCCCAGGGGCACCCGCCGGAGGCTCCGCGCACGTACAGCGCCGAGCACGCTCTCCCCACCCCCGGCGCCTCGCCTCCGCCGCCTGACGCCGTCCCATCCGGGCACCGGGTGCGGAGAGCAAAGCGCGGTACCTGGCCAAGAGCTCGAGATCCTCCAGCGCCGCCAGGAGCCGGTCCCGGGTGCTGCTCCGCTCGCCACCTCCCCCGGCCGCCGCCGCCGTTGCTGCCGCCATCACGATCCCGAGCGCAGAGAACCAGCTCCCGCCGGCGGCGGGCAGCCGGCAGCGCCCCCAGCGGCGGAGGCGCGAGCTGCAGCCGCCCGGCGGAGGGCGCGTGCGCGGGGCGGCGGGGCGGTGGCGAGGGCGGATCCTCCCTCTCCCCGGTCCGCGCCGCCACGGGAGGGGCGGGCAGGGCCGGGCGGGTAACGGCTCCCGTGAGGCGAGTGGCCGGGCGGGGCGCGGAGCGGTGCTCGGCGCGGAGAGCAGTGGGTGTGAGGGGAAGGGAGGTCACGTCTGCCTCTGCCAGGCCACATGCGTGTTTGGAAAGGCCGTCTCCTGGCGCTGGGTCGTTACACAAGGATCTGCGCTTGTTGCTCTTCTGCATGCGTTTGTAGTCCTCGGATTTCCACAGAAGAGCCTCTAAATGAGGTTCAGATGCTAAAGACACGGAAAACAAACTGCAAAGAAAGGGCTTGTGACTGAATGACTTCTCGACCTTTTTAATTCACTGTCCGAGAGTCCTGATGTCCAAAAATCCCTTGGGTGCTTTTTATCAGATGGAGAATGAAACGGTGCTTTACTAATGGCTGAAAGAAAGCCACTTTACTAGTGGCTGATGCTGAAGATGCATCGAAAACCCCGAGCTTTAAATGAGACGGAGCCCGGAGCTCCTTTGACCTAAAGCTGGGTGTCCCGTAAGCGACAGGAGCCAGCAGCGGGCTGTCGGACATGCCCGTGCTGCGTGTGCAGACCTGTCTATCCACAGAAGCTGAAGGCAGCTTTGCATCCATTAGAGGTCTGCACAGGATGATCGGGGCAGGTAACAGATGCAACTCCTGCCTCCGATGCTGCCACAGTCAAGCTATAATTAAAAGATACTGTTGTTTTTTAAAAAAAAAAAATGTTGCTGTATATGGGCTGGTGCTGTAAACAGGCTCTGGGTGGGGTCACAGTGAAGCCAGAGGAATTTTTTATATTCATGAAACTTTCAGTAATGTGAAGAGACTGAAAGAGAAGCCGGGGTGGAGGGCAGATGAGGGAGCACAGAGTGAAAGCGAGTCTGGGGCCAAGGTTTATGGCCAGGGCGAGCACTTGGACAGAAGAGCAGGGAGTCCCCAGACCCCACGTCCTTCTGCTGTCAGCAGGCAGCTGCAAAACCTGCCAGCAAACAGCGATCCTCTTCTCTCTGGATTAGAGGAAGCACTAGATGAATGGTAACATCCCTGACTGGTCTGGTATTTACTCTGATTATCTTTTTACCTTTCACACTAACTATGTCCCTGAGAAATTTACACTTGGGGAGAAAAAAAAAAGCAAGAAACTCATTAGTCAGTGGTTCTTTGAATTGTGGTTTAAGTAAGTGATTCAGCATTGTGAGACTTGTGATAAAGAAATGAGATCTGGCAACCCTGAGAAGCAGATAACTGTGCCAACAGGAGTTGTTTAAAATTCATTTACAGTATACAACAGCCCTCAGCGTTCTGTTTGTAGATAGTTTGGGATAGCAGATAAAATCTCATCAAATATTTCTGCCCTTTAAATAACTTTTGCTTGTTTTTTTTTTTTCCCCCCAGTATTTCCCTGATTTCGTTGAGGGAAAGATGTAATCAGCGATGCTGTCTGGTAGTGCATCCAGTTCACTGATTTGTTAGTGTCTGTGTGGGTGCATAAACAGAAGGAAATAGCAACTTTGAAAACAAAGCAATTGGTCTGCTAAATAATGTTCTTCCTCACATTCATTTTGACATCTGAATTATTTAGACTTGAAGTTTTTCTGATACATTTCAGGGCCATAATACTAGTTTCACTAGCGCCGAAAGCTTGTGGTGTTAATAGGACACCCAAACTTGAGAGGTCAAGGGACCCATACCGGTTATAGGAGGTTCCTGTAGGCTGATCTTTCCCTGCCCCTGTGTCCAGGAGCCTGCTCCCTCCCTTCCTTTTGACTCCTCCCAGCCAACCAGGCCAATATCACCAGTCTTTCACTGGAGCAGCCACCCTTCTCACTTCTCAAACTGCTTCCTCTCTTCCAGGCAACATGGACATGTAGCCGCTTTTTACTGCCCAGTCCTAACCCTCTCCTTGTCCTGGGGATGCAGTGGCTGAGAAGTGCAGGTCCATAGGCAGAGACTTGCACTCCTGCCTCTATGTGGGAGGACAGGGTGAGACCAGAGGCATCAAGGAATGCCTGCCTGTGCCAAGACACAGAAAGTCATTCAGACTATGTCACAGTGGTCACATCCCTTCAGGATAAAGGGAAAGGCTGGATGAAATGGTTTCGTGCCCCAAACTTGCCCCGTGGGGCCATTGCTTTAAGACTGAGTGGATAATTTGTTGAATAGACTTCTGAAACGCTTCCCCGTACAAAACAACAGGGCCTCTGTTTCCCCAGTGCTGGTTCCTCTGTTTCCTCAGTTCTTCAGTGCTTTTGGCCTTCTTTCCTCTGAGTAAACTTTTTTCATAATTGTGTTGGTTTTGAGCCAGATCTGCTCCTTTGAAACTCATGCCCCTTCTGAATAACAAAGCATTGTTCCTGATTTTTTTCGGTAGTCTGAGAACATTTTAGGTTGTGTGGCCATGAACATATCTTTCCATCCACAGTAAGACTATTAGACATTTCAGAGATCTTTCATTTTAGATTGTCTTTTCGATGTCATATGGACTGTGTTATTAAGAACCTGTTAGCACAAGCAAAAATAGCTTATTTTATCCTGTTCAGTTGAGTCTTGTCTCTTCCACAATGGTCCTTTAAGTGATGATCTGCAGAGAAAACTGATTCCTGTAGACAGATCCATGAGCGGCTGAGCTGATCTAATAGTCCACCAATGATAAGAAGCTGAGATGTTGCTGACTTCTCATCTCCCAACCACAGATTTTTCACCGTCCCTTAGCTCCTTCTTGGTGTTTGCCATATGCTTCCATGAGCCACTTCAACTCAATGACAAGACTCAGGAATACTTAATTTGGGAGGGGGTGCTCATTTCCTTCTGGTTAGTGAGTGAAACCTAACCTCATCGTATGGAACCATGCCTTCAAAGTGTCATTTTATGTTACATCTAATTTAGTACAACTGTAGGCTAATGCTGAAAATTTCGGTCGTCTTCATCTCTTTCCAGCTATGTATTCCATCTCGCTTGCCCTTACGTGAGCTCCAGTGACTGTGAGACTGCAGAATGAAGCAGGTGAGCAAACAAGTTCAATGGAAAACCATTGTTTTTCTGGTGGATTCGTCTTCTGTCAGATGAGCTCATTGAAGCAGTTGACTTCAGGGCTAGCCATTCCTAGGTCACTAGACACAAGGGAATATGTAGCCAGGGGCAGAAACGAGGGATGCTAGTCTTATTCCTAGTTCAGTGAAACTCAGGCCTACGATTCCTCTGGTACAAAGCCTTTTCTTCCAGCATACTGTTGTGATTTCTTAACTCTTGGTGTTCCTACCTTACTTTTCGTGAACTAGAGGATCACTTCGGAACTTGGAAGTTAAGGTGTAGAGAACCTCATGTAAGAAGCCCAAAGAAGATACATGTTTCAGTCTGTATCTTTTCCAGGCTACAGTGCTTTTCAGCTCTCTTCTTATTTATACATTCCAGACACTAAACATCAAGTGTTCAGTTGTTAAGTGTTCAGTATACCACACCTTAAAACAATAATGGAAAATATTGACTACAGAAGATATGTAACTCCTGAAGGCTCTCAGGTGTCTGACCATGGGTAATAAAACTTTGCAAACAGTACAAATAAAAGGGCAGGAGCATATGCGAGGACAGCAAGTAGGAAACAGACAGAACAAATAGTCATTTCCACTTCCCCTGGATAATGCAAAAATAAAATCTTTTCTGTCAAATATCAACTAAAATAGAAATCAAACATCTTGAGCGCTCCTTGGAAGGATGCCACAGCTGTACTTTGGCCTGTGGAGATGAGAATTATCATCCCTTATTTGTCAAGCTGTCTTTACATCATTAATATTTTTATATACCTCTGAGAAGTCATCCATTTCTGATTGCTATTTAAAAAGAAATCTTTATTTCCCTGGTTGCTTATGTCGGATAGCAAATTTAGACCGATGAGATGAGAAAGGGGAAAAAAAAAGGTGTTTTTGCTTCGTTGATGTAGTTCTAGAATAAGTTAAATATGAGGTAAAAATAGATAATACTATCAGCCACAGCTTTTTTTTTTTTTTTTTTTTGTGGAAGGAGTGTGAAGCACTAGTACATATGGCCGAAACCAGAGTTTGGTACGCCATTCCAGACTGTTCCAGCACAAAATTAGCTCTGCTTTGAGCTATATTAAACCTGCGTTACCCTGATTTCTGCTGGTGTAAATTTGGGCACAGAGCCCTCAAGACAGGAAGTCACCCAGGCAGAAAGCAGTTGCGGATTTCAGTTTGCTGGAGGGCTTGTTGGGACCGGTGCTGCCTATGAAGTAGGAGGTGTTGAGTGGGAAAAAGAATCAAAACTGGCTCTGGATAGTGAGGGGAGGGGAAGAAAAAAAAAGAAAAAAGAAAAAAAAAGAATGTCCTTTGAAAAGGGAAAGCTTGTTTGACAGCTTGGCCACTAGAGATATTCACAGTCCTGCCAAGTGCTCTCAGGAATAAAGGAAAATTTGGGGGCAATTAAATATGAGGTCTTTTCCCTCACCAAGCTAAAAGTTAACGCTGACTGCTTCATGAAATAAAACATCCAATTAGGGATAATGAGACTCCTGGGGTAACCCCCCAACACATATTAATTTTGAGTATTCATTAAGTTAAACTTGTTTATTTGGAAAAAAAAAAAATCTGATTTTCCTTGCGGCTCCTGCTGTAACCTGTTTACCAAACACTACTGGGACACCCACACAAGCTTCTGCAGAAGCCAGGCTGAAATTTAGAGTTGTTTACTTCTCCTCACAAAAAAATCCAAGGGCAGCAATGACAGCAGCAGTCCCTGCTCTCCCACATGCTGAATTCCAGCTAGGCTGACAAGAGTTATAATTTACTTAGGATGAATCTCTTCCCACACCTCCCTCATCCTTTTATTGTGCCCCATTGCCTGCTAAAGATAAAGCTGTTATCTCTTCCCGTTTAGACTAGGTCACCCGTCTTGTAACTGAGCGAGTTCATCTTCTGACCTCCAAGATGCTACTCAGATTTTCACCTGCGTCACAGTAATGCAGCTTCCACACAGGTTTTTAAATACCTGCAAGTGACACCAGCTTCTGCCCGTGAGATTCAGAAAGAGCAGAACACCAGCCAGAAATAGAGGTAGCTAGCTTTAAATTAGCTGTGAGGACTGAGTTCTAGGGTGAAGATAAAAAGGAAGATTTATTTAGAAAGCTACGAGAGCAAAAATGAAAAGAAGTGGTTTTTCTCCTAGCAGTTGGAGATGGGTAGAGGTAAAACTTCTTGTGAAAGATGAGTCTTGGGAGAAGTGAGGCAAGCTTTTATGGGCAGCTGAGAAAACAATATGAAAAACTATTCCAAAAGCAATTACAGAATGACTTGTACTCAGCAGCCAAGCAGGATCTCATGGGAGATTCTGAAATCTAACAAACTACTAACAATGCTGGTTCCATGTGAAATGAGGGGAGAGTGCATAGCTACTAAGCCTGGGAAAGACTATTGTGATCAGTAGTAGCCTGTCCCGTGTGAAGCAGGCTGTACAATTACATGCTTGGATCTCTACTTCAGGACTGTGGCATTTATTTGGACAGTAACATACCATGCAGAAAGGAACCCTGTTCTTCATGTAAGTGCTGGCAGATTTATTATGTCTGTAGGTGAGTTGTTCATGGGTTAGTACTAGGGCCAAGTGAGGAGTTATTTCCGTAGTTTTGCTTATCCACAAACATAGACACTGAAAGCACATTGAACAGTTTTTCTTCATTAATGACTTATGTGGATGCTTTCAGGTGGCCAAGAGAGACCTTTAGAGAGTCACCTCATCTGCTTCCAAAACGGATGAAGGCATTCTCAATGCAGAATCAGAGACAGCATCTCAAATTCACACCAAACCTCCCTCCAGTAAACAAATCCTAATGACAGTTCATGTTTACTCGTGTCATGTCTCCTTTTTAGCTCAAACCACAACGTACTACTGACATGAGGTCATTAAAAGCCATGCAGTCTTATCTTGCCACCTTGTGCTAGATAGGTGGCAGTCAATGAAAATAATCTGCCAAGAGTTCATACATAATTAAAATAAATGTATTGCTGATATCCACGGCATTTTGAAACAATCCTGGGTATTTTGTCTGTTTGATCTAAGCTTCTTGTGCCAGGAATTGTCTCTTGTGCCTTGTAAGGACACAGAATCTTGCGCAGATCCAAGTGGCTTGTCAGAATTTCATGTTACATATATATAGCAACGCTGGCATTGGAAAATGCTTCGCTAAGAACTGCTTTGTAGGCATGAACTTGGGCATGTAAAGCATGTATGCAAAATGCACTGTGGAATACAGAATGTGAAAAGCAACCGGCACAATCTGCCACGTTTTTACACACCCTGAAAAGTGTCATGACAGGAGAATAATTTACATGTTGTTGTTTCTCTTAACCTCATTAAATTCTTTTCATAGTCCTTCACCTGCCCTGCCTCCACCCCAGAAAGAGATACAGTCATCACAATAGGAGGGAAGGTGGCCAGGCTGGGATCACATATAATTCTTGTCCCCAGGTGCTTCATAAATCACACTTAGATTATCTGGTAATAAAGTTGGCAATGAGAAGGATGCCGTAGCAGTGAGTTATAGGCATTCGCAGGTAGTGTGGCAGGGAGTTCACCCCAGGGAACCCTTCTACTCCATTGTCTGTTTCTTCCCCCACGGTATCTCCTGTGCTTCTACTTCTCCCTGATTTTGTTCTGGTTACTCAATGCCTGAGTCATACACTTTGAAATAACAGTCACTCTCATTTCCAAATTCAAGCCTCAAAGACACATGAACAATTTCGGTACTTCAAGAAATTAAGGTTCAATTTTGCCAAGGGTTGACCTTGTGAAGTGCAGAGGTTTTTCCCCTCAGTTCAATAGCATGCCTCTCCCTGTGTTTAGCTTTAAGCTTTGGACTCGTTGCTTGCAATTAAGCACATATTTAAGCTGTTGGGTAGATTGTGGCCTGAGTATACAGTACCTGGCAGATTCCAGTCTTGCAGGACAGAGTTCTCAGGGACGCGTTCGTGCTAAAGCTGCAAAAGTACATTTATTCTAGATGCTAATAACTTTGCCAAGTGCTCCTATGTACCCTGCCTTCCAAGCCATGACATTTTGTCCTGTAAAATACAGTATAGTTCTGTTCCCGGAGCATTTCCACAAGCACGGAATTGCATCCAGCATGGATGCAGGCAGGATGCTTGTAGAATTGTGGGCAATTGTATGGACTAACTGTGTTGCTTCTGATATGAACACTCCACTGTCATGGGAGAGTATCCTTCACATTCACCCAACAGCTCAAACTCCCTACATGACCAGTATAGATTGGATGTTAGTGCTGGAGATGGCACTATACTGTACTCTCCTTGCCAGCGCTGACTATGCCTGTTACATGCGGCTGCAAGCAAAATCAAAGAATCTCATGGAGTATGTCTAAACTCCAGAACCCAGAAGTGTCTCCACAGTAGTCCCAAGTCAGACACGTCTCTGGTATGTCAGGGTGAGCCTTGGGTGTGCACCACCCTATCCTTTTGCCTCCCCCACTTCTGCCCACCTTCATTTCATGGGAAGTAAACTCAGGCCAAAAGACAACCATGACACATTCTTCCAGACCCTCAAGCAAGGAACATACTGCTAGGTATTCCAGACCTGCATTCTGCAGGTAGCTGTATGCCCTATGTTGTTTTAGGGACTTCAGGCCTTCTTCTTCTGTTAACTCACACCACCTGTCTTGGAATACAGTTTTTAAAATTTATTTTTCATGAAACATAAGTTTTTCATAAACAAGCTTGCTTTTGTGTCTGTGAAAAGGCTGTCTTGTCCCTATGGGGTTTCTACTTGTCTCAGGCGATCAGATGCCTTGCAAAGGTGTCCCTTGCTCACAAGAGACCCACATAAAACTCCTGTCTTGTGAATTCACATGTCTTTGGTTCTGTCATCTTCCTAGACAAACAGTTGCCCCTCTCTCACCAAAACACACAATCCAGGTACAAGGTCCTCCTCACAAGAGAGGACCATACCAGACTCTGCAGAGATAAAATCCTAAGTCCATAACCCTCTTCACCTCTTCCTGGCCTGAACACAGTTGTCAAGAAAACAAATGCAGAATTTGAAGGAGGGAATAGTGCTTTTATAAATAGTAGCCTAATGCTTCAGAGTTTTGTATACAAGAGGAGGACTCAGTACAGGTTTTTAAGATTTTTTATGCAAGCAAATAATACAGAAATTCTGTTCTGACATAAGCAGTTAGAAAAAGGTTTGAAAAAGGTTTCAGACTGATAAATTCTGTCCTTTAAGCTAAAAATCTTTAAACCTTAAAACTTTTGCAGAGAGACTTTAGTTTTGCTTTTTACGTTATTTTAGTGTCTGTTTGTTGCAGTCCTCATCCAAGTATTTGCTGTTAATTCCATATGCCCGATTAACTCGAGGCTTGTTTTTCTCAAAACAAAATGCTGTGGTTTGTTTCAACATCTGAACATCAGAGGTAGGTTAGCTGGAGAAGCCATGCAATGTCCCTAGTTTCAGACTGACCTCTGGCAATCCCACCTCCTGGTGGAATAAAAACATCCCGTGTTCACTCTCGAACACCTGACATGCACTAATTTTCCAGAAGTAACAATATGTAGGAAGGGAATCTAACCCTCAGTCAAACCCAGTTGCCTCTATCTTTTGGAGAGATGACAAACTTCTGTCAACAGAAGGAGAATTGAAACAAGTCCTTTCCAATTTGAAGTTTCACACATTTACAGGAATATGCTAACCAAAGTTTGCTGAAAATAAAATGGAAAGTGATGTGGAAGCTAAAGTAACTTCACGTGCTATATTCAAAGCCAGACTGTGAATGGATTTCTTGAAATATCAAATTTTAACTGGAAAAAAACTGTCAGAATGCATCACATATGAACACAGAAAGACATTGCAGACTGTAGAGAGATTAATATCTGCAAGGAGAAAAACAACCCAACTGGCATGTAGAGGAATGCTTGAAGCCTCCTTTGTTATGACTACAGTAAAAATACACATCTATTTTCCTAGAATAACAAAGCGTTCATTCTCTCTCCTGCTTGGAGCTGTTGGGCATTTACAGCGTGTTATTAGCAACTGTACAAATGTCTTGTGTTTTGAAAAATCAAAGGAATCGGTGAGTAAGGAGAATTAATACCTTCCCTATAGCCCTGCCCCTGGATTTGCTTATGCGTTTTGCTCGAAGGAGTCACTGGATAAAAAAATGTAATCTAGGCTGGAATCAAGGACTGGCGCCGAAGACCTCCATCTCTGTAATTAAGGTACAGAGTTGGGCTTCCTATTACTGCTTGTGCTTTTCCTGGCTTTGTGATTCTTCAGCGCTTTTTCGTCCGGTGGTCCCTACTGTGGGAGGAAGGGCTCACGCAGCTTAGCCTCCTAGCTGTGGCGTAAGGAGCTCCCCTTTGAGAAGAAGGGAGCTGCAGGTTTGGGCATCGTCCCTCTGAGAAGAACCCCAATCTCTTTTTCGTTTGGGTGGATATTCAAACCATTATGTATTTCTCCTTGGAGACTGTTTTTTCAGCAAGACACATTTGTTCCTTAGGGCTAGAGCTAGTTACCTAAATCTAGAAGCAAATGAAAGGAAGGAGAGCTCAAAATATGTTCCAGTCTCATACATGCAGAAGTCTAAATCTGAGAAGAGGAAGAATCTCAGGTCTTCTCTGCCTTCTCATTTCCCACTGGCAGGTTTCAACAGATGCTGCTCTCCCTTATTCAGAGGTTTTGTTGCTCGGAAAAGGATGCACCACTGACTAACTTCCTCTGTTCCTGAAAGCAAGAGAGATGCCTAAATCAAACTCATGAATTACAGTCCTTGAGTACCTGCCTAGAGGTAAAATACTGAGCCTAAGTCCCTTGTGAATCTTCCCCTTTTGCTCCTAGTTCCTAAGCTTGAAAACATGCCTACCATGCATATTAAAAACTAAAACATTGTTAAAAAGGCAAAGTATCTTTCTCCCCTTTGTTTATGCCATCAGCTAAATGTTTATACCCCTTCCCTTGCATGAGATGGATTTGTGCACTGGTCCGATTCAAAAAACAGATTACTGAGGAAACAAGCCACTTTCTGACAGGTTAGATTCTAGCTAGATCAGCCACCTGAGCTTGATTCATCTTCTGGTTACACTGGCACCAATGCCACGCAAGACACAAGGCTAAAACGTGCAGAAAAGCAAGAAATGTGTGAGGGAGGATGGAGGGAAATTAGGCAGCAATAGCCCAAATTTAGAGCAGCTTATGCTGTGTTGGAATCGTACTCCATGGTACGGTTTGGGCTGTTATCTGCCCAGTGGGTTGCCATCATCCATACCTCGTGTAAAATAAATCTGTTTGAACTGCACACTGAGTCTCAAAATAGATTAGATATCACCCACTGTAGGGTTTTGCAAATAAAAAAAAAAAAAAAGGACTTGGCAATGAGCAAGGCCCAAGGGTGGGGTTTCATGTGATGCTGAATGCAATTTAACAGCTTGCTGCTGCTGAAAGGGGGCTGCTCATTTTTTTTCTCCTGCATTTCCTCCTCCACAGGCACATGCCATTAATGCTTGCCTTGCACCAACTCCAGCGTTCATCTTGCACTTAGTTTAAGAGTGGGTGGGTTTGTCTTGCTAACTGCATCTGAAAACAAAGCCAGCAAAAAAAGTGAGTGGTCTACTGGGCTTAGGAGGTGAGTCAGCTTTCTTGGTCACCTGGCTTGGTGAGATGAGCACCACACAGAGTGATTCCAAGGAAGGGGCAGGAGGCCCAGCTGGGAGCAGGAGGGTGCCGGGGGAGGTGGGAGTAGGATCGCAGCCTGTTGGCAACACCAAGCTGCTAGGTTGGCTCAGTTTCCTGCCGAATTGCAGCCCAGCTCTTCTTGGACTTTGCTATCCGCAGCACATTATTAAATGCATGCAACTCCTGTGTCAGAGCCCTGCCAGACTTTTACTGCTGCACATGATGGGCCAAATGAATTTGCAGATCCTTGTAGATTCAAGCACCAACTTTGTTCTTGGCTCTTGCTGGCAGCTTGGGCAAGTCATGGAACGGTGGTGCAATGTGCTTTCCCTCCGGGTAATTCTGCTTACTAAGGGAGCAATCTAATTACGTGCTTGAAGCCGTTGGAGAATCTATATCATCTGTATCGCCAGCCCATGGAGGGGAGCTGCAGTAATCCAGATGCTAGGCAACAATAGTAGGAAATGCTGTGATGAAGCCTGCAGTCAGTAGGGAAGAATGACACTTAAATGACAAAATACCTACTTGAGAACTTCCTCTCTTGGAGCAGCAGTCTAGCAATTCCTTTGTTAAAAGAAGTTGATGTTTTGTTTGCTGTCAGGTCACAGTTCTTACAGGCAGCTGTCGTAATGGGCCCAGCCTCTCTCTGCTGGCATTTATAAGCAAGAGATTCACAGATCTGTTTCATAGGTCACAGCTCTGGCCCTTCCCTGTTCCCCAAACAAAAGTGATTTCCGTTGGCCACAAGTCATGCGGAATGGAGAGCTCTTTCACCTCCAAGAAGCAGCAGGATCCAGTTTGAGTGATTACAATCTACAAAGTCATCCACAGTCCTCGGATAGAAAAACAATTAACTCTGTCCCCGAACCCCGGACACTCAGGCAGCTGGATCCAATCAGAGCAGTTGAGACCCACTGTGATTTGGTAGAAGCTGCGGTGGAGACATGGGAACGTTTCTTCCCCTACCACACATGAGGAACATGAGCTTTCCAACATCTTTCACACTGAAGTCGATTTGCTTCTGTGAAAATTCCTCTGCGGTACATACGCTGAGTTCCTACCAACAGCATCTGTTACTGAGCTATTGTTGATTATATAACAGAGCCATAGGAATCCCAGACTCCAGATTATTCCTCACAGAATCATTCCGTTTCTGTATTTCTGTGTTGCCAAGATCTGGAAAGAGAACGTGTGCACTTTCTGACTGAATTTGGGAAGACCATGTGTTTCAGTAACGTGGCCAGTGATTTCTGAAGAGGAGGTGTCCTGAGTTTCTTGGCAGGGATGAAAGAAGCAGGTCTGAGTCACCACTGGTGCAGCACAGCTTCCATATTTTCACTGGGGATGGTGGTTGCATTTTCTGGTTTTCCACACTTAGGCCACAGCGTGCATGGTCTTTGCACACTGTTGCACCCTGGTCTAGTTGTGCAAAGGAAGATGACTTGTTGTGGCTGCATTCAGTGCCTGGTGTGGAGCCTGCTTTCTGAGGACACGCTTGCCTAGGGCCTGCAGCGTGAGTCTTCAGATATGCTTAGCATTAAAATGTGGTTAACTCGGTTTCTAGCCCAGCTGAACTTTTACAATTAAGGAAGTCATTGTGCAGCGAAATCAGACTTTCGTGTTTATTTATTTTTTAGCTTCTATGGAAATTATAATGATGCAGTCATGCTCTGAGTGTATGTGTGCTCTTGCGTGTCTGCCTGTCCTCCCTTTGCAAATAACTCCTGGCCATTCTGAGCCCAGTTTCACTTAAAGCTAGCAGTTTCAAACATACTGAGTCCCCACATATTTCATTAAAACAGACAGTTGAATATAGCAGAGGGAAAGCCTACAGCCTTATACGGAAGAAAATGTATACCATCAACCCAAGCCATGTCAGGCATAAAAGAATCTATGCAGGAGAGTGATATTGTATGTCCCAACCTCATGAAAAGTTTTAATCAGCCAGAGGTGGCACCACCAGAGGATCTCGCCATCAGATGAAAACGAGTTGGAAACCAGGTTCCATTTGTTGTGTGGCATATGAAAATATTTGAATACTTAGAAGAGTAAAAAATAAATACTAATTTTGTCTCCCACTCTTGCCTGCTCTCTTGCTTTGCTTCCTTTGCTGCAGGCCTGTAATATAGAACGAGCTTCTGTGTAACCAGGAAGTGAGGGTTGATAGCTATGTATAGAAGGCTTAATTTTAAGAGAACGTTCATGAAACGTATCCTTTGAATTTGAACAAGGAACATTTTACTTGCCATATCCTTATTTGTCTTTTCCTTAATCCCACATTGGTTAGGTCTTAGCAGGTCACTGCATGTTTGGTAAGTCCATCACTGAAACTATAAAATATATTATCCCCACAGGTGAATTAAAAGGCTTTATTGGAGTAAAACACAATAAAACTGCGCTAGCTTTAAAATTCTGGTAGGCTTCTAGCTACCTTCAATAATCCACACATCTTCCATCTTGTAGTGAGGGCCTTACCTTCCCAAGACTAAATGATTCATGCTACTAATTTTCTGAATCAGGACATAATGAGTCATAGAATCATAGAATCATAGAATCATAGAATGGCATAGACTGGAAGGGACCTTAGAGATCATCTAATCCATCCTCCCTGTCATGGGCAGGGACGCCTCTCAACTAGATCAGGTTACTGAAGGCTCCATCCAACCTGGCCTTGAACACCTCCAGGGAGGGGGCATCCACAACCTCTCTGGGCAATTTATTCCAAAGTCTTACCACCCTCGTACTGAAGAATTTCTTCCTAAAATCTAATCTAAATCTGTTCTCCTTCAACTTAAACCCATTTCCCCTTCAACTTAAACCCATTTCCCCTTGTCCTATCAGTGGACACTCTTGTAAAAAGTCCCTCCCCACCCTTCCTGTAGGTTGCCTTCAGGTATTGGAAGACAGCTATTAGGTCCCCCCAAAGTCATCTCTTTTCAAGGCTGAACAATCCCAGCTCCTGCAACCTGTCCTCGTAGCAAAGGAGCTCCAGCCCCTGGATCATCTTTGTGGCCCTCCTCTGAACACGCTCCAACAGATCTATGTCTCTCTTATGGTGGGGACAACAGAACTGGATGCAGTATTCGAGGTGGGGTCTCACAAGAGCAGAGTAAAGGGGAAGAATCATGAAGTACTAACAGAAATATAAAATAAATTTCAGTTGCCAAAAGAAATAAACTAAATGTTTTAATGTGCTCTCCTGGTGGCTTTTACTGTCTCTCTCTGTCTTGGTCACAGTATGTCAAACTCTTAAGTATGCAAGTAACCCTATGCATAGAAACAGCCACCAGATCTTCTCAAGTATTTGGACATCTGTGGCTTCACAGAACAAATACATATGAGTATGCAGAGACTGATGTTGTAATAATTACTAATCCTATTGTAGTTTTACATATATAGTACAACATACTAGCGCTGTACCTTCATCATTGTGAGTTGTTCTGTTGACTTCAGCACATTTATTCATATTAGTAGACATAGGCACTGTTCTCCCTACACTGGTGAAGTAAACAGTGAATGTTCCCTGGAATTAGAATCTGAGCATCCAGACTGTTAAACTGGAAGAAGGATCCCTGGCAAGGGATCCTGTCAGAAGGATCTTCTGACACTTGTCTTAGGGTGTGCAGCCCTTCCCCAAGCAGTTCCTAGATGTTGTGTGATAATCGGTCAAGGACCACTGCAATAAGAACTTTGGGAGCAGCCACTCTTTTTTGGGAGGTAAGTGTTTAACAGAATGGGTAGTCACAGTGGACCACAATGGGATCATAAGCACATTTAATTTACTAGCATAGGCATAGCCTTACTGTCTTGCAATTGCTAACAAGGACACAGCTCGTGAATTTGTGAGTATAGAAAGTCCTTAGTCTGACTAATTATTTGCTACTCTTGCTTGTCTGTTTTGTTCTTTTAAAGATGGTTTTAACATCAGTTTCTCCTTCACCATTGAGGCCTAGCTTTCAGCACTTCCTATTTCCACAGTTCACCCTTAAACTAAGGTAGATTCCTTATGCTCCCCTAAGTAGCAGCGACATCAGCAAGTATTGCAGAAGCAATGCAGAGCTGGAAAGAAAGGCTTGAACTCATCTTTGGCAGATTTAAAAGCCTGTCATCTCTCTATGCAAGAACAAGGCTGTGTAAGAGAGGATTAGCTCAGAATGCATTTTACGTTAAAATTCAAACACTATCATAGGAGAAAGATGCTTTTAATATTTTTTTTCCCAAAGAAAAACATTCCAGTGCATATTTTGATCATTGTTTATTCTGCTTCTGATAAAAGACTGTGGAGGAAGAGTCAAAATAATAAAATACTGTTTAAATAGAGCAAAACTTGAGTAACTGAGAAGTCGATATATGCTTTCTATTAGTCATAGATGTATCTTAGTCAACAGTTTTAAACATGTCAAAACCTGCTGTTTAGTCCTCAATTACTTTTCATTCCCTTTCTTTGTTGCTATTTTTTTATATTGTCAAAGCATCTAGAGGCCCAGTCCTGACTGAGGACTAGGGTCCTCATTTTGCTCACACAAAGAACTTACATTTGATGGGTTTATCTTTCTTTCAAAATGTTTGTTCAACTATGGTTATTACTTGAATGACGCAATACCATGAATATATACTTATAATTACCATTAACAGAGGTCTTGAATCAGTTCACTGTGTTTTGTTGTTTTAATAAGTTACATGCTTTAATTAACAGAAATCTTAGCCAGACCTATCAATTTTCCATATATTTCCTTTGCCCTTTTAATTGTAACAGCAGCCATTTCACATTTAGGTGTGCAGAATATAGAATCATAGAATCATTTAGGTTGGAAAAGAACTTGAAGCACGGAGTCCAACCATAAACCTAGCACTGCCAAGTCCACCACTAAACCGTGTCCCTAAGGACCACATCTACACGTTGTTTAAATACCTCCAGGGATGGTGACTCAACCACTTCCCTGGGCAGCCTGTTCCAATGCTTGACAACCCTTTCAGTGAAGAAAGTTTTCCTAATTTTCAATCTAAACTTCCCTTGGTGCAACTTGAGGCTATTTCCTCTTGTCCTGTCACTTCTTATTTAGGAGAAATAGCAACACACCCACCTCGCTACAACCTCCTTTCAGGTAGTTGTAGAGAGCGATAGGTCTCCCCCTCAACCTCCTTTTCTCCAGGCTAAACAACCCCAGTTCCCTCAGCTGCTCCTCATAAGATCTGTGTGCTGGACCCTTCACCAGCTTCGTTGCCCTTCTTTGGACACAATCCAGCACCTCAATGTCTTTCTTGTAGTGAGGGGCCCAAAACTGAACATGGTATTTGAGGTGCAGCCTCACCAGTGCTGAGTACAGGGGGATGATCACTTCCCTAGTCCTGCTGGCCACACTATTGCCAATACAAGCCAGGATGCTGTTGGCATTCTTGGCCGCCTGGGCACACTGCTGCCTCATATTCAGCCAGGTGTTGACCAGCACCCTCAAGTCATTTTTTGCCAGGCAGCTTTCCAGCCGCTATTCCTCAAGCCTGTAGCATTGCATGGGGTTGTTGTGACCCAAGTGCAGGACTCTGCACTTAGTCTTGTTGAACCTCATACAGCTGGCCTCGGCCCAAGTAGACAACCTGCTCATTTTCTGCCATGTCCCAAGTTGGAAATGCAAAACGCTTCATTTACCATAGAGCCACTCAGCATCAAGTCAATGGGCGTCATGCAAGAACTTGAAGTGGATTGAATAAAAGCAGTTCCAGCAGGGAATTTACTGACACATCCTACTTTGTTGACTGCCACTACTCAAGATTCAGAGCTACATATGTGCCTTGTAACAAGACAGGCAAAACACTGCGTTTCTGCAAAGGTCCGTTTCCCTCTCCCCATCCATCCTTGATCTCAGCCAGAGAAAAAATGGGATTGTTTCAAAGTGGGGAGTACTGTGTACTTGCAATATGCTGCCACATTGCCTACCAGCCCACAGCATGGCTCTCATTACACAGCAGATGTGGCTTTTCGTCTTTCTCTTTCCTCCCTCTTCCCTCCATCCAACCACTTTTTTGATCAGTTGAACCAATTAGGCCAACAAAAAGCTAGTTCAGATGTCCTTCAAAGAGGCTACACAGCCTTAACAAATGTATGCCCTCAATCTGCTAATGCCGTGGCTCAGTTAGACAGAGATCTGCATGCTTTCTGCCTCCACATCTTTCTCCTGGAAAGGCTTTCTCCAAGAACATCAGTAAGTTTGTCATCTTGCACTGTTCATCAAGTACTTCATTACGCTCCTCAGAACTATTCTTTTTGAGAAGAGCTGACAACAGTGTGTAGACATCTGTCATGGTGCCTGAGTTGTTGTCCTGTCTGGTTTGTCTGATCTGGCCTTTTGTCTCCAGTTTTAAGCTTAACTGCTCAGTCCTGAGAGGTAGGGACCTTCTGTCTTGAGTCTATACAGCACACGGTGCTATAGTGTCCTGTGTCCATCGCTTCAGATTTCTAAAAATGCATGCAATCTGATTGATCCTAATTGCTATTCTCCATTTCCAATGTTTAATCATATTTTGTGTAATCCTACTCCCCGTGCCTAAATGAGTATGAAATTATACTCAGAGCAGCAAAAGCTGCAGGGATGGGGAATGAAAGCTATTTCCTTGACTTCTCATTCATTTTTAGGACTACAGTGCGTCTCCTTCTCAAGAGCTCCTACATAGGACTTTTGTGCCCTAGGCCTATGATGGTGCTATAGCCACATGGTAACAGGCTGCTCAGACCTACCATCCTTAAAGACGTCTGCTGCTTCACTCCAAATGGGTTGCCTTTGTCTGTAGCACATAGAGGTAGCAGAAGTTCCCAGCCAGATCTGCCTTTTCTATGTCTCTCCCCAAGCACAAAAGAGCCAGTTTGAGATGGTACTGAGAGCATAGTCTTGCTCCTGTGCTGGCACTTCCCCAGGCAGACACGAGCCTGTTAGATGAAGTCAGTGGTTAGAACCACAGTGTTAAAAAAAGATCCTGTGTCACTGAGTACTTGGTGATTGCTCTGTGGTGGAGAGAAAGCTTCTGAAGCTGTGCAGATCAGGATGTATTTTAGTAAAAGTGCAAGTATATACCCAAACTGAATGTGTTAGATTAGAAAAATATACAAACCGTTGTGGGACAATAGCATAACTTTGCAAAAGAAACTTGAAAAGATATTAATGCCTCTACATTGTCAGAGAGATAAAAATGATGCATACTGGAGTATGGATGAACAGGCCATATGTGCAGGGTTACTGGTTTGGTGGAGTACTGAGAAATTGCTCCCTGTAAACTCTTTGCAGCATCTGTTCATTCTGTTATTGTGTGAATGCACTCCCAAAGTGTTGGACAGGCTGAAGACGACTTGCCATCACTCATAAAGAATTGCTGTTCAGGCCATCAGGACCACTGCCTCAGTAGAGCGCATCCTTATCCCCCCTTTTCCAGTGTGATACATCGTTCCCTGGAGGACATGGACAGCCAGGAGGCAAGTTCATGTTTGTGGTGACTGTGGAAGTGGCTAGGGTTAACCTTCCTCCATCAGGGTCTGCCTGAAAACTGTTCCCGCCCCAGTGACTCAAGAGCTCTTTGAGGACAGCAGTCCCCAGTCACCTTAAGGTAACATGGGGAAATTTACAACAAAGCAAGGGGGCATCAGAGGAGGCGATTCCTGGAAACACCCAGCTCGACTGGAATCCCCATTTGTCTTGCCTCACTCTGTGAATCTGTAAGATTTGTTCTTTTTAAAGCCACCTTTTATGCTGTACACAAAAAACCTCCCTATGTGACCACCACCTGTGATCTTATAGCAGCTTTCCAGTACTTAAAGGGGGCCTACAGGAAAGCTGGAGAGGGACTTTTTAAAAGGGCGTGTAGTGATAGGACAATGGGCAATGGATTTAAACTGAAAGAGGGGAGATTTCGATTAGATATAAGGAAGAAATTTTTTACATTGAGGGTGGTGAGGCACTGGAACAGGTTGCCCAGAGAAGTTGTGGATGCCCCATCCCTGGAAGTGTTCAAGGCCAGGCTGGATGAGGCTTTGGGCAACCTGGTGTAGTGGAGGGTGTCCCTGCCCATGGCAGGGGGGTTGGAACTAGATGATCTTTAAGGTCCCTTCCAACCTAACCATTCTATGATTCTATGATTCTACCTTTCATTTTGGTTTCAGTGTTCCATCAGGCCCATGTTTCATACCTAAGACATCACGCAGTCATTTTACCACCTTGCTGGTGGCTCAGTGTCCCTTTTCGTCTGCTCCCTACTTAAAAAGTACCATAATCATGTCCACACCTCACATCCTCCACAGAGACACACACACCAGCGTACTCCAATTTTTCTGCTAGGATGTCAATTCTCTTCCCACGCCAAAAGCACTCTGTCCGTATCATTTTCCGTTGCCATCTACCCTCCTACCCAGCGCAAGGATTTTGCCTTTCGTTTTTCCTACTCATGGCTCAGTTGACCCTAATTTCCTTATGCTAAGGACTTTACACTCTTTCCTTTTGTTCAAAGTACTTTATGCTCTTTTTTTTCTTTTCAGTTCAGGCTCCCCTCACCTCCTTCCCTCCCTGCCTCCAGGGCTGGGTTTATGCCCATTCCACCACTATTGTTATGGGTTTTTTTTTCTGTCTTGGAGAGGAATTATGCAGTGTGGGTGTGTCCCAGCTGCATTGAAAGGACAAACAGAAAGGATGGGTGGACACTGTTATCTTGGAAGGTGTTAATGTGTGTCCTTAATGGATTTTTGGTTCAGTACACTTCGAAAAGTGCCTGAGACTGTAGTTCTGATGAACATAGGGAAAAGGCTCTGTACCCTCTTCATGTCTTCTTCCTCCTTCATTATTAAATATTTACCGAAATCAAGAGAGTTCTTCCCACTTGTGCTAAGAATACTCCCTGAAATTCGAGAAATAAATGGAAACTGTGTTCAGAAGTTACCGCTTTAGAGAAGACGGAGATATCATGAGGCTGATTGCAGGGCTCACAAACTCAGCCTGTAACTTGTACAAAATAGAGGAGAAAAGACAGAGTCTGGGAAATATGCTAATGTGATTTACTCAAAGATATTTTCACAGTGAAGAACATCTCTTTAGGCCTCTTAAATCAAAACAAGGCATTAGCCCCCATGCATATTGAGGAAAGCATGCTATGCCAAAACATGTCTACTCATTTTTTTTAATAAAATACTTATCACTTTCTTCTTAATTTAGGTTTAAAGCTAGCATGAAAATTGTCTTAATCTCCACATTCCCAGTCTCATTAAATTGTCTATTCCTCTTGCTCTTTTTCCTCTGGTTTACATGTGTTTGGCTCCTTCTCCTTCTTTCCTGGTGTGTATTTATTTGTGTTTGTTCTTGTTTTTCAAATACAGGACCTGCTTCTATTGTCTTTACTCAGACGATTGTTTATTGAAAGCAAATGGCAGTCTTACTGGAGAACAGGCAACGGAAATGATCCACGGTTTTCATATTAGGATCTTGCTTCTGTGGCAAGCTGCATGCTCATAGAGATATTCACCAATACATGAGTAGCCTCAGATTTGATTGCAGATGACTGGTTAAGTACTATGCTTCCAGTTACTACATATATATATGTATATATATATATAAGGAATTTATTGTTTATTTTTAACCTATTTTTACAATGGTTTCCACTCAGAAGGGGCAGCATTATTTAGGAATCTAATTCTTGTGCTATGAATTATTTAAGACTGAAGGAAAACTAGCTGGTTTGCTGGCAAGGTACATATGTAAAAACATTGACCCATGCCTTTGACTGATGACGGCTTCTTGTCAAATCATTTGAGTGATGCAATTTGTGCAAAAACCTTTGTATTCTCTGTTGCTTCCAGTAATGGCCAGGTGTTTCTTGGTACATAAATTTTATTAATCTTGAAAGGAGATGGTAAGATCCTTTTTTAGCAGAGTGAAGATGGATGATTTCTCTCTAAGGCAGTCAAGACTCATAATTGCACATCTTCAGTCAATGAGAATATTGCTTTTGACTTCAGTAACTAGAGAACGAAGTCATAGGCAGGAAGATAGATTTTTTTTTTTTGTCTAGCCCTCCCCAGAGGAGATAGTTAAGAATTTTTCTTAGACTGAGACTATGGTTTTCTCTCTCAGTCTTGGCATTTCCTCACAAATCACCATTATCTTTATTTTTCCTGCATTATTATGACAAACATTATTATTATATACAGACTACAGGGATTTCCTGAGAAACTAGCAAATATTTCTTACATTTCTTTCAGTTTCTTCAGTGTCTCATCCTTGTAATGATACCACTACCCTTCAAACCAGTCTCAAAAATATACAAGAAACGTGATATGTTAGCTCTATTACTTTAAATAATCCTGAAGAGAAAAATGTTGGGGAGAGATTGCATGTTATTGATTTTTTTTGTCTCTACAGTCAGGCAAAAGATGAGGTCTTCTGGGGAGTAAACATCTTTCTACAAACCCATTCCGGATTTGAGAAGGCGGTCTTTTAGTAAATGAAGTTTTAAAAGAGGTTTAAATTATTGTCAGATACCTGACAATAAGTAATAATAATATTGGCCCAGGCACAATACTTAACAAGCAGTATGCTGCAGCCCACTCCAAATTCTTCTCTCATTATAACACGTTATAACACATTATAACATATTATAGCATGTTATAACACATTATAACATCTTTTCTCTTCTTTTCTTCTCCTCTTCTCTTGAAATGGTGAGCAATACTGGAAAGCCTGGGCTGTATGATGCAAACAAGTCACAGGCTGGGGATGTATGTTTATTGCTCTGCTTTACTAGAATTACCATATCACAAAGGAAACCTCCCTCATGCCAGAGCATTCGTAGGGAAATCTTTCCTTGTT
This sequence comes from Tauraco erythrolophus, assembly GCF_009769465.1. Classification (NCBI taxonomy): domain Eukaryota; kingdom Metazoa; phylum Chordata; class Aves; order Musophagiformes; family Musophagidae; genus Tauraco; species Tauraco erythrolophus. The sequence goes on from NC_141465.1 coordinate 104,910,244, forward strand.
CTTATTAAGCCAGGTGATCTTATTGAACTTACAGCTGTTTTTAAAAACATATAAACTGAGGTGGGCTATTCCAAGTCTGTAAATTGAGTAGAAAGGTAACTAAATGTCCAAGCATCTTAAAAACATATTTTATCTTAAATGCAAATGTAGGGATACCTCTGACTACTGACATGGGACAACTGGTGTATCCCATGCTCTGTTACCAGTATTCTCCTGCAGCCCTTCTTAATTTTATGTTGCTGCTGCTTTTGCCTTTCCAGGATGCCCTGCCTGTCAGGAAAAGAAGGCAGAAAAAGAACTGATGAACACAGAAATCTCAGCATCTGGGCCATTTTACACCTCCTCCCCACAACATCTTCATTACCAGGATGACAATGTCAGTGGTTCCGTCCAACATGAAGAGTGAGGTTTCGTATCACATCTAAAGCAAAGTGACTGTGGGCTGCTGCCTACAAGGAGCCCTTTCACTACTCCTTCCGCTTCCTCCCCCACCAGCAAGTTCTGTCCACTTCCCTGGAGGCAACTCTAGAGATTGTGCAGCTAAACGGTGAGTGGTGAGCTGCTCAGAGCTGATCCGGTGCAAGCTCATCCACTAAGGAAGTGCAGTAATAAAAAAAAAAGAAGCATTTTACTCTTGGATCCAGTTTATCTATGACCACACCAAGGCCTGACTCATAGGAAGCAATGGAGGTGCCACTGTAGCAGATACATGCAGTTGTCCAAAATTTGGTGTAACGTGAAACTTCTCCTGAAGGTATCAGATGAAGCTTTAAACAGGCATGTCTGAGTGCAGCCTCTGACTCCTGCTGTTTGTGAAGAAGGTTTGTCTTAGGCGTGACAGAATAGCTAGCAGAGAAATTAACCCTTCAACGCAAGACATCAAGTTTGCTGTTCTCTGAGCAGGGTTGTGAGCCAACCACACTGAAACCTGTTTAAACAGGATAGAGCCTTGCATGCTTTCTATTGTGTAACTCATGCAGCTTTGCAGAAGTTTATCCTAAAAACCAACAGTTGCTGCATAGAATTAATCTTACAGCATCAGGCTGGAAAGGTCACTTCTTTACCTTTTTGCCAAATGCTGGTAAACATAGAAAATGTTTGAAAACAGACAAAGCCAACAAAAGGTTTAAGGAAGAAGAAAAAAAAAAAAAAGACCTTAACTAATAGAAATTTTGACAAATTTGCTAAACAAGAATTTTATTCCAATTCCACACCCCTGACGTTCTAGGCCCCTGCTTACTTCAAACCCCCAAAGGGATGCTATCTGAATAGTTCGTACCACAAGAATGTCTAGAGGCACTGGGCTAGTTAGCTTGTTGCAGAAAGCACTGTCCGCACACTCACACAGGGTCCATGAAAAGGCAATCTCAGATCCAGAAGAGCCATGGAAACATAGTGATATGCAGCAAGTGGAGGGAAAGGAGGCAAAAAACAAGGATTCAGAGCAATGGTAAGATGATTTGGATTAGTGGGGTGAGCAGCCTATCACTTCACCTTGGCAGAGCTCTCATCTTATGTGCACATTGGTGCACAGGAGGTTGTATTCTGAGTCCCAGAACTGCAGAGGAACAGTAGTTGTAGGGCCTCTCAGAGTGTAGATCCATCCAGAAGGCTCAGTGCTTCTGGCCTGGCTTCATCTTCTCCTCTGTATAGACATTGTTTGCCCCACAGAAGAGAGAAACTATAGCATTAAGTTCAAATGTGGGAGATGTTAGTGATCTGGCTGGTAAATGTGAGGTAAGGGCACCTTTACAGATCTATGGTGACCCAGCTGCCACAGATGTGATTCTTCGGTTGGGCTATGACACGCAAAACTTCAGAAATATTATGGGTTTTGATGGGCAGGACAGCTCCTTACACGTATGGGTGACCCAGGACCAAAGAAAAGAAAGTTTGCACCAGTAATGATCTGTAGGACAAGCCATGAGATCTAACAACCTATATGGACAGGGCCACGTGCCAGCCATGAGGAAGTCTGCGTTTGATGCAGCAGAAAAGGAGACAAAGGGACAGGTACAAAAAACTCCTGAGGCTCAAACAGAAAACTGAGACTATGACACTCTATGCTAGGATATATTGTAATGGAGCAAGCTGAATTCATCTTTAACCTCCTAAAGCAGGTGTCCTGGGGTAAATTAACCACCTGCACCTGACAGTTCTGGCAGTCTTGGGTACTAATGGACAAAGTCAAAAGGAGTGATAAAGCTTAATAAGTCCTAAAAGACAAAAGATATCTGCAGTGTGTATTTAATGTATAAAAAGGGGGAAAAAGGCATTTGTTGTGCCGGTAAGAAAGTAGCAGCTGCTAGGATACTAGAGGACAAGGGCTTGCATACAACTTTTATTTCTGTGAACAGAAATGAGAGAATGAAAAGAGCTTAAGGGGACAGAGAGTGAGCCTTCAAAGTTATTCTGTGTCCTCAGCTTCCCTGAGAATTTTTTCTTTCTGTATCTGATTTATATTATAAAATCCCTGGGGCAGCAATAGTCTTTAATTTGAGTCTCCTTCAGTACTGGCAAAATCACTGATGCTTAATGAGCAAATAAAATGTTGATAAATTAATACAAAAGTTGCCTTCCTGCAGTCTGGCACTTAATAGATGACACCCAGTAAGAATGGAAGTAAAAACGTTCGTATTGAACCTGAGCACAGGAGCACAGGAACAGCTTTAAGAGACGAGCATGTGAGTCCTTCCACTGCCTTCAAATGAGGGAGGATCTGGCTCATGTTACAAACAATTCTTTGAAATTAAGAGCGTGCAACTGGGTACTGTACACACAGGTACATTTCTGCATATTGCTTATGGTAATTTCCCACCAGACAAACTACAGACCCAGTCAAGCAAGCTGCTGTGCCTTGATGGACCCCGAGGTTCCACGTGGGTGCAGAAGCCGGCCATGCAAAGCAGCTTGGTGGATTATGGCATAGTTCATTGCTGTGGTGCCACTTACGCACTCTAATGGGCTTTATTCACAGCAGGGATGACTGAGGTGCCGGGAGGCACAAGCCAAGTTGGAATAGATTTGTCAAGCTTATTTCATGCCTTGTTGTAGCGGCTACATTTTAGACAGATTGTGAAAATTATGTTATTTTTAAGATTTAGATTACAATACTGCCTAGAGACTAATAAAAATTGGGAATTCTGCTGTAATGGTTGGGTCCCAAAATATGTGAGAACACCAACAGTCTGCAATCTCAGCCATCTGCAAGCTAAAGAATGGCAAAGATTTATGCACCATTTGGTTTGCCGACTTCAGGAGGCTCTGGGTAATTAAGAAGAATGTAGAGGCTGATAAACAGACTCTTTGATGTGTTTCTTTCCTATGATATCCTATTTACAATACTAAGTGCCATCTTTTCCCTTCTGCTTTAGCCATCAGGAATTTACATTGGTCTTTTTGGTTTGAGCTGTTACAGGAAAGGTAGATTTGGAGGTGGTAGCAGATTTAACTCAGGACAAAGCAAAAAAACCTGCTGCCATGGCCATATTCCCCTACATAACCAAAATTAAAAAATCTGAAAAAAAATTCCCAGATCAAGCAATGGCAAAAAAAAAATCCTTTTGGTGATAAAGTGGCATTGCCAGTACAGGATTTTGTCACTGGTATTATACAAGGTAGAACTATTAGTCTTACCCGTGTACTAACGTATCTAAGATTAATTCTACTCTTAGTACAAGTCCTTGCGAATTAATTCAGGGATCACACAAAAGGGACAGTGTGACAGCAAGATTTTTTGCAGGCCATTTGAGTAAGAATCTGGTAGATGAGAATCCTTTCAGGTGGAGCCGAGGGGGCTGTGCGGAAAAGTGGGGGTGGAAGGCAGAACAGGGCAGAGAGGAAGAGCCAGCCACGGTGTGAAAAGCCTTGAAACAGTGTAAATGGATTTCAATTTCTGGCTAAGAAAGCGAGTTGAAGAAACGTCTGTCACAGAAACAACTTTCGCTTGTCTCCTTCCTCCCCCCGCCCAAGAAATGAGAATTATATACATAGTCAGACAGAGATAGATAGGTAGATAGGTAGGTAGGCAGAGAAAACTGGAAAAGAGTGGTTGAGAGAAAACTAAGATACACCATATCAAAATGTCAGGCAGTTAACGAGAAACGAGGAGTAGAACAAACAATTAAAAAATACCGTGACACCATATGGAACTTTCCACGTTCAGTTCCATTTAAAAGCTTTATAAAAGAAACTTTAAAACCAACGACATTCTTCTCATCTCAAAACAGTGTCCTTTGTTGGAAGACAATATTGGTATTTAAAACCCCTGCAGTTTTATGTGCTCGAATCCACAGATTGTGTAGTACAGGCATTAGAAACTTATGATCCCGGTGTAAGAGATGGCACGTAGGCTGATTTTGTAGATGGGCAAGCAGAGGTATGGCTTGGGGCATCATGGCATTTTAAGAGAAGCATCGGAAAGAGAAAGTGACTCCCAGCCCTGATGGATGTAACAGCCATTTTCCACTCAGGCTAAACACAGAATCAATGAGATGCCCCCTTTTTAGTGTCTGCTGAAACAATGGAAAACCTCTGCCCAAGGACACAAACACACAGAGAGACCTGTGTGTGTTCCAGGCCAGTCAGTCTCACCTCTGTGCCTGGCAAGATCATGGAGCACATTCTCCTGGAAACCATGCTAAGGCATATGGAAAATAAGGGAATGATTGGTGATAGCCAACATGGCTTCACGAAGGGTAAATTGTGGCTGACAAATTTGGTGGCCTTCTATGATGGGGTTATAGCATTGATGGATAGGGGAAGAGCAACTGATGTCATCTTCCTGGACTTGTCCAAAGCACTTGACACTGTCCTGCATGACATCCTTGTCTCTAAATTGGAAGGACGTGGATTTGATGAATGGACCACTTGGTGGATAAGGAATTGGCTGCATGGTCGCACTCAAATTGTTACGGTCAACAGCTCAATGTCCAAGTGGAGGCCAGTAACAAGTGATGTTCCTCAGCGGTCGGTGTTGGGTTTGGTGCTGTTTAACATCTTCATCGGCGACATAGGCAGTGGGATCAAGGGCATGTAGTGATAAGACAAGGGGCAATGGCTTTAAACTGAAAGAGGGGAGATTTTGAGCAGATCTAAGGAAGAAATGTTTTACAATGAGGGTGGTGAAACACTGGCACAGGTTTCCCAGAGGAGCTGTGGATGCCCCATCCCTGGAAGTGTTCAAGGCCAGGTTGGATGAGGCTTTGAGCAACTTGATCTAGCAGAAGGTGTCCCTGCCCATGGCAAGGGGGTTGGAACTAGATGATCTTTGAGGTCCCTTCCAACCCAAACCATTCTATGAGTCTATGAGTCTATGATTCTATGAGCGTAGGTCATCTGTTCCTAGGAGAGTCCTGAGATCCAATAAATGATGAGGCAGAGGACTGAAGGAAATGAAGCCTTGTACATGAGAGAGAAGAGGCAGAAACTTAAGAGAGAATGAGAAAGTCATCCGGATATAAACTGAGATGCACCTACTTGCCTGAGAAAAAACGAGGCTGTGGTTTTGAAAGAAGTAATGGTACAATACTTGTATCTACACAGAAGCGGGGAGGCCTTCCTCCCTGCTTCCACCCTCCTCCCTGTTCTTGGCCTCGCAGGCCCACTGTTTATATTGGTGCTGGTCCTCATGTCTCTCTGAACTGACACAACACAGCAACCCAGCAGAAAACTAACCCAGAAAAACTTAGATATGCACAGGTCATATGTGTAGCACAGGAATTGGGTAGGATTGCTGGTGGAAAGATGGGAATACAAAGAGTGAGATGAGGGGGAAGATGAAGGGCAAGAGGAGGAAGAAGATGAGGCAAGATTTCCTTTGGGAGGAACGGAGCCATCCCATCAGCTCAGGTGCCTGCGAAACCACAGCCTGAAAGCAAGCACGTAGAAGCACAGCACAGTCTGGAAATAAGCCGAGAGGTTCTCCTAGTGCTTTATTCTTACTCTGTTCTCTAATGAAAAGAACCTCAAATATCCTAAATTCTCACTAACTGGAAGGTCAGAAGTGGCAACACCATAAGGGTGTTGCTCTAATCCTGCTGTGGTGAGCCGCCACGATTTGTAAACATGATTCAAGAAGCAGACAGACTATATTTGATCTGGAAGGATAAGGCGGTATGCTGCCCGAGGAAAGACTTAGATATACTTTGACATAGGTAATAAAATGCCGTGCCTTAGCTTTGACCATCTTTTGCATACCCATCCTTCTGTGAGGAATATCTGACGATGTCATTAAGGAGAACAAAGCAAAGCGAAGCCCTGAACTGCAGCCTTTGCATGCTAAATGTTGTCCTGAATACACGATGCGCCTGCACAGATTCCCATTGAAATGGGAGCAGAGGTGTCACCCACTGCTTTGCTCAATCTGGGAGTGGGACAATGAAGTTCCACTTATAAAAAAATTTAAAAAATCCATAGTAGCAGCCTGGGAAACTGTAGCTGACAATAGCCTTATTAAAGTACTTCATGGTTTTCATATAGAATGCTCAAATACTTTTTATGAAAGTTCCTACTAAAGCAAAACGTCCAGGATCATACCAAATATGGTCGGAAAGTGCCTAGAGAAATCTCTGTATTCTGTCTTCCTTGGCACTCATGATTTTTATACTTCAGTGAAATATCTGCAAATGACTCAGTTAACCTCTGTTGAATTTTAAGGTAGTTAGTCTGAACTTTTGGAATACCTGGGGCAATCTGCAGTCTTGGGTGCAAGCTGTACCATTAGCTGTTTTATCTAGAGATCATGTAAAATTATCATGGTTTGCTTTGTGGATTTTGTATCTTTCTCAGCAAAAAAACCCAAAAGATCCTTAAATTATCCACTGATCTTTAGGGAAAAATATTTCAGGATGATAGAATGAACCAGGTTAAGATAGCTTTTCTGTCAGCCATTTTAGGTAAGCAATTTTAAAGGACACGGATGACCAGGCACATAGCATAAGGAAAATTCAGTCGAGGTGCCATCTAATGCCCTAGAGAGAAAGACCAGATTTTGCAAAGCAAAGCAGCAGAGCGCCCACGGAGCTCAAGGACTGCATTTTGCTTGCCAGGTGTCTTACGAAGAGCGACAGTAACACCACTCTGCCAAGCTCTTGCCAGGAAATCAACTCTACCCAGGTGATTCACCAGCATGAAATCCTTCTCGGAGCAGCCTATAACCATATCCACAACACGACTGAATGCATCGCATTGTTTTATTGAAGAGCACCCTACTCGAGCGGGTGTGTTGGGTTCGCTTGACTTAAACCCACCAAGTTGGAGAGGAACGGGGAAGGTCACACCTCCACTTTCCCAGTACTCCTCGTATCCTTCCCAAGGGGTTTAACAATTGGTGGACTTCACCTATGCACTGCCTATATAGCATTTTTGGGATTTTCTTCCCGACCGTAACACCCATAAAATTTCTTTCAATAAAAATCAAATTTTAATGGCAACCCAACAAATGCAGACACTGAAAGCGGGTGAACCAAACCGCTTGTGCCACTCTCGGCTCCCCGAGGAAGGTGGCACCCCCGTGCGAGGCCGCAGCTCAACAGCAGGGACAGCAACGTGCCCACCAACCCGACCCCTCACCCATCTCACCCGGCGGGCGGAGGACAAGACCCCGCCAGCCCTCCCTCCCTCCCTCCTTCCAGCCCGCCCCGTCAGGCGCCGCCTCCTCCGCTCCTCTCCTCTCCTCTTCTCTCCCCTGCCCGCCCCGCCGCAGGCCGCAGCCCGCCTCTCCTCCTCCTCCTCCTCCGCCGCCGCCTGACAAGGGGACGGGGGTGGCAGTCGCGGTCAGGCGGCAGCTGGGGGGCGGCAAGGCAGGAGGTGGCCTTCGTAGCTCTGCCGGTCCGGGCTCCTTCTCCTGCGTGGGGGCTGCTGAGGAGCGGCCATGGTGAAGGTGTCGTTCAACTCCGCGTTGGCGCAGAAGGAGGCGGCGAAGAAGGAGGAAGAGAACAGCCAGGTGCTGATCCTGCCGCCGGACGCCAAGGTGAGGGCGGCGGGGGACCGAGCCGCTGCGGCCGGCCCGGCTGCGCGGCGGCTGGTGCTCCGGCTCCGCTCGGCGCCGCGAAGGGAAGCGAAACGCGGTGGGGACGATTTTGTGCTTCATACGCTCTGCTCCCCGGCGATGAACCGCGGGCGGGCCGGCAGGGAAAGCTGCGCAGCGGTGTGCCCCGCCGCCCCTCTCGGCTCACGCTTCTAAAATGGCTGACAGAACGAGCTTTAAAGCTCCGCTTCTCCCTACTTTTGAGATTTTTGTGGTGTGGGTTTTTTTATGTTCTTATTTTTATTTTTTTTTTTTTTTTTTAGCCCGGCAGCTCTTGGACCGCGTCCAGGTCGGTTTTTAAGGCGCTTTCGTTTCCTTTTGCGGCGTCCCGTCGGGACCCGCAGCGAGCTGAGGGGCCGGCCCGGCGAGGGGCCGCCCGCCCCGGCCCACCGGCGGTGAGCGCGGCTGCCCGCTCGGTCCCGCAGCCGGTCCGCAGCCGCTGCGCGCTGTGCGGAGCGAACCTTCGGTGTGTTTGGGTCTGTCGCGGAAATTGGTTTTCCTAAAGGCGGATCGCGTTTGGTTTCCGTAGCGCCTTTAATACCCTCCGGCCGCACGGAGAAGTCCGGCAAGCTGAGAGCTCGCTCGCAAACCTGAAATGCTTCGGGACAGGGAGCGCTTGGCGGCAGGGGTGAAGTTGGGAGTTGGGCCGTGCTTGTTGCCGCAGAGTGTTTGCAGAGCCTGGTAATCGTGTGTCACGGCGAACTTCGCCTTGAAACTTGGGCTGCTTTAAGTAAAGGAACAAAGAGCGGCCTCCCCCAGCCCCAAAACAGCGCCCAGACTCCAGTAGCTTGTCGCCTTCCTTCCGAGCCTCCGAACAGCAACAAAGAACAAAACAGCGGCGGCTTCTAAAGTTTTTGAAGTGCAAAACTGCCCAGAAGATAAAGGTTTTTTGCTTGCAGTTTCTGTGCTCCCATAATCAAACCCAGTTTTTAATTAGGAGTAGCGTAATTTGCTCTGAGCTCTTAGAAAAGAGAATGAAAACTTGAAAAATGGCCAGCTGCGCACAAACAGCACGCCTTGCTGTTTTCATTTGCTTTCACAATCTTTTGTGCATCAGGCCTCTGAATTACCAGGTCGGATCCGCAGAAGAGATAGTGGTTTTTAATTTCCTAAATCTTTGTGATGAAATTCTGCCTGGGAAGACAGTATCTGTTGAATTTTTAGCGTGAAGATATACCCCGCTGTAGGTTTTGCCATGTCTTTGATGGAGTCAGGTTCTTCGCCTGCAGAATCCACTGTCATTTCAAAGCCAAGGGGGACCACAAGATGTTTTCTAGTGATGCCCTCCTGCTGTAGCAGGTGGTGAAATTCCACACTTCTACTGAACATACTGCATTTATAAAACTCGGACCAAAGTATTTAAGTCCTTAGAATCGTATGCCGCAACAAATGAGACAGTATCGTTACTCAAATTTTCTGCAATTACAGGAAATCCCCTAGGTTATCTGTGTGCCTAGTGGTTCCTAGCGGGAGTGCTGTTCTCTAGAAGGTAATGGATTCCCACAGCCCACCTTGAGCTGTGGAGTTCCTTTCCGACCCCAGGTTTGATGATCAGTTTGACACCGAGCACAGAAGCAAGATACAAACTACAAGTTCCAGAAAACACATTTTTCATATGGCCTTGGAATCTCAGATCTGCCCTGGATGATGTTTGTTTTCAGATAGCCCACCAATTTGGGCTTGTCGTTCCTACTGCTAAACAAACAAAATACATCTGGCTAATTGTACACTGGGGAGCAAATTCTCCTGACCCTGTCCAGATACTGACGGAAGCATGTTATTTGACTATGATTTCCTTAACGCAGAGCTGTAAATTCTTGCAGCTGAGGATGAGATACAAGATCTGCCTTAACCTTGCTCGGGTCTTAGTTAGTACTGCTTTCCTTGGCCAGAAATGAGACTTGCAAAGACTTATTAACCAGGTCAAAAGGTGGTCTTGTCTCACAGTAGCTACTTAGAAGTTCTTGCACTGTTATCAGGGGATGAACATGCCTGAACAAGGCTTAAAACAGTCCTAAAATAGCATGCTGGGAGCTGATGCTCTGTACAGATGAGAATTCCAAAAGCAGATGACTACTCTTATGGGACATCAAGCCTTTGACATTCTCCTTGACGTATTTCCATCTTTTCTTAGCAGAACTGCAGACCTATACCTACCGGTGTGCAAAATTCTCTTGAATAAGCTTTTTTTGAGCTTTTGTGTTTCAGAGCATAAACAAAAGCAGACTTGAGTACAGTAGTGTCATCTGTAGCTTTAGTAGAAAAGGCTATGCAATTCGTGCAGGATTAACAATATTGAATCCAATTATGTCATGTAGCTGTAGAGGTATTTGGATCTTCAAGTCTGGGAGTTTATTCTCAGATCTCAGACAAAACAAGGAACTGAAGGCCATTGTAAAACTTGATACCTTTGAGGTGAGCGCAAGACACACTCTTTGAACTTTACCTTCTCTAATACAAATGCATTAGAAACTAATGTTTTCCCGCCCTCCACAGGGAACTTCTACTGCCTATGTAGTTCTTTGGAGGGAAGGGGAAAAATAAACCACGTGTGACGAATGTATTATTCATGTGGCTTCATTGCTGGAAAAATCCTTAGCTTCAAGTGAGGTTTGAAGGCAATACGAGAATGTATATAGAAGAGTCAGTTCTGGTAGACTGAAAAAAGGTCACATCTCCAAAACAGCAAATGTGGAACATTTGTTTTCCCCTCTCAGGTATCTTTACAGATGTTGTTTCTGTAGGACAGTAAGTAGATCTGGATCACAGGTGTGAACATGAAAAATACTACATTTTATGAAGAATGTCCTGAGAGGCATTCTGGACTGAAGTAAATGGAAAAACTTAAGAATGGAAGTGGATCAGCAGAATTGCACATTCAGAATTTTATTAAGAAGAACTTCCAAAGATTGTAGCAAGAGGTATTAGTAAACCAGTTAATGTTAGTGAATAAAGCCAAATACTCTGAAATGTCCAGAAAATAAAAATTCATGGAATGAGCTCTTGGGCTAGTTCTTTGACAGTCTCGTTCTGTTGCTTTTCTGGCACAGTGTCATGAAGACTGCCAGTCTGTCTGCCATTGCAGGATTACTCTCAAGTAGATAATCTTCCTAGGGCTTATTAAAGAGTGTGTGCGGTCAAAATATGCTGATGATGTGGCATAGAAGTACTCTGATCTCACCAAAATTTGCCCAGTAACCTCTGATGCAGATACTAATAGGAAATTAATTGAAGAGAGGGGAGGAAGATGTGAGAAGAGTAGGGGATGTATCACGGGAACAACAGCTTAAAGCTTTTGCAGAAGGCAAGGGTCTTACGCATTGGAGTATCCTACTTAAAAAGGAGTGTAAAAATCAAGAGTGCTAATCCTGTCTCTGCATAAGTCACCTGTCAGTATTACTGTGTGTTGTGAAAGTGGCTCCATACGTACTGTAGGCAATCATTACAACTCTGCTACTGCTGTTGGGAAGATACTTGTATGCCATAATTCCTGGCCAAAATACAGAATACTGTTAGTGAAGGTTCTTAGGCCGCATTTAATTTTCCAGTTTGCTCATTGTTAGTACAATGCGGTATATTATGACCCAGTTTCCCAACAGACGAGCAATAGGTGGTATTTTAACGTTTCTCCCTTCTATAGACCTTTGAAGAGCCAAAGATGGTTCTGAGCATAGTTGAAGTCTTCAGACATTTTGCAAAGTCTGTTCAATAGATTTAAGTCTTCCCCAAAGCTTTTTGGGCCCTCAGAAACTCTGAGGCGGTTGCTCCCTTCTGCCAGGGTAGGTGACAACCTTTTATTTTTATTTTTTTTCCCCTCTTGGGCCGCTCAACTCAGTGCATCTTCACCAGGTACAGCTTTGTGTGCAGAAACTGTGGATTCACATATATGTATCATAGCTGACCTTTGGACAGCTGTATCTGCAGAGAGACTTCAATGTAGAAGTGTAAATGTTAAGAATTTTAAAAGCAGCAGCTGTCTGCATTTATTCCTTATGAGAACATTATTACTCTGCACTCTGAAATTAGTCTTTTGTTTCAGTTTACCTTAATTTTTTCTAAAGCACAGTAAAATACTTTCAACACAGAGTAAGAGAGTCCACCTGGGAAATACTGTTGAGCAACTAATAAGCACTATTTTACCATGTAGAAAACCCCTCAGATTTTGTAATTGGTGTTAGATGTTTCTGAAACAAAGATAGTAGCTTTACAGTTGCTGTACTCTGTGTGTCTGTAAATATATATATATAAAAACACTATATAATGTGTATGTATATGCTATATATGTTAGTATACACTCTAATAAATAGTCATTTGCTTGTTGTTTTGCCATCAGGAAAGCAGGTTTTCCCACTTGATGGGATGTGTCTGTAGATGGGTGTTTTGGGGTGGTTTGTTTTGTTTTTGGTTTCTTTTTTCTTCGAGGAGCTTCCTTATTCCTTTTATAGCCTTCCTCCGGGCAATTTTCTATAGACCTTTCACCACTCACCGTTGGGGAAAGAGCAGTCTTTGTCTTTTCCAGTATTTTCCGTGATGTAACTAGGTCATTAAACCAAACAGCTTCTGCTGTCTGTCAGAGCATTCTGGATTAAGGTATGATTATTTAAAAGAGGATCAGAAGTAAAAAAAAAAAATCCTAGGAAACTGAGCTTTCTCTCCCCTTCTTCTCCCTGACTTGGAGATTTTATTGAAAAGCCACCAAACCTCAGATGAAAACCCTCCAGTTTTAGGCACAAGGGGTACCCAGGATTCTGTTACTTATCTGGCTTTATGGGTACCTGCAAGCATAAATTTGGGGAAACTGAGTTTATGTAAACAAAATTTGTGGCAGGGGTTGTTCATGAGGAACCCTTCCTAATAAGAGAAGCCTTGTGGCTGATGTCATCCCCTGCATCCTTTTACATGGTGGATCTGTGCTACTGGTTAAGCAGTGCAGCTTCCTGAAAATAAGATTGCTGTGGTCTTGAGACTTTGGCTCCTAAAGCTATTCTGTAGACATTGCCAGCAATTGAGAGAACAGTATTAAAAAAACAAAATCATGAAAGTTTGTGGTGCTTCTCTGAAAATTTCTCGCTATTTTGAAGTGTTTTTGTCATCCCCATCCACCCAGTGATGGAAATGAACCTGTGGGACAGAGTTCTGTCAGTGGTCTGTATCTCCCTTCCTTTTCTGTTTCTCATCGCTCTCTAGCCTGAAAAACAAATACAAAGCTTTGGTTTGGAAATACAGCCATTTCCCAGAAGCATAATATTTAATATTTCAAACAGGGTGTGTTCTACCAGACCTTTGTGATAACTACCTCGTCAGTTGTTTGTGTCATTTATGTTTTTGGCTGTGTGAGCAAGAGCTGATGTCCGTACACACATCGTTACAGCTTATATGAATTCAGTGCAGGGATGAGCACAGTGACAGTGCAAGTACTTTACGCAGTTCTAAATGGTTTCTTTTTTCAGATTAATGAATTTATGCTTGGCTGAGGCCCCTTGCCCTAAAAATGTAGTTGGAAAACTTTTTTTTTTCCTTAACGCTGTCTTGTGGCAAAGTCCATAATTAGATGAAGCTTTGTACAGTGCAGTATCTAGAAACATTATCCTGCACTGTAATGTATTGTTATAGTTAATGTCATAAATACTTCTTTTATGTTCACTCCTGTCTTTCTGTGATGCAGTACTCTTTTGTTTCTTTCTGGTAAGCTTCAAGAAACTAGTTTGGATGTTAACATTGCATAGTGGTATGAAAAATACCACTTAAACAGCGGCTGTTGGAACCAAAAGTTGTGCTCAGTGGGAAAAACTAAAGTTAAATTTGTTCATTTCTGAAGATTTGGATCAAGATGAAATGCTGAACTTTCCTGTAAAAAAAAACATTTGAAAGAAAATGTTCTTGGAATCAACAATATTTTCAAGGGAAATGGTTTAGACTTCTTCCATTATAATGAATATTTAATCTAACATATGAATGTTTATTTCAAGAAAAGCTTAATTTCAAAATATGTGTATATATTTTTTTCCTGTAAAGTATTTTAATGAAATGTTTACAGTTGCAAATGTTACTAACAGTTGTGTTTTTATATACTCAAATAAATCAATTTTCTTTGTTATTTGTGTGGTGTTTTCCATTTTTTTTCTCATCAGCAATTTAATAAACTTTGATGCTAATGGTATTTGAGGGGGAGGTTAGAAGAATGGTAAGCTTACTTACCTCCAGTAATGTTTTTGGTTAACTCTTCCGCAGTTGCGATTTTGGAATATTTGTCAGCATTATACTTACTTTTTCTCCAGTAGCTGCTAGCTACAGGCATCAAATAGCTTACATACAAAGAAAATAGTTCTCTCTCTGACGCTCAGGAAGTATCTTCGAAAGCAAATACTGCGTTTTGAAGTCCTGCTCGTTTTAAATGTTCTTTATTCTGTGCTTTCAAAAACATTATGACGTATTTGAAATGTAAGAACTACAGCTGGGATAAGTAACGGTGTGTTCTGTTTGCTATTGTGTAGACTCCTTCCCCTCCCCCCCCATTTATGCTGTGATTGACAAAAGTTAGCGTTAATCTGTTTTTAGTCTCCTGATCCGTATGAATAATACAACATTAATTTTCTTACTATTTATGTACTGCTTTTTATCCTCACTGGAAATTACTTCGAATCTACAGATGAAAAGCATGCTAATTTATAAAACTCAGATATCTGTCCTAATTTTACAGATGTGGTAAACCAAAGGAATGAGATAATTAATAAGGTTGAGCTCTGCAATGAAGTCAGAAATGGTTTTGCAGCAGACATCACGTGGGCTTAGGGTTTGAACCACAACCGACATATAGAGAGACTCCAGCTTCTGTCTGAAGCATCTACAAGCAAGAGGCCTTTGTGCAACAGCCTTACAAAATTTACCATGAAAAAAAGGCAAAGTAATATTTGCCCAACAGTTATTACAGAGGCTGCGGAAAAAATAAGTTGATATTTTGTTTGCTCTTTCCAAATAGTGTCTCTGTGTGTACGTGCAAATATTTTTATAACATTTATATATTATTAAGTATATAATATATATTATTTTTCATATATATGTATGTCTGTATACACACACAAAAATAAAATCCACATGCGTTTTAAGAGTAGAGATCCTTGAATGCAAGTCCTGGGATAATTTGTGGTTGTCGTCCTCCTAGGGTTCAGCCAGCTCCTGCTTTTGACAGTGGCTTTCTGCTGTTTTGAGGGTAGAATGAGGCAGCGGAATGACTGTGGAAAAAGCGTATGCTAGGGAGATCATAACTGAGAGGAGGCAGTGATCTCTGCAGTGTATCTTACATGGTTGCTGAGTCACAAAGGTCTATTTATTTTTTTATTAAAAAAAATACAGTCTGCATAGAAAACCCTTGCATTTACACGTTTGAAAATGCAGTACCCTTTGCGGAATGGGAAACTGAAGAGGACTTTTTGAGGCTGCTGCACAAAAGTGCGGTGAGTCGTCTTGCCCTAACGTTTGCGGTTTTGGGAAGTTGTCCTGCTGCTTGGCGAGGTGTTTGAACACCGGTTAGCATCTGTGCTTCTGCAGGATGTGATGCAGCCAGGTGCTGGGGACTGAAGTGTGTGCTCCGCTTCAGGCTTTGAATAGTCTAATTGCAGTGAAGCCCTTCAGATTGTTACAACAGTTTCTTCTAGGAAGAGGGTGTAATTAAATGTAAGCTTTTCAAGGTCAGCTCTTCTCTGCTCATACTCCAAAGTGCCACAATTAAATGCTATTCTGTACTTGCATGTAGAATGGATTCCACACGGGGAACTCTGCTTGCTGTACAGGTACCACGCATCTGAATTCACTAATCCATATATTAGCAAGGTGTGTTTTTTAGGAGGATAGGGCTGCCATTCAGAGGGACCCCAACAGGCTACAGTAATGGGCTGAACAAAACCTCACGAGTTTCAGAAATAACAAATGCAAAGTCCTGTACCTCACCTCTCCATCAGTACAGGCTGAGGACCACCTGGCTGGGAGCCGATCTGCTTGAGAAAGACCCAGAGCTTCTGCTGGACAGTCAGCTGAGCATGAGTCACTGGCATCGTTGGAGGCTGAGAGCTTTTTGATCAAAAAAAGAGACATGAACAAAGTGGTGCAAGACCAGCAGGGGCCACTATGATGGCCGGAGGCTCGAGCACATGCACTGTGAGGAGCGGCCAAGGGAGTGGGGCTTGTTCAGCCTGGCTGCTGGGGGACTTCGCAGCAGCCCCCTGGCACCTGGGGAAGTAACTGAAAAGGCAGTGGCTACAAATTGAAAAAAGAGAGCTTCTAACTGGGCATAAGCAAAATATTTTTCAGCCTGAGGAGAACTGAATGCTGAGCACATTGCCCAGAGAAGCTTTGAGAAGTGTCAGTCCTTGGAGGTTTTCGAAACCTGGCTGGACAAGAGCCCTGAGCAACACGGACAGGTTTCAGAGTCTACCCTCCTTTTGAGCAAGAGGTTGGACTGGAGACCTCCCGAGTGGTTTCTGTGATGCTAGATTCTACTTTAGAGAGAAATTGAGACACAGTGTTTCTAACTTGCTTGAGATGACATACCATCTGTGGCTGAACTGGGAATAGACTTATTAAATTCTGAGGCTCAGTGGTGCATATGTGCATGCTAATGAGATCTCTTGGGTGAAAGAGCCATCACCGCTTGGGAAAATAGCCTTGAGAGAAATCTAGGTTAAATCCACATAGCATTCCATCATACTGATGTCTGAGATTCAGGCAGTTGTAGGAAAAAAGCAGAGAAATTTCAGACATAGGAAGTGAGCCAGATAAGGAAGAGACAGGAACTGGAACAACCAAGGTCAAAAAGATAATTTAGTATTGATCCATTTAAAGTGGAATAGGAACCTTCTAAGTTCCTGTTTTCAGACATTGATCTAATTCAGGATAAAGTCAAGAGAAATATTGCATTTAAAGCTACAGATTTATTTAGTGTATTTTTTATAAGTTAAGGTAGAACACAAGTCAATTATAGGTCAGAGAATGCAGGTGGGGAAAAGAGTTTATTTTGGCAATGTGTGAAAATGAAGCATTTTTCAAAATTGGACAGTTTAATGAAATGCCTTGTTTGACGTGCTGTAACCATAAAGGGTTCTGAAAGCAAAACATATTCGGAAAAATGTCCCATATAACCTTTTAGGTTTGGGGTTTCCTGCTTTAAAAAAATAAGCATCCCTCAGGCACCTCTTGCCAGGTATCTGTGCAAGCTTTCATCTGTGTGTTTTGATCTATGACTTGCAAACTGTTGCACCAGATTGCTTTTCTTTTCTTAAAATATTTGAGAAAAATAGTTGTGGAATACAGAACAAATTTCCATCATTTTAGTTTATGAAAATATATAGGTAAATTCATAAACATTTATGTATCGTGAAAAAAACTGTCTTCCACCACCTCTTCACCAGCCAAGCTTATGAAAACTTTTTGTGTTGAGTACCATACAGTGGCAATTGTGGATCTCTGTGGGTGTCAGCAGCACAAGGACTTTCAAATTCAGTGTCCAGACATTTAAAGACAGCACATTTTCCAAGTTAGGTAGGTTCTGTTGAAGTTTCATGTTGGGGGGGTGGGATGGAGGGAAGACAGAAGAATCATAAAGCTCCAAGCAAAGGAAATAAAGGATGTGTGGAGCTTTGTTACTTGTCTAGTACAGACCCAGCACTCCGGGATTTTTTTTTTTTTTTTTAATGATTCATTAATCCTCTCTCTGCGTAGTGGTGGTGTTACTTAAGGACTGTAGATGTGTATCACAGCATGGTTGAGGGACCTCTGAAGGTCATCTGGTCCAACTAGATGGCTAGCTAATGGCCATTACCAAGGACTGCATCCAGACAGCTTTTGAGTATCTCCAAGGATGGAAACTCCACAACCTCCCTGTGCCAGTGCTCAGTCACCCTCACAGTAAAAAAAGTACTTCCTGATGTTCAGAAGGAATATACGATGATATTAAGATCCGGTTGTGGTAATTGCTGCACAGAAAAAGAAAGGAGGGCAGCCCTTAACCCTGAGTGTTTACAGTGGAAATGCAGGACCAGAGACGCAGGAGTGTTGGTTGGTCAGGCAGGGTAAAGATAGAGTACTTCTGTGGCCATAGCCCAGCTCCTCTTCCCGAGAGTGTAGCATGCTGATGTGGTGAATGGTTTATCGTGAAGCAGTGATGGAGGGAGGAAATGGAAATAAGGTGTGCCCAGTACTCTGCACGTGGCAGAGACCAGAGAACTCTGCTTTGGGATGGGGAAAGATACGGGCGACATAGACACAGGATAGGAAGGAAATTATAGGAAGACTTGAAACCACTGGTTTTGATGGTGAGAGAAGGAGGTTGGGAGGTCTTGGAACTGGACAGAGAGAAAAGGAAGAGTTTGGGGAATATGGTTCGAAGAAAACAGTAAAATATAGTGTGTGGTTAGTTGTATGGTTGCTGTAGATAGCCTGGGATGAGGATATAGCCAAAAGCTGTGCATGTGAATCACCTGAAGAAAGTCCTTGTCTGGTTAACAAAGGCAGAACTTTCAGGCCATTTAAATAAGTGTGTTTGGGTTTGTTTTGATTTGTTTGTTTGTTTCCACCCCCCCACCCTATATTTTAGACCATGTGAAACTAAAGCTAACAAGAAAAATAACCACCTTTAACAATACTGCTCCCAAATTTAATTAGAGCAGCAGACTAAATAGTTACAGGCTTCTTCCTTCTTTACCCATGCTCTTTAATTGTTGGCTGCTATCAAGTTTTGTAATCTGTCTCAAAAATTGAAGGCAGTGTTTCAGTAAATCAGGATTACTCTCATCAGTTAAGAGATGCAGGATTACTCTTCCAAGACAGCTTATTTTATTGCCCCTTTATCATGTGGCTGTGGGTGAACTGCTGATTCACATCCTTTACATTCACTTTACAATTTTAATTTTCCTTGACTTCCTGCAGAGATACTGAACTGTTCGTGTTCCATCATGTTTCTCTCTAGTTTTATTTCCTGCTCCCCTTTTCTTGGTCAATTTTTCCTTGTTTTTGTTCTCCCTTCACCTCCATCTTTCTCAATACATGCAACTTCCTTCCTACCTACCAGCACTGATTCCCTTTTTAAGATGATATTGAGCTGGCTGCATATATTAATGTTTTTATTCCATGATAGTTATGACGTTTGAACCATGAAATGAGCTGTTTGACAGACACCTCGTTTTTTAATAAAACAGCCATTATTTGGTGAAAGGTAGTATTCAACTAATATAAAAATGTCTTTGGACTTTGAACTTTGGAAATCTCTTGGAATGTATTTTCTTCTCACTGCTGGATTTCTTAGTGCTGTACAACAGATTTTTTATTTATGGTGTTATTTTATAGAACATATACAGATTTTGGAAATACAGGAAGAGGTTAATAGTACCAACTGCCTAATAGATAATTCTGATTAATTAATCTCCTTCGTTATCCAAGCTGTGTGACTACAGCAAGCAACAGCAGAACTAAAGTCTGATTTTCATGCTATTCTTTAGGCAGAGAGCCTTTGGCCAGATGGACAAGTCCCTGTCCATCTTGACAGAAGAGGAACTGGCAGTGCTGCCACAGAAGGGTTGCAGTGTTCAGATATCAACTGCACATAAACAACCATAGCTTGTTTTCAGGCTTCATCATCTGCGTAGAAAGACTACGTCACTCCTGGTGATAAGCGAGAGATCTCTGAAGCATCTATTGTATATAGAGTCTGTTTTTCCAACTAGCAAGTTAAAAGGTCATTGTACTTAAAATTTAAATTTAAGTTTATTAGGAATCATAAAATTTCTGCTTGAGAGGCAGATCAGTATGATGGCCTTCCAGATTCACAGCATCTGCCAAGTGAGGAGTCTTGCAAAAGCCTGCCTTAATTTCCCATCTGCAACAAGTAATAAATAGAATACCAGGCTTGGAGCAGTCTTCAGGCAAGAATACCATGGGAGGAATGCAGAGCTCTTTCTAAATTAAGTTCGTTTTAAATTGACTGTCTTTTGGAAGGATTTTCTACAGATGTCAGATTTATAAGTGAGAGCAGGCGAGCCTGACCACCAGAATTCAGTTTATACAGCCGTTGGTCAGTATTTTATTTCAAGACTCTTTAGCCTCCCTCATTAAAAAGCACTTTTAGGGAGTCATCATTAACTTCTCCCCATTTCACTAATTAACGTCGCAGTTGGTCAATATTTGCCTTTAGGAAGCTCAGTCTGCCCCACTGCATCCTGTCCATCCATGTAAGCTAACTGGCATGCAAAAGGACCTCAGAAGAAAACAGCTTCCAGCCAGTTCTACCCACACCACTTGTAAGCTTTTATGTGTGTGTGTGTATATATATTAGATGTTATTCTCAGATGCGTTATTACAGACCGTTTGTGGATTATTCTGCAGACATTTTTAGTAATATTTGTAATACTCTGCATCTGGTTTCTCTGTGATCAAAGACTGCATGTTGGTTCTGAAAGACATTTCCCTCTCTCAAAGTGATTTTTGTTGCTCTCATACCTTTTTTTAAAATTTGGGCCGTTATCTTTTGCGTAGGTGTACAACGTTCAAACAGTATTCTGGACTCCCCACAGCATATCCATCGTCTCTGGTTTAGGTGGATTCTTTCTTAATTGATTCATATGAATTTTATTTTTTTAATCATATAATTGATACATCCTTAATTTCTGCAATGGAGCAAGGTCTGGTAATCTTTTCACCCATTTTAATATGAACTAGACATGTGCCTTTTAAGTTTTTAGTCTGTTTTACTTTCATAATGGTAAAGCAATTATATTCGACTATGTACAAAAAGTCACAAGGGGAAAATCTAAGTAATCTTGGTAATCCAAGTCTAATTAAATACATTTGTGCCTCAGTATTTCTGAGTTTCTTAGAAGAGTTTTGTAATGTTACCTCAAACATGAATTTGGTGCTTCTGAAATCCAGCATTTATGTAAAGAAAAAAAAAGTAGCATTAAAATTGAGCTGAAAAGAACAGCCAGTAGCTGTTAATAACTGCTGATGTTTGCAGATTTAGAGGTTATTAACTTTTTTCCCTTCAGTCCACTCCAGAACAGATAATGCTAATTGTCGTAAATATGTTCTTGTGAAGACTTCTCTTTCTATAATTGAGAAGTGCTTTGATAAATAGTTTGTGGTATCATTTGGCCGTTTTCAAAGTGTTCCACGGTTCCAGTAACAAGACAGAGTGCAGCTTTACGTTAGCTGCTGTGGCCACTGATGAAGGGATCTTGACTGAAAACAGCAGTCATCTTGTAAATTCTTTGTGAGAAGATGACAGATTTGAACCTTGCCAATCTCAAATAATAAGAGAATTTAACGCTTCTCATTTTCTATCTACAGGAAAATTGTTCCTGCAGAGCTTGAAGCTATTCAGGTTGGGAAGTTCTGAACTGTTTAATTTTAACACTGTAGGATTTAGCGTACAAGTGGTAGAGGGATGCTTCTGTTTCCTGTCTTGTCCATGGGAAGTAGGCTAATCAAATGTTTTCCAATTAGAACAATCAGCTCATCAAGGGAAACAAGCCAGTAGTGGGCTTGCATCCAGTTCCTCTTAAGGCATTTTGCATCAGAGAAGATTACTTCTGTGGCATCACCATAAGGTTGAGGATTCACCAGGGAGTTGGAACTATATGGGGCAGGGATGAAGCAGAAGAGGGGAAAGAAAAGGACCGTAACAGCAAGGATTAATTATTGCTGCTCACAAAAGTAGAGAGGCATATTTTTAGAGGTCAGTCTTCACCTCAAGTGTATGCTGCTTGCTTTTGTCAGATACCTCTGGCAATGGAAAGCTGACCTAGAGAAAAATTAGTCAGCGAGGCTGCAACCTCAGTATGCTTTGGCTTCAGAAGCTGGAGATGCTATCTGGGATCAAAGTGCAGTCATAAGTATGTGGGGAGAGGTGCTAATTCAGCACCGTTCCTCTCGGTGTGGGGATCCGCTTTCACTTAATGCTTTTTCTTTCAGAAGATGACTCACCTGGAAGGAGGGTGAGCATCTGTCGTGCTTTCTTCCCAGTGCGGAGGGTCAGATTTATATAGCGAGGGATGAATTTTTGGGTCAATTCAGCCCAAACTAAGCTGTCATGGCAACAATACAAAAGCTTAGCCATGGGACAGCTACTAGTATGAGTATAATTTAGCTTCAGTAGTTTATTTATAATTCTTTAATTTAAGGTGGTTTTAAACTGCTTGATGGTGTACTTAGTTTTCAGATTCAGAAGAAGAAATCAATTCTGTGTTCTCCTTCAATAGCATAAAATATTTTCAGTGTTACCTAATGCTTGTGGTTCCTCTGTACTGAGATGCAGTGCTTTCATGCACTGTTCTAAGCAAGAGGCTAAGCTGGATTTGAACTCTTGCTCTAAATTTGGTGTGCTGTTTTCAGTAGGCTCTGGACAAATCAATGCAATAGGCAACTACAAACACAAAATATGTTAATATGCCACCATAAGGGATGCCTTCAGAAACAGTTATGATAAAATGTAGCTGCTGATAGGGGATTAAAGAGTTCTATTAAACCTGTCATTTGCATCTGTCATCTCATATAGCACAGCAAAATAATTTTGGGTGGAATATGAGTAAACTTGTCCTTCAGATTCCTCCTAGCGTGGCAAAAGTGTAGAAGTTGCTTTCCTTTTTCTGATAGTTTTTGTGGC
The DNA here is from genome assembly GCF_009769465.1 of Tauraco erythrolophus. Lineage (NCBI taxonomy): Eukaryota > Metazoa > Chordata > Aves > Musophagiformes > Musophagidae > Tauraco > Tauraco erythrolophus. The sequence continues at coordinate 104,932,920 of NC_141465.1, forward strand.
CTGTGCGAAATTAATTTGCCATTAATTCCCATTTCTGGGTCGGTGTTCATGCTGTGTATGCCTTCTGTACCATTTCCCAGATGCACATTTTGTAAATCTTTATGAATGTACAAAATGATGGACGAATGGAAGAGGTGGTTATTCCACTAATGAATAATTCTGCTTGGAGTTAAAAAGGTGGAATGGGGAATAAAAGCAGCACTGGGAAAGAATGAAGATACTCTTTATATTCTTCGCTAGGGAATGTTTTCGGCATTGTATCCTGGAGCCAGTTTGCTATCTGTTTTTCAGACATGAACTCGTAACAATTTAAAAGATAGCTATTTTAAAAAGTTTCAATCGGGTGTCCTTTATGCTCTGAAATATCTAGGGAAATAGTTACCTAATGATACGGGGCGACATAAAAATAAAAATCCTTGTTTTACCTGGTTTAGATTTATAATTGAGATGATTTATAGAAGAATCCACAGTGAATCTTAACCTGACCTGAAAGTTAATTAGATTAAGATGGGTGTTATGTCCTGTTCTCAGTCTTTGCAAACAGCCAAGTTAAAAACCACAGTTAGTAATCCTGTAATTCTTTACACTGAATTCCTTAAATAATTAGTAATGTAAAACCTTTAAAAAGTTGTTACTTATCCTTTCATTCTGCTTTTCCAGTCCACGGCAACTGTTTTCTGTTTTTCTAGCCAGCCACTCTCACTTTGCCTTTTAACATATCCCAGAAACGTTGGTTGGAAGGGGCCTCTGGAAGTCATCTAGTCCAGCCTCCCTTTAGAAACAGGACAGTTGCCAAAGCAAGATCAGCCGTGGCTTTGTCTAGTTGAGTGTTGAAAACCTCCAAAGATGGAGATTTCACAACCTGATTTACTGTGGTAGTTTGCAAGGTAACATAAAACAGAATCTGTGGAATATCTTCAGAGGTTGGCTCTTAAGTATTTCTGAATCAGATTTTGGCATTTGTTGCCTGGCAAAGAAGCTGCATTGCCACTTCTGTATGAAAGATAGTTGCAGTGTGCTGTAAGGGTGGGTTTCACAGGCTGTAATTTTGGCTACATATGAATTAGGTACCTAGTTTGTTAACCAAGGAATCTCCCCCTATAATCAGCGTAAAGAAGTCCTCTCCAAAAGCCCTCTGTTTCCTCTCAGGAATGGTTGGAATGAGTCATTCTCAGGAACCGCCTCTTTTTCCCCACCATTTACAGGGAGGGTTCCATTTCCATTTGGTGTCAGACTTGCTTAGATGGCTTTGGCCAGATGAGGGGAATTCCTTCCCCACTGGACCAAGGTAGCATGTGGACTACAACCACAACTTTGGTCAAGTGGGAAATAATCTTAGTTAGCAAATACTGCAAAAAAACCCACATGAGGCAGAACATTGACTGACAACCATAGCTATCAATGCCTTCTCAAGCACTTCCCTCATGCCTTTCCTCCATTTTGGGATTTTTTGTTTATTTTCCATAATGATTTTGCCTTGGTCATCATGCTACCCTATTGTTTTTTTTTGGTTGCAAAGGGGTAATAAATTGCTTTGTATTTATTTGAATTCTCATATTTTCCCAGAATTATCATGGCTTGGAAGAGGGTGACTTAAAGATTTTTTGTTGTTGTAGGATTTTTTTTCTTTTTTTTTTTTGGATGTGAGTTATGCAAACATTTGAGGGAGGAAGGAGCATTGTGATTGGGCTGATAGAGGAAGGATTTTGCAAGCAGCAGTTTATTGCTTAGGATGCCTGTGGGGACTGCATGGTTATGCAAACTAGTGCCCCAGAAGGGAAACATCCTGTCATTCCTTTAGCATAACATGCACAGCAGATAGCAAGGCATGGCCAGCGCTGTCTTAGAGCAGAAAACTTCCTTAACTACAACTTACAAAGCATTGTTTTTTTCATTCCCACTGTTATTATTCTGCCAGCAAAGAGGTGGTAAAGTCTCTTTCTTTCTGATGGAACAACATAGGAAAGGATATGTTTTGCTCTTCTTATTACCTTTGATCTTTTGTTGGTTCTTCAGGTTCAATTAAATTGCATATACCAAGATAAAAAATAATCTGACCTTTCTGAATTGACTTCCTCGCTCTGCTGTTGTTGCATGGAGCTTGCCTGAGAACGGATATTTTTCTGTCTGCCATCTGTAAAGTGGCTCACTGTGTGTTATTAAGTATCTTGGGAGATTTTGTTATATTTTTGTCTTCCTTAAGTCTTCTGATTTAATCAGTGATGGTGGCATTAAAAATGACTGTTAGTACAAGTTTTCCTAAACCTCAACATAAATAGATATGTTTTACACTTTAGCAAATAAAATACATTTCAAAACAACTGTGATAAAGCACGTACAGCTTTTTCTGATGGATGCAATGTTTGTACTTGCTGGGCCTGAAGTATCTACTACCATATGTGTCTTGGGAAGTGTGTTGAAGGTCTCTCTCTCTGATGCATTGCAGGACCCTGAGGATGCTGTGCCTGTTGGGCAGAGGAGGGCTTGGTGCTGGTGCATGTGTTTTGGATTGGCCTTTATGCTGGCGGGTGTGATCCTGGGTGGTGCCTACCTGTACAAATACTTTGCATTCCAGGTAAGTCAAATACATTTTGTTACTGGAGGGCTGCGTTTTTCTCTGTTATGCTTTATGTGCAGAAGAGGAAAGATGAGCAATGAACTAAACCAAATAGCCTTGCTCCTCCCATTTTTATCTTTCTAAAACTTCAGCTTTTCTAAAGGCAACGTGTGTGACCTGCTCTGAAGTTACCTGTCAGCAGAGGAAGGCTGGACTGAAGCTGGCAAATAAAAGGGAGCAACACTTTCAAAAACTTTACTTTGCAGAGAAAGGATTATATTTAAATAGGACTTGGGTGTGGGAACCCCAGTGGTGTCCCAGATTTTCATCTGCTCTCTCCTGTTCCAAAGTGCTGAATACTGGAAGTAGATTAACCCTTGAAAGCACGCAGTGCTGCAAATGCACAGGAAAGGAACTGGTCGTCAAAGCAGTGCCGTGACTCTCCTCCTTTGTAGCCTCCACAGGAATAAGAAATACAGGCCCTGCAGGGAACTTGGGAGAACCACAGTCAACGTGGTTAAACATGCTCTGTCAAGTCTAATCGACGCTGATGATCAGACCTCTGACAAAGTGTATTCTCAGTCTTCAACAAATGGCACTACTGCAGGAGGAGCCCTGTGAAGGCAGTGGTGCCAGCGAAGTTGAACACTTACCTAAAACATGGGAGATCTTAGTTAAATATTGTCTTCCTTGAGGGTGATTGTCACTGGGCAGCACTGGATGTGCTGGGTTGTTGCCCAAGTGGTGTGAGCATACCCCTCCTCCTTCAGAAACTGCACAGGGTCAGAAAGAGAGAGTATGAGCAAAACATGAATCCCTCTAGCCCACTGGTTAGTGCACATAATTAGAAGGTTTCTTGTCCCTGCTACCAGGATTATTTTTTTCCTCATTTTAGTATCTCCTAATGTGGAAGGAAAGTTTTTAAACATGAGAAATTCTAGCTGAACTTGCAGTTTGCAGTCTCTTTGGCTATCACGTTAACCTAATTTACAGGGGAGCAGTAGTATTGCAAACAATGCTTAAACGACATATTGTCTCTTGGTGGATTAACAAGCTGAGAGTAGGTGAAGGCCTGCTGCATTACTAATGTGTATTCCATCCGTGCTTAGCACCACGTTTCTCCACCTTTCACATGCCAGCTAGCTGAAATTGAAAGTGCTGCTTCATTCAGACCTGTGGTACTTGTTCATGAGTCAGATCTGGGTTGGAGGAAACATTCGGGAATTGAGCTAACGCTGCACTGAAGACATGTTTTCAATGTAAAACTTTAAATTGATGGGATGTGTATATGCTTAAGGTGTATGTTTCTAAAACTGTCTGGCCTATAAATTTGGTATATGACGTCCTCTGATTCAAGAGTGTATTTTACACTTCACTTACGTAACCTGCCATATATAAATATATATGTGAGATATATACATATCTGTGACATATATAACTGTGACAGGAGGACACAAATTGGTTGTTTTAGTTTCTTTTTATTACCTTTTTGTCTTTTAAAACTGTTCAAAACAAAAATTTATTTTAGAAACTGACTTTCAAAACTTCAGAAGCCTTGCAAAACTAAGCAATTTCACAGAATAATTGGAGTTGGAAGGTAACTCTTGAAGTCATGTGGTCTGACCTCTGCTGCATGCAGGACCAAATTCAGAGTTAGACTTGGTTTTCAAAAGTGATTTGGATGATCACTTTCAGTGTCTTAAATTGTAATTATTGACTGCAGTGAAATCATTATTAAATTTAAAATTTAAATAATTATTTAATTTAAAAATAATAATAATATGCATGCATATAGGTAGAGGAGCTTCATTTTCTAAAAAAATGTGCAATGTACCACAGATAATGGATGCAAAATAGAAGAGTGTATTTTAAGAACCTGCTTTTGGGATCCTGTTTTTCTTGAGTTTAAGGGAAGGGCTCCTTCTGGGTTCAGTATAATTAAGGTTTTACCCATGGTCCTGTTGTAGATAGCGACTGGCTCCTACTTTACTGTGTGAATCAAATTGAAGGGAAAACACTTCACCTAGTCTGACAGGTTTTTCTTCTCCACAGTGCTTTTAGAATATTAATTTTAAACTTCTAAAAAGGCTACTGATGGTTTTGTTGCTGGGTTGTTTACTGTTTTTAGCAGGGTGGTGTGTATTTCTGTGGAATAAAGTACATCGAAGACGGCTTAAGTTTGCCTGAGCCTGGGGCAGAAGCTCAGAGTGCTCGCTACCACACGATTGAGCAAAATATTCAGATCCTGGAGGAGGAAGATGTTGAGTTTATCAGTGTGCCAGTCCCTGAGTTTGCTGACAGCGACCCTGCTGATATCGTCCATGACTTCCACCGGGTAAGAAATATATCTGAAGAAGTCGAATGCATTTAAAAACTTGAAAAGTGTTCCCTGTCAGTCAACCTGATAAACGTACTTCATAATGATTGTGGTGGGGCAAAGTGGAGGGTGGAGGAGGAGGCAGCAGAAATGTTTTGATCAGCAGCAGGCTGCAGGCATTTACTAACTGGGCATACGAAGTACAGCGTTATACAATCATCATGAAGTAGTATGTAAACCACCATTTGCAAATACGGTTCTGTTTTTAGAAAGGGAAAAATCTTTGAGTTATTTCCTTTCCTTAGTATAAGGAAGTAAAGAGAATATAGTTCTTGCCATGCTAAGTCCACCGAGCCAGAAGTTGACCAACTGCTGTGGGGCCAAGGAAGTTAGGAAAGGGCTGTCAGAGGTTTGATCTCACCTTGCAGGGACTGGTTGCATCTGATGTCACTAGGTATGTTTAAGCACCCCCAGAGGTGCTCTCCTAGCATGGCTCAAAAACCCCAAAGCAGCAGCAGAAAGGGAAGGAGGCAACCAGCTGACCGACGGTGGGAGAGAGCTCATTTTCCAGATGCCGTAGGAAGCCTAGCAGAGGCTAAATTTTCCGTGTGCACCACAGGTTATTGTGATTCCTAAAGGCACTGGAACAGGGTTTTGAAGCACTTTTAGCTGTTTCTTCTTTGTAGAAACAACTCTGGTAGGAATCGTGGTACTAAATTTTTGCTAGGGCAGTTGACAGGCCTACAGCTCTTGGTATTAATGACAGCTGTAAAACAATTAGAAGCCCTTTTTTCTGTAACAGCCTGGTGGAAGCTGTCTGATAGCGATGAAATGTTCTACAGCTGTTTTTCAGGAAGCTAAATTTCTGTGAACATTTGAAGACTTCGCTGAATAGCTTTTTTAAACAAGGCTGAAAAAGAATAGGGAAGTATCTTATTTTTTTATGCAAACTTAAGAGTTTAAAGTTTTCCAGGCAAAGTGAGTGCTATCTATCAAATATTCATAACCAGATTTGGAGGAAAACATTGCTTGCTTGAGCTATGTAATTTAAAAATATTCCTGAATATATTTAGAGAGCTTCTGTTAAGAGTTATAGCAAAGCCTCTAAAGAGGGGGAAAAACAGAAAAAAAAAGCAGCATATAAGAAGTCAATAGGAGCAATATAATATTAGAAATTTACTTTTTGATTTAATGGGTTAAAGGCTTTGCTCTAAAGGTCAGCACAAAGATCATTTGCCATAGGCGTAGCACTTATTCCCATGTAATGAGATTAGTTGCACTGATGATTGCTGTCTTGGTACTATTTTGACCGTTGAGCTCTTGGTGCTCAGTATTTCATATACATCTCCAGCCTTAGAGCTTTCAGCAGCTTGAGATAATGTTGTCTTTAGCAAGAATAGATCCAGTATAACACAGCTCTGAACAGAGCCATAGGATTCATCACGATAATTCCCTGGGGTTTATGTCTCTGTTTTTATCAAATAATGACAAATACTACAATTCATGCACTATAAATGTAATAACTCAGCTATAAATAATCATTAATACTTCCAGTCAGTAGAATTTTTGAAAATAAAACGAATTTTGTTGCATTGTCTGTAACAGTATTTTTTTCCTTCTGTATTGTGTACTTATTGGCAGCTTTTCCCCTTTCAACTATAACAAAATGTAAAAGCATAGAGATTAGAGCAAGGTTTTTGCCCTGTTGTTTCAAAGTGCAGGAACTAGGAATAAATGGTTACTGTAGTGGATTCCCAAACAGCTCAGATACACCTTTCTAATTTCGTTACTGTAGTGCATTTGAGCTACTTACTGCCTGTTGCCTTGCACAAATCCCTGTCGTAGGTTTAAACTCTCATCAAGTCTGCCTTTTATTTCTGCATTACCTACCCTCAAATTGGAGTTTGTTGGACAGACTTTATATTGAACAAAACAATAATTTGAAGAACAACATGAAGCAATAGCAGTTGGCAAAGTCTGTGTGTAAATTTTCTGATGTTCTCATTATTTTGATTAAAATAAATATTTCCTCAACAGAGACTCACTGCCTATCTTGACCTTAGCCTGGATAAGTGCTATGTGATTCCTCTGAACACTTCAGTTGTTATGCCACCAAAAAATTTCCTGGAGCTGCTCATCAACATCAAGGTATGGTTTAAATCATAAGTAATTTGATCTGAAGACAGGGAGAAAGGATAATTTTTTTTTTTTTCCCCAGAACTCTGACATTCACTCAAGGCACATGTGTTAGAACGTTAACTAATCTTTAGACATCCCTGCAAAGACAGTAAAAAGTCTGTAACCTTAGTTAATTATCTACAATCATGAAGGAAATGCTAATTCAGAGGAAGCCAAACAAAGCTGATTTCACTCTTCGATACTACAAATTCATTGACAAATTGTGTAGATGTGGTGTACCTAGACTCTGGACAGTAGTCTGTGTGGTTTTTAATTTATAATCCGTCGTGACCTAAAGTTTCCCTAAAGCATGTATGCACTGGACTAAGATGGTTATCTGAGAGGTTTAAAGTAAGTATTCCAAGAAATCCTTTCAAGAGGACGTTGTTTAAAGCGTAGATCTCTAGGGTTGCCCGCTGCTTTGAAGCAGTCCCATGGCTTGAATGATGTACGTGAGGTGTGTTGCATCTGCGCTGCGTGCTCAGGGAAATTAGATGTGGCACTAAGTGTGATGGACTAGCACTGGATGTGAGTTCACGAGGCTTCCAGCAGCCTTAAGATGGATCTTCCTATTACCAGGGAGGTTTTGTAGGAGTGATCAGGATTTGCACTGTATGATTAGCAAAGCCCATTTAAGCAAGAGGGGTTTTAGTACAGCCAGACTGCTGATTCTGTGAGCACCAGACCTTCAGAACGAGGTTTGGTGTCCTTAAAAATAAGGACACTGGGAAGGACTGAGTTATCACAACGCTGAACAACCAAACATGAGTTTTCAGTATAATATTTTGGCAACTCCTAATCACTTCCCAGCAGGGTCTGATAATTGAACACTGCTGCCTGGCCTGTGGTGCTGGTGCTGGCTGGCTTCTCGCCATCACGGGGACACGCTGTTCTCTTAGTAGTAGTAACTGGGTGAAACGTAATGGCCTGTGAAACTGAGGAGGCCAAAGTAGATAATCTAATGGGATCTCTTACTAATGTAATATGAATCATCTTTCTTTTTTTTTTTTAACTCACATATGTATGCTTTTAGCACAGTTTTAAATAGTATTTACCCTGGTTTTCAGCCTTCCATTTTCTTTACAGAACAGCAGAGCACTTATGGTGAGGAAGAGAGCTGATAAGCTAACTTGTGTCTTAAGATTTGGGGAGAGTATTTTATATTTTATTTTAGTGGGTTTTTGTAACTTAAGAATTGTTAATCTCATCTTTGGGTTTGCATCTTTCAAACAAGGCCTTGAAATTAGGACTCCAGGAAGCATTTTAGCCATTTCTGAGTGGTTTTTGTATATAAATAAATTTCATGTGAAAAATGAGTTCACAAGTAAGTCCTCTGCTGCTTTTTTGCTGCTGTTTTGAGACTGGGTATTTAAACACACTTTCATTTCCTGTACATAAGACGAGGTGGTGTCTGTAAAACTTGGTGACCTCATATTTTTTTACTTTGTGTATCCTGTTTTGTTTCCATTTTTAGTTCACACAAATTCCACTATTAAAATCTATTAATTTCCCATTTTGTCATTAGTACTAAATCAAATATGCTTGGTTTACAAGTAAGAGGATAACCAGGCAACACACATTTAATTCAAAATCTGTGCAAAAGCAAACTATTTGATCGTTGTCCCCAACAGTGAATGCTCTAATTTTAGGAGACATCTGTTTAATTCTCATTGTATTAACAAAAGGCTGTGGACATTTGATGTCTCAGAAAATGGGGCTAAATGTTTTGTAACTGAAATTTGGGAAACTACTCTGCAGATGGACAAAGTGAGTAAATTTCTATTCACTGTCCTGCAGTCACGCTGGTTGCACAAGGGAAAAAAAGTATGAAATTAAAGTGCTCGTTCATTTGAGTGAGCTCTGAATACATGCAGAGGGCATTTTATGAAAATCGAGGTGCTCTGGGCTGTTTGATTTTTTCACAAAAGCCATAATTTTAGCCTAAAGAAGGACATTTCTATATATTGATACAGTTTGCTTGAATATGCAGGCAGTGAAAGGCCTCCTTTCATTGAGAAACAATGCTGAAATCCAGGTATATTTGTTTATCCACCGTGTTCTGTTGTTGAGCCAACTGGCCGATTTTAACCATATGCAATGCACAGGACATCTCAAAGACGATGCTGACAACTTTTGTGCTGGGTCCCAGTGCTCAGTAATTGCTCCTGCAGCAGCTGGGCAGAGGAGATTCCTGCTCTGAGCTCCCTCTCCTCCTGCACCCCATGGGAGGGCCAAGAAAGCCTCAGGTCTAGGGGGGTGGTCTGCGAGGTCCTGCGGTTTGGAGGGCACGGGCCCAGGAGGCATCCTTGCAGGCTGCCTAGGTTGTCAGCGCTGCTGCCCGCCCTGCCAGTGCCCTGCACTGCTGCTTTGCTCTGGGGCTTCCTCAGGCTCTCTCCTGAAATTTAAAACACCAGGGGTTAAGATACAGTAGTTTACAGTGATTTAATTACCAAATAATGAGTGAGATAATTTGGGAATGTGAAGTCTTCCAAGCCGTTATTTAAAGAGAAAAAAACGGGGTTGTTTTCATCATTGTATGTCCTGAAGAAAATTTTCATAATTTAAAGTGAATTTTATACAGTCCTTTCTCTCTTTACTGAAAAGAATAGCATTTAATCAGCATTTTCTCAGCATGTTGCTTGGACTGAAAAGACAGTCTTGTTTTGCAATGGAAATTTCAAGTGGTTTATTGTCAATTCAAAATATAGTGATCTTTCACCACAGAAGCTGAGTTTGTTTCCATAATAAGTGATCATTGTATTTTTAGAAAGCAAGCAACACCTGCTCTACTGCTATAAATTAATATCCCACTAACAAAATGTCTTAAATGAAATAGTAGTTCAAAAAACGTTGATGGTTATTTACCAGTGGCAGTATTAGGAAATTGGCTGATAGCTGACTGTGTGCTTCGTCAGCCATGTACAGTCAGGTATGCACAGAGCTGGATTCCCCAGCATTCCACCTGTGGCAACATAGCGTTGAACGGCCTAGAAAAGGCTTGGGAAGCCTTTGTGTGTCGTCCATGGCTCTTCCTGTTCAGTGTATTGCCTTAAAGTACCTGCTATACCACCATGGCTTTCCAATACTTTTCTGTATAAACAGTTGTGGGAATTGTCTTACTAACTTTTACGGGGCTAGATGGTCGTCTTGTGTTTGGCTTGGGAGTTGTGACCCACACTGTGAATGTGTCCAAGGCTTCCCAAACCCCGTGGACTGCAGCTGGAGTATACCGTAGCTGGTGTGCTTCATCAGCAAGAGTACGTAGAGCATGCTCCATGGAGAAGCACGCCTCTGCCAACTCCTGTTTGGGAGTGGTTCCCACTGAGGTCTCTCGGGCTGTTGTTAATTATTAAATGCAAACTTTGGATTGAGAAGTGCAGGACTGATCCGGACAGTGGGTGCGCCTGAGAGGAAAGATTTCTTCTCTGCTGAAGACTGATGTTACTGTAGCAGGAGAGCGGTGGACGTATGCATCAGTGGAAGTTTTGTGACCTTTTTCAATATAACCGTTATGTATTTCTGTAGCGTAGTGCAGTGCAATGATGTTTGCACATTTAGAATAAAATTCTGCGATAATACTTATTTGGAAAGAACTCCAGATATGTCACAGCCATGTTAAGAAAACGATGCAAAGTGTTTCTTGTGCACTTAGACCACAAAGAGATGGCTTTTGACAGAGCTGTTATGTTTTGTTCAACAGGCTGGAACATACTTGCCTCAGTCCTATTTGATTCACGAAACAGATGATTGTTACTGATCGCATTGAAAACGTGGATCAGCTGGGATTCTTTATTTACCGCCTCTGCCGTGGCAAGGAAACCTATAAACTACAGCGCAAAGAAGCCGTGAAAGGTAAGCGTTCCTCCTGGTGATCTTTTGTGTTGGCAGGAAGTTCAGTGCCGCTTGAGTTCAATAATAGGCTTGATTGTGACTCTTATTAACGCGAGAGTTGCTTATTGCAGTAACCAGCTCTGTGGGTTAAGTACGCCTGATATTTTCTGTGTAGGTATGGAAAATAAGTCGTTTTATTGTGCCAAATAATATTGTGCCAAGGCCCCAGTGAGCTAGGAACTGCTAAAGGCATGTGTACGCATGGGTATGTTTTCTGTGGTTCAGGCTTTCATTGATGCTTCTATTTAACCTTGTTTCTTGACCCACCCCACAAAACCAAAAAACCCTTTAATACAAGAGAAGCTGGAGCCTTGTAGTCCAAGTAGAGAATTGCAGGTTCTTCTTGTCTTGAAAGCCGTCTGTGAATTGGTTCACGTCTTCCTATTTGCATCAGTGAAATGTAAGAGTTGTCTTCACAGGAGAATTCTAGTGCTCAGTACTCCTTCATGGAAAATGTTTGAAAAACATAATTTGGAAGAGTGTTGACAAGCTATTAAATACTGCCTTAAAGATTTACTCAGACTTGCTGCTTTTTTTTTTTTAAACAACAAACAAACAAACTGTATATGATGTGCAAGTGTACACTGAAGGAGTTTAATTGCATTAGTCATGTTGTTGGACCTGACTGCTTGGGAAAACAAGTAAAAGAAATATATTTTATAAAAATAATTTAGAACAATGTTTAAAAATGTAAAGGTCTTGATAGCAAAATCCAATTCAAAATTCAATGTGTTTATCCCGTGGTAATAATGATGAACATAGGTTGGCTGTGAGCATTAGTTTGGCTAAAATTTGGTTAAATTCTGTCTGTTTCTGATTCCAACATGTTGTTTAAATACTACTACTGGTCCACTCTTTTTTTGCCTACAGCAGTTTATTCTTTTGCTGTTCCTTCTCTTATGTCCCCACAAGTGTTTTTACAGATGCGAAGAGAGGGAGTTTGGGAACTCATCTGGGTTAAAACTAGCCAGTGGAGGGTTTTGGCAGGTTGGTTTTAACTAAACCAGTACTGCGATTTGGTTCAGCGCACCTTCAGGATGATACCCTGCTTATTGATTTTCTGTGTGTGAATGTGTGCTTGCGTGTGTTTCTTCTGAGAGGGGGGTGGAGGAGGGGTCGTTCTCATTTCTGGTGACATCTTACTATTGCAAATGTAAAACCTATTACGTCTCTGATGAACCTATCCCCTCTTCTGTTTACTGTCCGTGTTCTCTTACTAATATAAACAGGAACTCAGAAGCGGAAGCCGTCAATTGCCGAAATGATTCGACACTTTGAAAACAGGTTGCTATGGAAACGCTCATCTGTGAACAGTAATGAGGAATATTACTGTTACAGGAGACTTAAAAACTCCAGTATGACCCCACCCTTTGTATTGTGTGCAGTGATTATTTTTAAAATCTCTTTTATGTCAGTAGTGGACAGGGCTTTATGCTGAACACCTTCCATTCTTTTCATTCATGATACATGTAAATCAATATGGTTTAGTTTTTCCTTATTTTCAGGTGTGGTGTTTCTTATATTCAATAGCAATTGTATAAAGACTTAGTTGCTAGTGCATTTCATGTGAGAATACTAGGAAGAAGGGAAAGTCCTTTGCAATATCCACCAGTTTTTAATTAAGTAAACTGAAAAGAATTATTAATGTACAAACCGGACTGCAAGAGCTACTTCTAACTGTAATATTACCTGCTATACTGTTTGTTACAGCATATAGACAAACCCGTATTGACTCTCCCTAACCAAGTGCAATTGTTTTGTTTTTAAAATACTGTCATATTTACCTTTTTAGATTGATTTCTGACTTGATGTTTTAAAATGGCAAGTGTTTGCTGTAACAATCTTTTAGAAAATTAAGAAGTAACTTATGTTACTAACTTGTATATAATCCATGTATGTGCAATGGAAAATAAATCTTATAAACCTGTTTGTCTAAAAGTCTTGTGTTTTCTTTTGCTATTACTGTGGAGGTTTTTTTAGAGTGGACAACAGTTAAAGTTAAAACTAATGTTTTTTTACCTGCAGAACTGTTTTTAAAAGCGAGACGATAAAATGGAATAGGTGATGGCTGGTAAATGAAATATGAACAGAGAAACATGTTTTTCCATTCCTTTTTCATTTAAAGGCAATATTGTACTGCTTGCTTAAATTCTGGGTTGTATTTCCACAATGCATATGATCAGAGTGGAGATCCAGAGTTGACTTAAGATGTTGTTAGTGTCAGAAATCCCTGTCCTGAGTATTTGCCAAATGATGTATGTAATCTAGAGCATGCTGTGAGTCAGGCTGACCCCGCTGAGAGCCAGGAGCGTTCACCGGATGCAAGACTCTTCCCTTTGTTCAGCTTCACAGCATTCCTGTCAGCCTGTGCCACTGAGCTTTGCCAGTTAATCTGGAGCCAGCTCAAAGATTGCTAATACCATTCCTATATCGTGCCATTTTCACTTAGAACTGCTATTCTTAAGCAAGTTTGAAATTTTTTTTTTATATCATGGGGATCTCTTGTAATGGCAACTTTTGTAGGGGAGAGGCCGGATAAGATGTATCGTAGTACCTGCTGTCTGAAGCTGGTTGCAAGAAAAATTGCGAAGAGGGGAAAAAAAATGAGTAACGCTCAAAAACAAGGCTGGAAAATCTCCCCCAAAATCTTCTAAGCTTCCACAATATGGGAGCTGACTTGTCTTTTTGACCAAATTTTGAGCATTGATTTACAGGAAGTAGGAATGTTTAATAAAATATTTGCATACTTGTTTGCCAAAAAAATGTTTTAACCTGTTTTTAAATAATGTGCACACATAGGTGTCCAAATCTTTTGTCTTGCATGAATTCAGAGAAGAGGCTTTGGCCTAATCTTATTTTTCACCTTCTGAAGGATCTTTTCTTAATCTAGTGGGAGGATGCTTGACTGGTTTTGGAGCTATTATACAACTGTAAACATGCTATCATCCAGCTTCCTGCTATTGTGAATATTGGATCGAGATAAAATAATTTGTTTTAAGGAGTTTCTTTAAATACACAATACATTTTTTTTCTTCATCTGCGTTTGGCTTAATTTAGAGTTTAGTCTTAGTGTAGCTGCATTATATATAAAATGAAAAGTCTAATTGTTCCTTTCCAGAAGCTGGACTTTTAAATCCATTCTGATGGTGCATGGCAGTCATGAACATCAAATAAAAGCCTCATGTAGAATGGGTTACATGTCATGTATAAATTGTATTTACATAGCCACACTTGGTATAGATGTAAGCAAGCTGGAAAATCCACTGGGAAAACTTTAGCTACAGACATTCAGGATGTTGCAATTGTGTGCTTGAAATAAAGGTAAATAAATGTCAGGGCAGGGTTAGTAGTGCGTTCTTTGGAGCCCCTGTATGACGCGGGATTCATTCTGAAGTACTTTTAAGCATGTTTCCTACCTTTTAATGAGACACTGTTCCTATTTTCCGTAAGTTAAACATGAAACTTGTTAAAGACGATGCAAGACTTACTTAAACATAACTTGTTTTCAATGTACAATCCAGTTAGAACTTTGTGAACTGTGGTGTGTCCCTTTAACAGAGACACCAGCAAATGAGGCTGCAGAAGGGGTGGCAGAGAGGGGTGAAATCGGGTTGTTCTTATAGACAGGAGGTTGTCATGATCATGCTGCGTGCCTGTGTCCCTAATGACTTTTGAGCCTGTGGATGGTTGAAGGGAAATTTATTTCTATCAGTAGTGAAAATAAGTGTGAGTGAGGAGGGAGAAACTGCATGCACTGAGGGAAAGCTCCCAGCATGCACTCACGTCTTATTAAATGCCAGGCAGTTTGTATGGGAAGAAGACCTAAACACCCCGAGTGCAGGAAAAAGTTCCCGTTGGAACTTCTGCCCTCTTAGACAAAGTCAATGAAGAACGGGACACAAATCCATGAAAAAAGCTGCTTGGGCTTTTCTCCTTTTTAAATAAAAGAGTATAATAAACAGACATAGCTGTGCTGTACTCAAGAGAGCTGCATTTCTAGACCAATGAATGCCAGAAAAGAGTTAGCAGAAAAATGACCTCATTGGACAATTATTTTTGCAAATATTTTTAAAACTCTTGGTAAGAAAGAAAATGCGTCCTAATGCTCTCAGACACACTTTGCCATAGAAGTAGCAAAATCCAAGAAGTGCCACTATCCCATGCCACTGTGTTTATTTGGTTGGCCGGGCTGTGTTGGTCTCTCACAGGTCCCGAACAGTCTCTGATGTTCAGAAGGTCTTTGCATGCAACCAGCCTCTCAAAGCGTGATAAGAGCTCCAAGTCTCCCTCCTCCTCTAGTTGAGTCTTTCAGCTTTAGGAAAGTGCCATGGGCCTCGCTTTGGCATGGAAGAAAATAATGAAGGCCTGCAAAATAGAAATGCAAGAATTTGGTTATCTGGCACAAGTAGATGCCGCGGGGTTACCTGAAGCAACGCGCACAGATTGTGTGCACTTGCAGAGGAAAAAAAAAACTAGAGGGCTGGATTCATTTGTTTGAAGAAGATTGTTTCCAGCTGAATCAGTACCGTGGAAGCCAAGAGAGGTTTATCAAAGCCATCAGCTGAGAGTAGCGTTGTCCTCTGGAAAGGTGGGTACACGTTTTTATTGGTATGGGTTGGGTGGGAGGACGGAAGTCTGACAAGCAGAAGCCTGTGGTGAGAAATACTCAGCAGAGCTGTGCTCTTATGGCATTGTTTGTTCTAGTCGGAGGAGGATATTTACTACTATGGGGAAGCAACAGGGAAGAGCCTATAGCGCTGTTGTCATGCTATGAGTTTTGCTGGAATACTATACACAAATGTTTTCACCTATTGGAGTATTTCATTATATTCTTGGTAAAGAAAGTAATCATTTTAGGCACTCTCTTATCAAAAATAAAAGAGATTCAGAGAAATGCTTAAGTCTGTTCACTGTAGGCTATGGTTGCTCATTTTCAATTGGTTTTCAAGGTGTCAGTTAAAGTTAATTTGATTCCTGAGAACTACTTCTCGTAGAGGGTTTTCTATTTCTTGTGGGCTTAGGAAATCTTGGAAGAGGAGGCATGGGAAACATCCTCGCTGGGAGACTGCCAGCAACAGGACAGGGTGTTGCCTGTGCCGGAGCACGCTTTCTCACATGGAGAGAGGAAGCAGAACCTGGGACTGGAGCAGGACCGGAAGGGAGGGATTGCAACGGGGTCGTTAATGCCGCTGTGTAATTGCAAGCAAGGGGGTTGTGGCTGGTTGGTTTGTTGACCTTTATTTCGTTACCAGTTGGCAGTACCAACTGGAAGGAACTGCCCTGCAGAGTGGGCATCCCAGGGGCAGAACGTGTCTGGGGTTAGAAGTGCTTTGCCTGCTGGGGACACACAGGATGGTACCTGCAAGACAAGGCACGTGGTGTGACACAGCTGTGTGGGCAAAGACATGTTTTATACTAATGCCCGGAAACCTTCCACAAGCAGGGAAAGCTGTACCAGGAATGATTAGTTTTTCTGATGTGACTGCACTTCCACTAAGGCTTCAGTTGATAAATTGCATCAGTCAGAGATTTCATTTTTCAGTACCCTGGTCCTCAATGCTAGCACAAATCTGTAAAATAGACACGACTCTGACAGCCATTTGCACTCACAGAGAACATGCAATGTATAAGGTTCTTATACAGTTCTAAGTAGTTATTATTTTTCAATAAATGAATAGAAACAGTTACCTGAGTAAAAAGAGGAAAAAACAACACTGAAGCCTAAAAACTTTAATCAATACAAATCCTCTCTAAACTAATCTCAAAGGGAGAGAAGCAGAAGTATGCGTGCCACGGCCTGGGTTGCAGTTTTGCATATAGGCATCATATACATGCAGACGTTTCTCCATGCAGCAACCACAGTCAGCGTCTTTTCAGATCCCACTAGCAATTTGGGCACTTTATTGGTAGAGACTCCAGCCTTAAACTCCTCACTGCAGTATATCTGAGACTCCAGTAGCACACTACATAATGCTCTGAGAAGAGCAAGTCACAGATGTGTATAAACAGGGAGTGAAAATATTCTTCTTATTAATAATGTGTATATAGAGAGGCTTTGAACTGTCAGAGGAGGAAACATCTAACAAATACCTCTCTGTTAGAGAGAAATTGAGGTTGAGGTTTGTCATGGCCCCTGTGGATTTTACTTTACTGTAGAAATACTAACTTACAGAAATGTTTTTATCCTTCATATTTGAACAGAGTCTTTATATAGGATACAACGATATTAGGTGCCAGGCTCACCAACAAAGGGGTGCAACCAGCCAGTTTCACCCCATCGCTCCTGTAAACCATTTCCAGCTTCAAAGGCAGAGCTGATGCCAGTGCAATTGCAAGGCAGTGTTACCAGGGTAGGTCATGCTGGGGAGTGGAAAAGGCCTGGTTCCATCCATGGCCTTAGTGTCCCTGAGGCACTCCTGAAACAGGACGGTCACTTAAGTCCGTCTGTTGCTCCCGGTGGAGCTCCAGAGAAGTCCTTCTTAAGGCCTGGGGCCTGTAGGGCAGCAGCTGGAGAAGAGCTGGCCTGTAGGGAGAGGGGACAGGTCATCACCTCCTCACTCCTGTTAGCACTGTGCTGGGGCTTTGAGACGGACAGCTGGGCTCCAGGTAGCACTGATGGCAGGGGTCTGGCAGCTGCAGCATGGTGCAAGGGTCGTCCATGCACAGAAAAGGTTGTCTGAGAGAGGTTCTGCTGCCTCCCGGGTTAATTCTGCCTGTTACAGGCAGGGAAATGGGGTGTGTTTCAGGCAGATTTTTATAGTCTGTGAACTTTATAGCCTATGTGTTTTATTCAAGCAAAAATTCTGCCCATGTTTAGTACTTGGACTAATACCCAGAAGCTTCCAATTTAGTGGTTTCAGTACATAGATTTCTGTCATGCATCTCCAGAAGAACTGATTTTATTATGACTGTAACTTAAGTGGTAGAGGTCTGTGATACTGTAGAAATAAGCAGTGTCTTGGTAAACCATGAGGTGCACTTAAATCAAGTTTCTCCATCACAAATACTTCATTTTTATGAAAACTAAAAAAGTAGCAAGCTTCTATCGTATCTGACCAGTAAGAGTCAAAAAAAAGGCTTGGTTTCATTTGCAGTGAAAGCATGACTTCTATTCCCACTAGCAATTACTATGAAACTATAGCAACAGTTTTAAGGGAAAAAAAATAAGATAATAAAATTACTTGAGACTGTTTAGCAGCTGCAAACAATGACTCAGGACTGCCTGACTGGGCAGTGTTTCACAGACTGCCATCTGTCTATGACCTACACTTTAAAAGTTGTTGTAGCAAGATATTTAGAAGATTATCGGATCAGATAAGAAATTATCATTAATACTTTATTTGACCTCGCAGCTTTTCTTTTGTTTCTTTTTTTTTCCCCAATAAGAGCTGTTTCTTCTTTCCTTTGTCATTTAATTCCAAAAGCCCAAAAGCTCAAGTTAAAAGAAAATGTTTTAAAATGCAGGATTAAAACATTCAAATCAGTCTATCTCACAAGAGGGTTGGAAAAGTGCAGCAATTTACATATGATTTGACACATGCATGTGCCTTTCTTTGGAAGTACATACGTACATGTTAAGTCTTCTTACTGCAGTTTAGATGTAGTTACATCTGAGGCTCCGGGATGGAGGATTAAAGGTTATTATAGCTCGATTCATCTGCTGCCTCTCTTCTCCCTCCAGTTGTAATTTGAGGCATTCTGAGATTATATTTTGGTTGTACCTGCTTATGGACAGGAGCCGTAAGTACCTTGATGAAAAGGTGCATAAAATTTGACTTGAGAGGATGCTTGGTATGCTAACTAGAAAATCAGTATTTACACTGAGGCTGGTTGCCAACTCTTTAAAAGGATACGATGTTCCCTAAGCACTAATGCACAGGGGGTTACGAGAGCTACACAAATTCTTTGCCTATCATTTGGATGATCTAGGGCCTGGCTCTAAAAGCATATCGAAGCAGCTGTGAGGAAAGCTACCCAGGAGGGTGTGTTTCCTTCTTGCTGGCAGCTGGGAGGGTCTCCACTGGCTGTGACCAAGTTTTCCAAGATGCTTTGCTCCATTTTAAACTCTTCTGTGCTCTTAAAGCCAGTTGTGAGGAGAGAGCAATGGACTCATCTGTGGTTTAGGGTTTTAGCTTACTTTTCCAAGCCGGTAGATCTGCTTAGCTGTCTTGTGGTTCAGCTGTATGCAACAAGTAGTCCAAGACTCCGAACCTTCCACAGTATCTGGTATCATCTGATTACCAGAAATATTTAAATGTGCTTAGATTCAGAGTAAACTGTCACAGTTTTACTGGAATCATAGTAAGGAATGCTTAAATCCCACTAGAGTCTACAACGCAAACATTTCATTTGGAGTTTATGTACTTTGATTTGCCTGAGAAATTGCATTTGTTCTGTATTCACTTTACTGTAATTGGTTTAATTCTAATTCTGAATCAGAAAAATGGCCTGTTCTCTTGTTTTTAAATAAGTTAATGAATATAAAGAAAAAGCCCAAACAAATTAATATAAGTGTGTAAATCTTAAAAATACTAGTGAATTTTAATTTTATACCATTGTTGTACTCAGGATTTTTTTTTAAAATCCAGAAGTTTGATATCAATCTCACTAATACTAGTTGCTTTACAGATGAATGATAAATGCGTGCCTGTAGAGAGAGTCTTTACATACAAAGATTTTTGCTTTTTCGAACAAGATATCATAAAAATCTGAAAGGAAACATGCTCGTTTGCAGGAGCGATCTGCCTTCTAAATGCAGTTATGCGCTTGCAGATAACAGAGGTGATTTTTAAGTCAGGGCACTGGGGGTCTGAATCTCTTGGATTAAAATCCAGAAAATCATAGAATCATGGAATCGTTAGTGTTGGAAGGGACCTCAAAGATAGAATCATAGAATGGTTAGGGTTGGAAGTGACCTCAAAGATCATCTAGTTCCAACCCCCCCGCCATGGACAGGGAAACCCTCCACTACACCAGGTTGCCCAAAGCCTCATCCAACCTGGCCTTGAACGGTGCCAGGGATGGGGCATCCACAACTTCTCTGGGCAACCTGTTCCAGTGCCTCACCACCCTCTGAGTGAAAAATTTCTTTCTTATATCCAACCTAAATCTGCCCTCTTTCAGTTTAAATCCATTGCCCCTTGTCCTATCACTACACACACTTGTAAAAGATCATCTAGTTCCAACCCCCCTGCCATGGGCAGGGACACCTTCCACTACAACAGGTTGTCCAAAGCCTCATCCAACCTGGCCTTGAACACTTCTAGGGATGGGGCATCTACAGCTTCTCTGGGCAACCTGTTCCACTGCCTCACCACCCTCTGAGTGAAAAATTTCTTTCTATATCTAATTTAAATCTGCCCTCTTTCAATTTAAAGCCATTGCCCCTTGTCCTACCACTACATGCCCTTGTAAAAAGTCCCTCTCCAGCTTTCCTGTTGGCCCCCTTTAAGTACTGGACGGCCGCGATAAGATCAGCCTGGAGCCTTCTCTTCTGCAGGCTGAACAATCCCAACTCTCTCAGCCTGAAGATCTCTGAAGACTGGAGAATTTCTTACCTTAAATGTAATTGTAAAGCACAGTGTTAAAAGTAGTATTTTAGTTAGGACTCAGATGAATGTCAGATTGAGAGATGGTCATAAAGGATTTGTAGTTTATGTCGTGCTCTACATCTGTATAGTTATTTCTTTTTATATTTAAGTCTACGGTTCTTCCTGTGTCATGGAGAAGATGCATCAACTGCCTCCAACTTCTTGAGTGCTTGACACATCAGAAGTTGCTGGGCGGTAGTCTCTGGAGCGACTGGAGGGTCTCTGACACCCGGGCTGCGAAGTGCTCGTTTTGCGAGGAAGCTTTTCTCCCTCAGCCACCTGCCACCCGCAGCTGAGACAGGCGGATGCCATTGCTGTCTCCCTTGCGGAGTCCTCTCCTTTGAGCCACTTCAGCTGTAAAATCGTGTCCGGGAGAGCGAGAGACGCCGTCGGGCACAGGGGCTCCCCCTCACCTCCCGGCAGCCAGGCCTCGCCGCCATCCCGCCGCTGCCGCAGGCGGCCTCGCGCCGCGGGGCGCGCCCTCGCGCCGGCTGCCGGGACGCGCGAAGCGGAGCCGTCTCCTATTGGCTAGCGCGGAGATAGAGGCGCGTTCATTGGCTGAGCGGCGGGCGCGGGCAGCTTCTTCTTCGGGTACCGAAGCGCGCTGGGCTTGTCCGTTTCGGGGGCGGTGTGGTGGAGCAGCAGCCGGCCCGGAAGTGACGAGAGCGGCTGCCGGCGGTGACGCAGTTTTCCCGCGGTTTGGGCGGCCGGGAGGAACGGAGCGGAGCCGGCGGCCTTTCGTGACTGCCGCCCGCGGCGGGGGCTCGAGCGGCGGGGTCCGGCGCCCGCGCGCGGGCCGCCATGCCGCCCAAGCCCGCCCGCAGGGCGGGTGCCGCCGCCGCCAGGAGCCAGCGCGCCAGCCCCGACAGCGGCGCCGCGCCGCCTGCCGCCCCCCGGTAAGCGCCGCTCGGGCCGGGAGCGTCCCGTCCCTCGCGGGGCGGGCTGGGGAAGTGGCCGGGCTGCCCCGCGGCTGGAGGCGGCGGGCCCGGGGCGCTGCCGGGGCTCTCTGTGCCCGGGGGGGGCGGGGGGGGGTCCGGGTTGTGCCCCTTCCCGGGAGCTCTTCGGGGTGGGGCCATGTCACCGCGGGGCGTCCGGCAGCAGCTGGTGCGTCCTCGGAGCTTGGTGCGCCGGTACGTAGCCAGCGCGCCGTCCCTGCTAGTGATGTGTTTGGCTTTTCCTAGGCTGGAAACTGGCGAAGCTGACTTCGTCGCGCTCTGTAATACGCTGAAAGTGTCGGAGAGCGTGAGGGAGAAAGCGTGGGTGACATACGAGAGTTTAGCGGCGGCGGATGGAGCTCTAGTGAGTACCTGCTGCGCGGGGCTCATCCCTCCGGTGGGGTCTGCCCTGTGCCCGGGTTGGAGAATTAAACTGTAACTTTGCCGGAGCGGGGGCCGAGTGCCTTGTAACCAAGGCTTGTGCAACGTGACTGTGTTTTTCCAAGTACAGTTAGTCTGAAACTGGATGTCACCCTGTGCCTGTTTGTGTAAACTGGTTGCTTTATATCTCCCTTTTTTGTTATTTTTTTCTAATAAAGGTCTAAGAGTCAAGAAGTCTTTTAGATTACTAATAAACGAGAGTAGAAAACAACGCTATATAACCTGCTAGTTCTTCAAACCGCAAGTTATTTCAAATATGTCTGAGTCAGCTTTATATAGGCTCTGAAGAGAAAAGGTTGTTTGTATGTTAAACTCTTTTCCACTGCAT
The DNA here is from genome assembly GCF_009769465.1 of Tauraco erythrolophus. Taxonomy (NCBI): domain Eukaryota; kingdom Metazoa; phylum Chordata; class Aves; order Musophagiformes; family Musophagidae; genus Tauraco; species Tauraco erythrolophus. The sequence goes on from NC_141465.1 coordinate 104,955,157, forward strand.
AATGTTAATCTGTATGTACTTATCGTTGAGGTATTTCCGTTCAAAGTTAGTCATTGGGCATGTATAAACAGATTAAAACGCTATGCCCTTTCCTGATATTTTTTTTTCCCCTCTTCTTCTCAGTGTATTACTGCTGTCTCAACAGGCTGACTCGGAAAACAGCTACAATACAATTAAATCATGACCGAAGCTTTGTTATAGAGACCTGAATTAGATTAAAAATACCTAGCTGGGGTATTTCATTCGCACGGTGTGAGCTAGTATCTGTGTATTTGTTTTGACTTCTGCTTATTCTTCTGCACCTGGAGCTGACCTACCACAACTCTGCTGTCACTAGTAATACCTTATTTTCTGTGGCTTTTAAACCGCAGTAGGGTATACCAGCTCATGGTGCATTTGAGTTTCACAACACAGTACATTAACAGCGTGGGAGAGCCTGTGTACAGCTCTTTCAGTAACAGATACAATTTCTGGCCACGGATGTTCCCAGGGAACATTTACTTAAAAGCATAGTTGGGCTCCTCTGTGTGAACTGAAACAGGAGTAGTTTGTTCTACTGAGTGAAAGAAAACAAAACAGGTTTCAGTAAAATTCTGCAAATTTCACTTACAGATTAAATTTTCTTTTTGCTGATCATTACCTGACAGTGGCCAGATAAGACAGAGAGCGTTTGCAACTCTTCCTTTCAGCATCTGAAGATGACCTCCTTTACTTGCTCAGAACAGGGCAATGACTAGATCTTCATAATGACATATAGCTAATATTTACTGTCCTGCAATTAAAGTACAATTGAGGCCTATCCTAAGAGCCTTTCAGTGTATAGCAAAAAGTCTGCATTGCGTTGTAGTTCAATCCCAGGCCTTTTCCTCGCACTTTCTGATGTATCAGCAAGGTGTTGAAATGAGGAAGCTGACGAGTGTGTACCTCCATGGGGATCTGGTGGGCACTGGAGTTGCAACTTTTAGCTGAGACCAGTGCAGGTTTTGTTTGCGAAGTCAAGCAAGTTCACAGCCTGGCTAACTGCAGCTTCTCTTTCCAAGTCAAGCTGTTATCGTGAGGAGCAGGGCTTCTCGGGATGAGGCTGTATTTAAATGCCCGCTCTTTTTCCCCTATGGAAAAGGTAATGTGTTGGAGTGGCTGTCCCAGGGTTTGTCCTGTGAGCACCAACTGTGTATGTTTTCATCAACGTGGTTCAGTGCTAACCTGTTTGGTTCTGAACTGGAGCAGAAGCAGCTGCTTATGTAGCAGCTTTCTGTTCTCAAGCAAAAACGGGAACAACAGGACATCAGTTGAGACGTACCTACCAGAACACTTCTGTTTAACCCTGTAGTTGATTTGGCTTGAGGCAGCTTAAATCATCAGACAACTGATGGAAATAGAGCATCTAATGATCGTGCTCTCAAGCCATTTACAGAGCATGAAGACCTGAAACTGTACTTTCTCTGCCACATTGGTCTTGTTCTTTGTGGTTGATCTGAGAACTGTGCCTGCCAAGCCTCTGAGGATGTGGAGGGGACTTGTTGTGCTAACTAGGAAGCAGCATGGCCTAGGCATAAGGTATTGTGGTAACTGGCAGAGATTCAGACTGCAAATGTGGGCTTGGACCTCGTCTGAACACCTGCTATGTCCTTGCTTGATGAGTATTTAGTGACTTAAAGTGAAAACATCTGTTAGTACTGTCCTTTTTGAGCAAAGATACTCTGCAAACAACTTATAGGCAGCTTAAAAGTATAAAGCAGTTGGTTTTGGCACATGCACACAAAAGATTTCTAGGATGTAATGACCTATCAACCTAAGTATGCCTGTGCTCCAGTGAGACATGTAAAGAGTCTTTGCTGGCCAAGCAGGCATCAGTTGGGAGGAGAAAGGTTGGTATCTGCTGTTCCCTCGAATAAATCCTCTGTGGCATCACCACTGAAGCCACTGGCACTGCCAAAACTGGTTGACTTTCTGTTTTTTCCTTTTGGATGTCATACCTTTTCACAATGATATTTTTTTCTTTTGAATCTTTGAGCTGCAAATGATCCTACTTTTCTCTGAAATTTCACCTTTCTTATCTTGCATAGCTCTGCACTGTAGCTTTTCTTACAATGCTTTCAACTTAGCTGTTGCTACAGCAATTTGAGTCAAGAAATGTGACTGCACCTTATCACAGTTGAGCCTTGAATCCTTGAAACAGCTGAACCTCTCTGAGAGGTGTGGAGGAGGAGAAAGGTGACAGGAGAGAGATGGTTACATGATCTTTCTGGAAAATTGAGGCTGACTTGTAGTTAGAAAAACTAGACCTGCAGAAAGATGGTTCAAACCACTACAACTGTGTGTTAAATATGGTGGTAAGATTTCCTCTATGACAGCAGAATTTAATTACACTCTTCTACAATCAAATCATAACTTGAAATCTCTGAGACAAACTCTGGTTCTAGAAATGTCATACTGAATCAGCACTGTTGGCGTATGATATCAAGGAAGGTATCTGGTGCATGACCAGAAAGGTGTTTTATTTTAAAATTCTTTTTATATCTGGTCAACCCCTGCACAAGTTTATTGTAAACGTGGAAGTGTATATATAAAAGCTTTTTCATTAGTGTCATACAAGGACTTTTGTTCTCTTATATACCAAAATGAGCTACTCAGGTAAAAAAAAATGTTTCTTTTTAAAGGTTGTAGTTTTTACTGTCTTAATTTCAAAACTCTTATACACTAACAGTTGTGGAATTTGAAAATTGACTCTGATGCGTTTCCCTAGTACTCTGTTTTTTTAACTGTTCTGAAATCTGTGTAATGAATCAGTAGTACTCTAGACAGAGTAATTTAGACTTAGTGGAATTACTAATGTACTTTGGTGAGCAGCATGTGATTGTTGGTGTGAGAGACTAGGAGAGGTCCTGGAAGCCGTACTAATACTGCTAGGAAAAAGTTCAGGATGTTTGTTATGTTCTGCTACTGTTTGTTTTGGTAAAGAACAACAAAATGAGAATCTGAAGTAGAATATTTGGTGATGTAAGCAGGAAAAAGAAACTTGAGTGAATTGTTGCTTAATATATTGGAAGGAACCAATATGAGGAACAGATGACATGGTGAGTAAATTGGAAGCTTCGGCAAAGAAAACCGAAGGGGTTGAGGAAATTGATAGAAATTGCTGTCTGCCAAGGTCCTCGAGACATAGGGTCTGGTGTGCTTAAACCTCTTCAGCCCAACTTGCCATAGTATGTGTTGTATGGGTAGGAGCTTAATTTTTTGTTTGCTGTTCATAGCACTGTTTGGGAAATGTGGCCCACTCTTCTGCTGCTGTTCAGCTGTTCCGACTCATGAATTCCCAAATAATTTTGTCAAGTGTCTGTCTAACTCGCTGTTAAAAAATTCTGATGATGAAAGATCTGTAGTCTGCATAGTTAGTCCTGCCTAGTTTAACTTTCTTTGCCCATGATTTTTTTCCTCAAGTACTACACTAATCTGTTTCTGTGATATAATTCATGCCAGTGGTGATTATTCTGTACCCTGTGGATGTGAGAATGTATAATTGCTGCCTTATTCCCCTGGCCCCAAAAGTCTCTAGCTTATGAAGATGTCTGTCATCTTTCCTTGTTTCTAATTGCTCACCTTACATTCTGAAATTCTCTCCAACTAGTGACTTACACTGGTATGTAAATACTGCAGAGCACTTGATCTACACAAGAGTTGAACTATGTTCATGGTGAAGAAAACTTAAAAGATGGTCTGTAGCTTATGTGGAGGAATGAAATAATGAGTTCTCAAATATAGCAAGGTTGCTCTATATAGACCAAAAAGTTAGTGATCAGCAGGTTAAATGTTCTCAATCCATAACATTTCACATTTAAATTAATTCAGTTCCTTTTGGTTGTAGTTTCTTATGAAAAAGAAAACATTGTAGTTGGTAAACCACCTTATCCTCATGTTAAAATACCCACAGAAGGCTTCTTCCTTTTGGCAGAAGCATAAAATCCATATGAGCTGATAAAATCTCTTCTGTCTAGAGCTTTGACTCTTATTTGTAGAACTGCAGCTAAACTGAACTTGAATCCACTGAAGCTTTGGGTGGCTGAGCGAAATTACAGATACTTTAGGATCCTCTGTTATTAAACAAAAAACAAAGAGCTACTGAAAGTCCTGAAGCAAACATAAATCATCACCATAGCCTCTTGCTGGTGGTGTTCAGTATCTTAATAGTAGATGCATTGCCTGTATGTGGTGTGCCCTTGCACTTTGAAAGCATAGCTGACACACTGTTGCTTTTTTACTCATCTTCTGCCCACCCTGGAGAAAGACTGATGTCCCTTCCAGCCTCGTTACAGGCAAGAAAAGTGTAATGGGAAACCATTTTCATCAATTCAGTGCTTTCCATTGATGTCTGTTACTTTTAGCTAATATTGTATTTGATTTGATTTAATCTGTTGAGAACTAATGGTCATCTTCCATTCCAGACAGTATTCAGTAGGGAGTTTAAAAATGTGATTGCTGAAAAATGGAGATCTAACTGTCTTTACATGGAACTTCTTATATGTAGACAGTGGGTACAGTATTCACTTTTAGAATTTTTTTTCTAGGACATTTTTCCTACAAGTCAATTTTTTTTTTGTGAATGTTTCTTGGTTCCTTTTGCCCTGCCATCTTCCCCCTCTGTGATCATAAACATATCTGTGAATGTTTGTTGTACTATCTAGCTAGTTGTCTGTATTGATTAGGATGTGGTGACTGGGGTTTTGATAAGCCAACAAGTTCCACGTCTTCTCCTTCAAAAATTAGGTTTTGGTATTTACAGTGTGACATCCTGCCTTTCATCTGATTCAAGTACCTGTCTGTCTTTGCATATTTCTCTTGACCTTCTTTTATGCAACATCCTTTGAGGTTTCTGTTCCTGGATCACTTTTGTGGGCTATCATTACAACTGCAATGTGCTGGAGGGGCTGTCCTGCGATTCTAGCTGCAAACTAGAACTGAGATTTCCTCTGGCCACGGCCTCCTTGGGGCTGGTTTAGCACTGGAGAACCTTTGAGATAGAGAACAGAATTTTTCTGTTGGTGCCTTCAACACTTTGCAACACCGTCTGGAAAGAAGAGAGGCAAGGATCCCATTTCACAGTAGTTCAGTTTGATGTATGTTTTAAGCCTATGACTCCTCCAGGTTGGTTTCACTAGATTTAGGCAAACTGGTGATCTGCTAAAAATAGATCAAATAGTAGTAAGAGTAAATCCAGAATGAGAAATAAGTATTTTGGAAGAGTTTTTAAGCATTTTAGAATTTTTCGTACAGAAAACTATATTGATTCAACAGAGCTGAGCTACATTACCCAAAGTTATAGCATTGATTCCCCAGAATCCTAGATAAAAAATGAAAGAAATCTATGTAGACTAGGTGCTAAATAATCTTTGAGTTGGTGATTGGTAGGCTTTGATTCACCATGAATTGAAATAAGGTTACTGAAAGTCGTCTTTTTGGAACTGACTGACAGCCAAGGACAATCATTGACGAAGATCTTGAGTCAGACTGTGGTCAAGAAGAAAATCCTCAGAAATTCATTTCTGGCTGTGAAGTTGCCTTACATCCATTCCCATGCCCTCAAGTCCATCTGGGAAGAATTGTCTGGCTTTGGCTGTAAACAAACTGTTAATTTGTGCCATAGGATTGGCTCCCCTGGAGTTACGACACTGGCAAAATAGTTGAACGGAGTAATGCTGCCACATGTTTGTTCTGCAGTCAGCTTTAACTCATTTGTGTAGGAAAGAACTTGAAAAATGTCTGAGAGCTTTAGGAGGGAAGGGATATGAGGAAGAGAATACTCAGGAGTCTGACTTGCTAGGAAGACCTATCCTTATCTTTTCTCCCTTTCTCCTTCCCAATGATGTTTGTTTATGTATTAAACCCACTAAAATCTTCACATACGGGTATGGGTGGATAGTCTTACTCTGAGGAAACTGCAGTTTATGTGTGTCTTTGGGTTTTTTTAACCAGCAGTAGCTGGTGGGATATGCCTTGTCTGGTGTTCTCACTCACACAGCTGATACTAAGAGGCAGGCATGCTCAGGTGCTGCTTACTTTTTCTTTGCTACTGGAAAAAAATTCATAACCTGTTATCCTGGGTTCTGTTTAGGTTTTTTTGTTAGGCCAGCAGTCATAACAGCATCTTCTGTCTGGTCGAGGCGAAGGTGCCCAAAGCATCCTGTAACACTAGCAGTGGGTGTAGGGGTAGTCCTGTTACTAGTGTTTGATTCACTGTAATGATTTGAATCTAGTGGATTGACTGGCTGCTGTCTTGTTTAATGGTGGAGATAAATGAGTTGTTATCATGAACCATACTGGTTTGGTAAGGAGTTTAAAGACCGTTCTTGCAAAATGAGACCCCCTCTTACCGAATAAACCATTACTATATCTTTCAAGCATTCATAATCCCAGGATAGAGCTAGCTTTGTTTGGATAGGCAGCAAACTAGGAACAGTTTCACGACTTCCTGGCACTCAGTCCTCCTGCACTGAGATGTTGCATTTGCAGAACAACATCATAGTCTGAGTTTGCAGGAATACAAAGTGAGAGGAGCTCATTTATTAAACAGGATCAGCCAAAGCCAGTGGCAGTGGTGTCCTTAGTAAATGAGTAGTCATCCTTTCTTGGTAGGTCACTAGCTAGCCTTAACCTGCAAGATTTTTTACAATGCATCACAGACATATTAATGCAGGAAAATAGGCATCCCCATCCTACAGGATGTTTTTGGTTCTTACGTGCCTGGTAGCTTGTTGTACCTGTCAGCAAAGGATTGTTGAGACTGGCTGAGGCAGTGGGAGCATGTCTCTTAGCAAAACCTTTTGGTCTTGCAAACCCTCCTCAAGGGCAATTTTTTCCTCATCTTTACGTGGCTGGTGGTACATGATGGTACATAAAATGTGTAAAAGGTGAGGATTCCCAGTAAAAAAGGAGACAGTGACTCTTTGATGTTAATATCCATTCCTTTATGTATCATCAAATGCATCTCAACCTGTTAATAGTTTCTTTCAAAATCATTTTCTGTTGTACGAGGTGTCGTGATTCATAGAAATGCTCAAATAGGAATGCAGAAAGTAAGAAATACTTACTTCTTCCTTAAGAAGAAGGATGAAAAAATAGCCAGGGAGTGGAGTAAAACTAAGCAGTGTAGAAGAGCTGGAGTTTGCTATTTCAGCTCACTCGCTCCCAGGGGTCTGTTTCATCTCCATCCCCTGATGGATGTCACATATGACCTAGAGCTGCTGAGAGGTGCACTCAAGCTCTGCTCCTTTGCTGAGCGCAGGCTGTGAGCCTTAGGTGAGGACACCAGGTGTCCAAAGAGTATTTCACAAGTTTGCGGTTTTGGGAGTCTTGCAGCGCTGCACCCATGCCTGGTTCTGTCTGCAAAATAGATTTGTTTCCAAAATCTGTGCTATGCCTGCTTGGGTTTTTACTTCCATACTTCTACAAAACACGACTTCTCAGAGGTTTTCCATTGAGATGCTGTTTCGGTGAAAGGCTACTGGAATCATAACTGATGCCCAGCTGACTCCAAGTGACTAGGTTGTGAACCATCAAGAGTGACCTCCATGTGGATGGCATGTCTCTTATTGTGGGATGGCTTTTCTTTGGTGAAGGATGATTGGTTACAGCTTGTACAGAAGACAGGTACCTTAAGTGTAGATGTGAGGTAGGAAAACGCCTGATGGTGCTTGTTACGATCATGCTTTACTAAACAAAGAGATGGGTTTGTGGTTCAGCTGTGACAAGTGGTTGAGACCTAGCTGGAGATAAGCTTCATGAGTATTATTTGTTCTTGTGATGATTTTATGTTTCTTTGTCTTATGGCTACCTTCTTTCTAGGAAGGAGCAAATCCTTCTCTCCTGATTCCTTAACCTTCAATGTCCTGTTATGGTCAAATATAGATCCTGTTTGTAACTTTATGCAAAATGGAAGCCATGATTTACTTTTTTTTAAACTTTCAGTGGAACTAAGGCTTCTGTTTTGAACCTTTACTGTATTGGGTAAAATTGATCTTGTGCTGTAGGAATAAGAGTTGAAGTGCTTGGTCTTTCATCCGCAATGTAAAACTTTTAAAAGTTTTCAGTTATCAAATAATTGACTGTCATAGTCAAATGTTTCCCTGAGGATATCTTGTTTCACCATTTCTAATTTAATTTGGACAAATTACTGCTTTCTATAAATTACCCAGTTTTTATGCATAACAAAAATAAAAACTGTTTCTCTTTTTCTAAAAGGCTTATAACAAAAAGAAGGAAACATGGGGAGTTTGTATCTTTATTGTAGCGATTGATCTAGATGAAATGACGTTCACTTTCACAGAGCTTCTGAAAAGTATAAGCATAAGGTAAGTGAATTTAGATTTCAACAATTAACTTAAAGCCATCTTCATGCCTGTCAGGCCAGTCAATTTTAATGTGAAGGCTACTTATGGAAATGACTGAGTATTTTTGAAAACTAGGAGTCTTGCTGTCATATTTTAGTTGAGAGAATGGTGATACTTGTTTGATTCGACTGCAATTGGCTTTCATTGTATCACAAAGCTGATTCTTGTTCTTGCTTGACCTAAAGTCTTAATCAATTTAGCTTGATTTAAATTACATTTAAAATGTTTTCCTTTCTTTCCCTGTATTGAGATTTTCTATAAAATCTTTTTGCCAATATTAGGCTCGTGCTAAATCAAGAAGTGGAAAAAAAATGTTACTCTTCAATATTTTGCCAGCATGCTGCCTTTTCAAACACTTTAATTCTAGTCTAAATTCTGTACCTTTCCACATACAGTAACCATCCCCTAGTAAAAAGTTATATTTAGATATTCACTAAGTTTGTAATACAGAAATTAAGATTATAGGACAGCATCTATTTTTAAGGTAAATTTAGGTGACACCAGCAATAGATGTACTCTTGTGTTAAACTCATCTGAGGAACAGGATTCCAGTGCCATCTGCCTAGTAACTGCTGTGTGTTTAGAACACCAGGCACATTGTGGCGGTAACCCCAGGCTTGGGGTTAAATATCCTTTTCTTGGAAGTCATCAGTTACGATTAGTCTTCTCCATGCTTCTCCTACCTTGTGTTGTCTCCTAGAGCAGCGGTCAGGTCCTATGTTTTGACTTAATGCCTTCTGTCTTGACTGACTTGGAACTGTGTGGATGAAATCTAATTGCATTTGTGCAGCAACATTCAGTGTGTTCCACATGAGTACAGACCAACTTGTGCTGCAAACTGAAGGAATTTTTTTCCCTTGGGGTTTCGAAGAGTAAGCTATTACTCTGCCAATTTTTATTTTAGCAATACTCAATTGCTTGTTAACCCTGGGCTTTTTGTCAGCAATAAGGTCAGTCTGGCAGAGATCTCTACCAATTGTCTGATCCTCTAGAGTTACATAGATGTATTGGAAAGATTTTTCATTCCACAGTAAAAGAATTCCCAAATGAACTTCTGGTTTTATGTTCTATTTTTTAATCTGACAAAAATAAAAAAATCTCTCAGAATCCTATATTCTGATAAAGGATCAAAATGTATTTGATATAGTTGAAATAGTTGAATATTTCATAGCTTCCTCCTCCTTAATTTTTAGTAATCTGCTCATTTTGGTTATGAACAAAACAACAAAATGCTTTCTTGATGACCATAATATTGCATGGGCGAGTAGGAACAACTCTGGTCCCCTGTGTAATAGTATTTCCAAAGGGTGAGGCTATCCTTGCTCTGTAGTAGAGCCCGTATTGCAAGAGACTCGTGCTACCTAGTTTAACAGTTTTCTTACATCTGGAAAACGTAAAAGTGGTATATGGGGCTCAAGATAAGCAAGTAGTGTTTTTTGAAGCAAGGTTCTTGGTCACTGCTAGTTGTAGTAAGAAGGTGCTGGAGTCTAGTGAAGTAAGGCAGTGGGTTTTGCTGGGGTTTTTAAAGAGCTATTGCATAATGGTCATTCTCAGTTATGATAATCTGACATGTTTTCCCCTTTTTTCAGTGTATGCACGTTTTTTCAGTTTCTGAAAGAGGTGGATGTTAACATGGACACTGTAAGCACTAAAGTTGATAGCACTGTATCAAGGCTGAAAAAGAAATATGATGTATTACTTGCACTATACCACAAGTTTGAAAGGTAGTATACGTTTTTCATTTTGAAATTTTGAATTCTTTATGGCTGTCAATGTTTAAGTATTTAGATTTTCAAACTGTGTGTTAGAAGAGCCCATTTAAACTCTATGTGCCAATATTACAGAACAGTGAAATGGAACTGTTTACATGCATTGAATAAACACATCTTACATTACATAACTATTACAATGCTTAGTTAAACAATCCCCTTGTTGCAGTACAAACAATAATAGAGCGCATGACAAGCTAGTCTCTTTGTTAAGCTTTTTACATAAGGATTGGTTACTTATTAATTTATTGTAACTTTTTTGCTTGACCTTATTGATAAGATTTCTAAGGATCTGAAGATAAGAAGAAAAGCACAAATAAGATAGTGTCTCCCTCTCCGAGATCTGGAACTGAAGGCTGTCTGTTCCAATGTCTGGAGGTGATGCAAAGCTTGCTCTGTCAGCAGTTCTCACTTGTCATCAAGGCAAACCTTCCTAAGTGGTTTAGCTGACTGTACAATGAAAATTGAGGGTCATTCTCTTTGTATGGAATAAATTGGATGCGCTTATGGCAGAGTGCGAAGAGCTCTCTGCGTGTGTCTTGAACATCAGGAGATTCTCAAATGGATGCTTCTTTGAGTTGCTGTTACTCCATGCCGGTAAGTTGCCACACTATGTGCTTTAACCTGAAGACAGAGATGATAAAGACTTTAGATTCTTCTACAGGCTAAAATGTGCTAGCACAGATGTGTATTGGCAAGATCTGATATCCTCTGAGGCAATTTCTAATCAGTCTGTGACATTCTCTATAGTGTATACCATTAGAAAACTGTTTCGTGTTGTTACATATTGAAACATCATTCCGTGATGGTCCTATTTTTTAATACCGTTGCTTCAGAAAGCTGTGGTATTTTTCACTTACAGACATTTGAGTCACTGTAATGTTTTTGCCTCCTAAACCACAAAAGACTCTCAAATATCCTTTAAATGACCGTTGAAAGGGGTAGCAGGTCACCCCTTGGTAGTTTATGGGATCAAGGCATAAATGTGATCTGAGTTTATTTGTCTTTTCAAAGTCCAATCAATTACGCTTACCATTATCCTGGGTAATGTGTATATCACAGTGTTTTAGTAAAGCTTACAATTGCCTTAAAGCTATGAGGTTCTATGAAAGTTGTAAATTTTTGTTTTACTCATTGCAAGTCTTTCTGGGCTGTGAAAGTGTCATTGCAGATTTACACAGGCATGTTTGTTTTTGTCCCTCTAACTCTTCTTGCTTACTTTCTTGAAACTTGGATTGCAGTAAAAATTTTGTTCAAGCAAGACTTGAAATATCTTTTTTTCCTGTTTTGTTTCTGAATAAACTGAATTTATTTCTTGAAATGACATGTACCTTGAATAATTAGGAAGAAATGTTACACCACAAGGCTTTCAGTAAAATTGCAGAAATATAAAAGGCCATTTTAAAATCTTTACTATTGTGTTTGGCACAGCTGTAGCATGTACTTTGTTGTGTTTTACAAGCCACTGAGTAACAATGTACATACAAATCCTTTCTTTCTGGAAGAAAACAATAACAAATTTTATTATACCAAAGTGAAATTGTTTTGTTGTTTAGGCTTTGACATAAGCATGCAAGCAACAGCATTATTTCAACTCTGGCAGGGCTGTACTTGGTCTGTTCTCCGAGAGTCAGTGTTTTTTTAAAGTTAAAATAACTGGCCTATTTTTTACTGCGTTGAAGTCAAAGTTATTGCATAGTTTACTTTCAGAAAAGTGTTCAAAAATAAGAATATATTTTTGTTTTCTAGGACTTGTGGCCTTATTTATCTGGAACAACCTAGTAGTGAGTAAGTTTGACTTTCCTAAATTGTATTTGTCAAGATAAGATACAAAACATGTCAGCATTTTATCTTTTTACCCATTAAGATATACCTAAGCCATAGTATGTCATGTGTTTGGTTTAGATTTAGTGGGGACTTTGAATTTCAGTGAGAGATGATGAAAGCTGCAGAGTGATATAATTGATAACTTCCTTTATGAAGGATCGCCACCCAATGGCGGGTGTCTTGGTGTGGTGGAAACGAACATTTGGAGAGTGAGCTTCCTAATCATAGCAACAAATGAATAGATGAAAAGATGCCTTAGCAACTCCCAAATGAGCTTGAGTTCATGCTGTCACTGGAGAATAGGGCATTAGTCAAAGGCACGAGAGAAAACAGCTTGTAACAGTTAAGTGAATTATCCACATTCACTTTCTTTTCCACGGATTATACAGATGTTTCCTGATTCTTGAACGGCTTTACAGAGACTTAATTTTTTTTTCAAATGTGTGGTCATAATTACGTAGGGAATGGAATGAGATAATTAATTAACTTAACTATATGGGAAACGTTGCATGTTGTCTTAAGCTGTTCCATAGACTGAAGCATATTTTTAGAAATTATAGTCTAAATTATTACAGAGCTGTTAATGCAAACTCTTTATTTTTGTGTCTCTACAGGATTTCTGCTGAACTCAGTTCTGTATTAGTCCTGAAAAATTACTGGATTACTTTTTGCTGGCAAAAGGTGAGTTTTGATTGAAAAGGAGTTATTTTGATGACTATTGTTGAAGCGAGTGTGGGTTTATTTAACATGTGCAGTATGAGAATAGCATCCTTGTTACAAATATGCATAGCACAGGCCTAGAATGTTTTGTTTGTGTGGCTTTTGTAGCTACTCAGTAAGATTTCTTTCTATGCAATTTGGCTATTATTTTAATTTGTGTTACATCCTGTATATAAATATATAATTTTTAAACTTTCTAAGAATTCTTTTTCTTTTTTACTTTAAAGGTCTGCCAATATTTTAATAATGGATGATTACCTGAAAAGATTGGCAGAATTTTTTTAATAGACTTATATATATTATAAGTATATAATATAAATAAAATAAATTTAATAATAAGGTGTTATTTTAAGATAAGTCCCTGAAGTTGTCCTTTGAATGCTACGATTATTCCTTGAAAAGGCTGAAGTTCCAGTTAAAGCTGAGTGATAAAACAATTATAGTAGTCCAAGGAGTCCTGTCTCATTGTACTACTCCTGCAAAAAGGAATGAATCATGTATCTTAATTGCTGCTTACTCCAGAGGGTCTGTATTATCAGTGAAGTGTGCACATCTCTGCCATTGAAAGCAGTCTTGGATCAGCTGAGCTTCATGGAGCTTTTTCACTAGGTTTCTCTAAGCATAAGCATCCAGCAAAACCCACAAAGTTTTTCTAGTTTTTCTGCCTTTTCCTTGAGAATAAGGAAGGCTAAAACTTACAGCAAATAGTTGAAGTCACAGGAGAGTGTAGGTGATGTTTACTAATTCTAGAATTTCGAGGCAAAAAAATACAAAAATTACACATGCAAATAGAGCACAAGTAGTAGTCTGTAGCTGTTCTGAATCAGTATTGGCTTTCCAAATTTTTTGAGGCAATGCACATCATCTTGGAATGGCCCTGTAGATCTGAATCATAATTTGGGAACAACTGGAATATTATAGTTTTAAAAGTGCTCTTCATGCTAATATTTGTGTGACTTAAATCATTTCATGTAAGTTTGACAGGCTGAGCATGCAGTGTGATAGCTTCTTTTGAATTTTTCTTCACTGTATACTAGCAACTCCTGCTTTCTGAATACTTGGCAGCTATCACAAAGATTTTGTAACACCAGAAAAAAGAAAGTGAGGAAGAATTGCACAGAAATAAGGGATTCTTGTAAGTAAAATAGTCTACACAATTACTTGCCTATAGTAAAATGAAACAGAAATCAGGAAGGAGCACTGGGAGGTAGGAATTTTGTGCACAGTAGATTTATTTGTATGTATGCTATCTGTAAAGCAACCAACCTCTTAAGAACCATGAGTTTTAAAATCAGTAACCTTTAAAGAACACTGGCATGCTGTATGATGCTTTCTGAATTCTAAAAGTAGTGCATCTTATTAAATTAACTTTCAAATATTTTTTTTTCCAAATTACTTCAGAAATTAAGTCAAACATCTCACAAAGGTTTTCTTTACCTTTTTAAATGTTTGCAGGTAAAGTGTTGCAAGTGGAAGATGACCTGGTGATTTCTTTCCAATTATTGCTCTGTGTCTTAGATTATTTTATCAAACTGTCACCTCCTGCTATGCTCAAGGAACCATACAGTAAGGATTTTAGTTTTTTATTCACTAAAGTAGTAAGTAAATCGGTTTAAATTTCTATTAGAGTCATGCTAACGTTCATAATTAACATAAGGAAACTTCTTAAGCTTATTAAAATGGAATTTGCAATGTTTTAGTTAAAATTAGATGATAGTGAACTTGAATTAAAATATCTGAATGTGGCAGTGTATTTAATATAAATTATGTTTTTTCTTCTGTTCTTGTCATCATTTCCTATGGCCTCTGCCCATACAAGTTGTTTAGGGGCTTGTTAAAACAGCAGTTTTACTTTGGTAAAAATTCAGGTTCTGGGTAGGTGAACTAGTGGTTAGGTATGCTTTGAGTTAGAAAAGAGAAGATGGTGCTATGACTCTGTTATTTCATTGACATAAACAGTATGATGACAACAGAAATGTACAAGGTACTGGACTATACAGACATTTAAAAGGAGTATATGGTGGATAGAAAGCCTAATTGCAGTGGTAGCTTAAAACAAAATGGTAGAGGTAAAATGTAGATAGCTTTGCTTTTATTACATCCCCTTTGTTATTAGCAAGTGTCTCTTATTTTAAGCAAAAATATAATGGGTCTTCACTATGGAAACTTCTGTTCAGCAGCAACTTTTTTGTGTATTCAGTTTTTATACCTAAAACCTGGAAAACCTCACTAAAAAGGCAGAGAAAGCAAGCATTTATAGTAACTTTCAAAGACAGAATTCTGGTTTTGTTGAATATTTTTTTTGCAAGCTATGGAACTGATATACTAAAGTATTTGGAGCCCCAGTGTGTAGAAAACAACTTTTTGATACTAAGTTTTATCCTCTGCTGTGTTTGGATTTGACAGTAGTATTCATAGCCTAAATCTGCTTGCTTTATTTCTTTGTTTCATAACTAAATATCCACTTGCGTTAGAGTGTGATAGGTTAGATGATATATTCTCTGCTATATTCCATAAATTCATGTTTTGAAAGATATTTATCTGCCCTAGTAATTATTTGGTGCAAGTAAGAACAAATAACCTGGGTTTTTTTGAACAAATAACCTGGGTTTTTTTGTACCAAAACTTACTCACTTTTCTTTTAATGCCAGCAGAAATAAATAGTGTGAAAGGATGGACTTGTAGCAAGCAAATCCCTGTCTTCCTCCAGTACTAGTTTGATTTTAAGTTGTCTGTTGTAGTAGGACAGACACATGCTACTGTTTATTTCAAATGTTGGAAAGCCATAGTTGGCTTAAATGGAGATATTTTCAAAGAACACTGAATTGAAACAGACTGGTTTTAAGCTTTATTCACCCTGATTTGTTTAAGTGAAACTAAGACAACTAGAAGCTCATTATTAGAAACAGTTTGGTTCTGTGCCTTGTATCTTGAAAAGAAACGCTCCTACTTCAGACTAAACTGCAAACGTGGGTATCGCTGTCAAGCGTAAAGCACTGGATTTTTAACTTGAAGCTGTGTAGTATGTGCAGGTGCTGTGTAAACTGTCACACAATGCCTCATTCTTCTAGTAATGAGTTCAAGTGTTCAAGTAACACAATGTATTGTTCAAATCCTCGTGACCAAGAGGCTTCATGTTGTGCTAAATGATGTCAAGCTATATGATCTGACTAAGGTTGAGGGGATTAAGATGCAACCACCCCAGCAGTATAGTTTGGCAGATTTTCTCAGAGCAGTTATCAAATACAAATACAGATGAGAACAGCATACTGATTAGAGTATCAGTTCTCAATCAACAATATATATTGATGTCAAGGTGTGTTATTAATGTAATTCACCTGTTTCAAGCTGACAATATTAAAGCTGTCTACTTTGAGCTTAACAAAATGAAACACCTCACTGAATTAAGTTTTTTTGCTATCTTCTTCAAGGTGAACTTGTTTGTTCATACTTGTTTGCCTGCGGGTATGTAGGGAAAGGAAGAATTCCCTGCTGAGCCATATTCCAGGTTCCCACCAGCACTTAAGCCCTGTGTGACTTCATTAGCCTTCAGACATGCAGGGCGCAGTTACTCTTTCCTTGTTTTACACTTCTGTAAGCATAGAAAAAATAATTACTGATCTGTGAAAAGATAAGGGTTTCCTAGCTTTGCAAAACAGATGCTTATTCAAAGTTACTTAAAAAAACTGCTATTACATTCTATATTGAATAGCTTTTTAAAACCAAAACGTCCAAATACTGATATGGGAATTTAAAAATTAATTTTCTTTTTGTATAGATTTCTATATAAAGGCTTCTTACTGAACAGATGAAAAGGGAAATATTTAAGAGGAGGACCTGAAAAATCATATAAAAATTTAAGTCTCTTAGGTTTAAAAATTTAAATCTCTTCTTTTTTAAGACGCCTCTAACCTTGTGGTGGTTCTGACTATCTTTCCAGAGTCTGCTGTGACTGCAGTGACTGTAAATGGTTCAGCTCGAACTCCAAGAAGAGGTCAGAACAGGAGTACACGTACTTCAAAACCAATTGATACCGATACAAAAGTTATTGAAGTCCTTTGCAAAGAGCATGATTGTAATTTAGATGAGGTAATGCCTCTGTTTTAAAGTTTGTTAAATCTTGCTACTGAACCCTATCTGGAATATACATTTATCTAAATGGTCTTTTTAAATCTCAATACTTCTGTAAACAGTGTGTGAGTGGCTACCTCTGTACATTGCTAATGTTATGGATTTTCTTTTTTTTCAGGTCAAGAATGTGTATTTCACAAGCTTTATTCCTTTCTTGAATTCTATTGGTATTGTAGCTTCAAATGGACTACCAGAGGTAAGTTAAGACAGTTCAACAGTGCTTTACTTCATGCCAAATTATTTAAGATTCTCTTTACACATTGATGAAATTCTAATAGGTTCTTCTAGAATCATCTGACAAAATGCATTGTTTTTCAGGAATGTGGCTTAGCAGGGATTCCAGCATTCATGGAGTATATTTAGTTTTTACATTTGAATTTAACAAATTAATTTCCTGAGGCTGAACTAGTGCTTTTGCTCAAAGCAAAACATGACATAGGAGTTGCATATCTATGATCTTAGTGGGGCCATTAGTCTACAATACAACTCTCTGAAGTTAGTCTATAAATGCATACAGTCTTAAATTACAAACCTTATTTTAAATATAATTGAGACATATTACTGTAGTCATGTTGGAGAGAAATTCAAAAGATTAGACTCAGTTCCACAACTGGCAGAGTTCGGACTGCTGTGTCCGTGTAGAATTGCTTTCATCTTACTGAGTTGTAGCCTGGATACCGCAGAGTACCTCTATGTGATTGCGTGCAACAATGCACCTCAGTTGGTAACTTCTTGCAATGTATTTATATCCGTCTTTCTTAAAAGATTAGGTTTAGCTCTGTGTCACCAGTAGATGTGGTAACCTGAAAATAAGCAGCTCTAAAGTTTATCAGACTGAAGGTCTGCAAGTTTCATGGTGTATGGATGGGGAACAAAATACAAGACCTACTAAAGATCTTAATCTCCTCCAAATGAATTTCAGGCTATCAGTGGTTTTTTTAGACTTTTTAATTTATGGGTATGTGTAGTTGAGAAGCCCTGTATGAAGTTCCAGGCAAAGATCATTATACAGCTTATTCTCAAATCAGTGAGGGTTTTCATCCAAGGCTGCTTAATTTAGGCATAGTCTCAAAATTACCAGTCTAGGACTCTGCTGGTGAAAGCTGTGTAAAATGATGTGTTTGAAGAAAAATCCAGTCGCATGATCCTTGCTCCTGAAAATTGAGTGCCTGAGGGGATATTCTGAAACAAAGCAGGAAGTTACAGCTATATTTCAGAGGTAGTCATCTGATACCTGTAATCCAGCTAACCATCAGTCCTAGCTGAGATCATCAGTACAATAGCTAGTAATATGGGACATTTAAATTGACCACCGAGCTTTCAAGAAATTTTAATACTGTTTCCAAAACAAGAAAAGCTTTTGAGGCTTAATGTTGGTATTTCATTTGTCTTCACTGTATGTTTGATGATCAGGCTTTATGAACTGATAAATAGATTGATCCAGAACTCTTATTTTTGACTGAAGGTTTCTTCCCAGTTAGCCCAGCCACAGGCATTTTATCTAAGAGCTACTGGTTTTTGCAGTGAGAGTCTGAATTTTCTAGAAGTTTATGAAATATTGAAATATTTCTGACAAAACGCATAAGCCATTCAGAAGATAATGAAAAATGGAAAGATAATGAACTTTTTAAATAAAAAAAAAGTAATAATAGGAATTGAAAGATAATCTTTGATTTTAATAGTCCTAGTCTCAAAGTTTTAACCATGAGATCAGTTTGGAGCAAATTCGTTTGGCAAAGGTAAAAGGAGGGGATGAGGAACAGAGCTGTGTAGGAGGTATTTGCAGCTTTCTTTATCTTAGGATTAGAGGGAGAATAATGTGAGTTCATATGCACTGTTTCCTGTTTTTCTAGCAGGAATTTGCTAGAGCATAGTGTTATTTCATAGAATGGTTAGGATTGGAAGGGACCTCAAAGATCATCCAGTTCCAACCCCCCTTTCCACTAGATCAGATTGCTCAAAGCCTCATCCAACCTGGTCTTGAAAACTTCCAGGGATGAGGCATCTACAGCTTCTCTGGGCAACCTGTGCCAGTGCTTCACTGGAATATATTTAGTATGCTTAAGGGCTCAGGGAGCAGACAATTGAGGTCACTGCCTACTTCTGCAGGAGCACAGCAGCAGATTTGAAGTGGAGGCTAGTATCTAGCCCTGATAAAAAAAAAATTTCAGAAATCCAGTTGATGTCAGTCACTCAAAATAAAAAATAAGAAAACTCAACCCCAAACCAACAAACTTTTCTATGCAAAATGAAGTCCTCTCGATGTGGGATTCAATCAACTAAGAAACTTTTAACAGTAACTCAAAAAACAATGTGGATATGAAATAATGGTCTATGTTTTTGTAGAAATAGGCATGTCTCAAGAGCTATGCCGCTACAAATATTAATATGAAATGGGGAAACTGTTCTTATATTCAGAACAAGAAGGTTTGAGTTTGGGTCTTGGCTTTCATCTCTAAACCAGCAGCGACAGGGACTGATTGTCCGATGGCTGTTCCAAGGACAACTACATTTCCTGCTCCTGGAGACACTTTTTTTTTTTACTGGAAGGAAAGATTTAAAAACCTGGAAATGTTAGTTTGATTTGCAGATCTGTGTCTCCCACTCTAGCTGTTTTTAGCTTTTTACAGTGTCAAGACCTACATTTCTTCAAAAAAAAATCTCATGATCTTGGATTGTTTTCTCTTATAAAAGATAATCTTTGCGTGTGGAAACGGTAGTTTTCCACTGGTTATGTTTCAGCTGTTGTGTAAGAAGTGACTTTATGAGCTTCAAGGTCATTCTCTCAGCATTTCAACCTTGTATTAATGAAGTAGGACTAGTTTATGTTATTCAGTAAATTGTCAAACATGTTCCTGTGAAATAAAGGATTTTTTTTATGTTTTTTTTGAGGTTGAAGTTCTCTCAAAACAGTATGATGAGCTCTATCTCAAAAACAAGATATAGATGCAAGATTGTTTTTGGATCATGATGAAACTCTACAGCCTGATGTCATAGCATGGTAATATTTCCATTTACTGCTTTCTTTTCATAACAGAAAATGTGAACTGGCATTGTTTTTCATCCCCTCATGTTATCAGTGAAGATCTCAGTATCTTGTTGACCTCTTAGGTTTTGTAGTTCAGCTAAGGTGTTTCTGGCATCACCAGCCTTGCTTTACATTATCACTTAAATAATTAGAAAACATATGACTCTGACTCTACCTAAAATGATTCTGAAGCTCTACTCTGTGCCGACCCCTGTTGTCCTGGGGAAGCTGAGGTGGAGGAGGAGGTGGCTGAGGCCACATCATGCTATTTGATTAGATATGCCCGAGGCTGTGTTATGGCTCTGGGGCCAGCTGGCATGAAATGGCTTGGGTCCTCACTGTCCAGCTCCTCCTATCCTAAAACTGGCTGGTGACATTTGGAAGCTGCCTGCAGAGACTGGTCCTCAGCCCATTCTGACTTCTGACCTGTACCCGCAAATTGTTTGGGGAATGATGGTTTGTGTGGAACAGAAATATGTCATGGATGGTTTAGCAGAGTAAGGAATTGAGTACTAGTGCCCAGGCACATTCTCTCATGCTGCTCAATAATACAGATGTATTTGAATTCTTTTAGTCATATTCTAAAATTGTAGTGGTTCAACATTTCCACTTTACCTAATGTGAGATGGTGTGAATCTGTGACTATCTATGCTAGAAAAATACGTATGTTTAAAATTAGATTGAAATGGAGCTAATACTAGTGGTACATATAAATTAAGTTGCTATAAATAGAATTCCAGAAAATAAATGAAGTTGGAAGGGAACTTTGGAGGTCATCTAGTCCAACATTCTGCTCAAAGCAGATCTACTTGGCAACTTAAATTACACTGTTTTAACAACTGGAGTGGTTGGACGTCTAGATATTCTAAAAATATGTTCTATAGCTTTTTCTGCAGATTAATAATCTTATATAAACATTATTTTTTGAATTACATTAGTACTTCATAAGTTTATTTTCCATTTCTGTAGCTCACAGTTGGAGAGGACGCCGGTAAAAAATAATCCAGATGAGGAACTTAATCTTATTCTTCCACAGACTCCTGTTCGGTATGAACTTTTTTAAAGCTATGTTCTTTTGTTTAACATCCTCACTAGACATATTCATCTTTAGAGTAGTTGTTTTAATTTTAAAGCAACTGTTTTGTTTTTCATGTGGTTTCGGTCATGAATGAGAAGTGAACATGTACTTGAGGGGTAGGTGCTGAGTACCCTCACTTCCCAGTGAAGTTGCTGGAAAACAGAAAAAGCTTTTTACTGAATGAAGTAGTACAAGATGACTGTGAAATAGATTACTGTATCAAACAAGGCCAAGTGCAAGGTCCTTCACATGGGTCAAGGCAATCCCAAGCAGAAGTACAGGCTGGACGGAGGATGGATTGAGAGCAGCCCTGAGGAGGACTTGGGGCTGTTGGTTGATGAGAAGCTCATGTGAGTCGGCAATGTTTGTTTGCAGCCCAGAAAACCAACCATATCCTGGGCTGCATCAAAGAAGTGTGGCCAGCAGGTCGAGGGAGGTGGTTCTGCCCCTCTACTCTGAGACCCCACCTGGAATACTGCATTCAGCTCTGGAGTACTGCATTCAGCTCTGGAGTCCCCAACACAAGAAGCACATGGGGCTGTTGGAGTGAGTCCAGAAGAGGGCCACGAAGATGATCCAAGGGCTGGAGCACCTCTGCTATGAAGGCAGGCTGAGAGAGCTGGAGTTGTTCAGCCTGGAGAAGAGAAGGCTCTGGGGTGATCTTGTTGCAGCCTTCTAGTACTTAAAGGGGGCCTACAGGAAAGCTGGAGAGGGACTTTTTACAAGGGTGTGTAGTGACAGGACAAGGGGCAATGGATTTAAACTGAAAGAGGGCAGATTTAGATTAGATCTAAGAAATTTTTTTACAATGAGGGTAGTGAAGGTTGCCTGGAGAAGATGTGGATGCCCCATCCGTGGAGGTGTTCAAGGCCAGGTTGGATGAGGCTTTGAGCAACCTGGTGTAGTGGAAGGTGTCCCTGCCTGTGGCAGGGGGTTGGAACTAGATCATCTTTAAGATCCCTTCCAAGCCAAACTATTCTATGATTTATTGTTGTGAGAATGCGAGTTTTTATTTCCATGGTAGTACATTTGTCTGCTATACCTCCATCTTCCTTTCCCATGTTTAGTCCAGCTCTGTATCTTCTGGCTTCTTTTTCCTGGTACCGGATTGTATATGCACATGTGTTTCCTCTCCTGTGATCATCTTAGTACTTACTGCTTTTCTATGTGGAAGATTAACATTTCAGAGTACGAACATTGTGTTTTTTCCCATGTGGGAAGATGAATGTGTCAGAGTTGCAAACATATTTTTGGTCTATTGGGAAAATGGACAGATATGGTATAAATGTGGTATTAATTGGAGATGTTTGATCTACAATCAAATGCAGAAAAACTGCAAGCTTGAATTCAATAACCAAAGGAAAGGCTACCCAGAGAGGTTGTGGAGTCTCCTTCTGTGGAGATGTTCAAAACCCACCTGGACGCGTTCTTGTG
The DNA here is from genome assembly GCF_009769465.1 of Tauraco erythrolophus. Taxonomy (NCBI): domain Eukaryota; kingdom Metazoa; phylum Chordata; class Aves; order Musophagiformes; family Musophagidae; genus Tauraco; species Tauraco erythrolophus. The sequence continues at coordinate 104,977,528 of NC_141465.1, forward strand.
TGATCTAACCTAGGTGATCCTGCTCAGCCAGGGGGATTGGACTAGATGATCCTTTGGGGTCCCTTCCAATCCCTAATATTCTGTGATTCTGTGAAAGGAAAGGAGATTTTCATGTGCCATTTTTTCCTTATGCCACCATAGTTTTTTGACAAAATCAGTATGTTTTTGCCTGATGATGGTGCTTAGAAATTCCCGACACTCAAGAACCAACCAGCTGTGTCACTGCAATGCCGTGTACTATGTGGAGAGACAGAAGTGGTCGTACAGGCAGTCATTCTTAGTGTCAGGTTTAATAAAGTCTGACAGTGAAGTTCTTGTTCCATGCTTGCTGTATAAATGCCTTTCATTTTCACATGCTGTAGAGATGAGAAAAGTAAAGTATTGTACACGTAATTATTACTTCAGTTTTCTCAAGTGAGAAAAATTATTTTTGTTTTTTATTAAAAATACTTATACAGTCTTTATATGTTTGTGGAAAAATGAATTAGACTCTGGGCTTGTACATCCGCTATCAATCTACTAAATGCCATCTGCATAAACTAATTATTTTCTAGCCAACAGAGCAGTAAGGTTCTGAAAAACTTCTTCATAAGTATAGTAAAAGGAGACATGCAACTGAGAAGATATTGATCAGTATATGAAAGAACTTTAGTGCCTGTGACTGCAGAAGGCTTTATTTGATTGCTTAGTGGTCGCTTTTAGTCTTTTGCCTTTAATCTCTTGACTGCCAGTGATGCTTTTTTAGCCATAAAGGCATCAGCTGCCTATCGGTTCCCAGACTGAATGTGCAGTATCAGGAACTAGACCATCTATAACATGTGATGTATTTAACAAGAAGGCCATTGACGACAAATCCCACATTTGAAAAATGTAGATAGCTTGTTATTGACACTTTTCAGTTATACTAGCATTAAAAAAGGCCCTCCAGCACTGTGCAAGATGCTTCATTAAAGCTCCTGACATGAAAGTCTTACTGAGAAAGTCCAGGAACACCAAGTTTCTGCATTATTAAAAATTTGAAGTGTGCTAAACCTCCTCTGGTCTTGAGAGGAGGTCTAGTGAGATATTTAGATTCTCTCCATCCACACGTGGACTTTTCTCCTGAGTTTTCCAAAACTGATGCCATTTAAGACAGTTCAGGTGAAGACTTACTCACCAGCAGTGGTTTTGGCTGTAGCAACTGTTTTTCTTAAAGTACAGAGGTGTCACTAGATGGCAGTAAGCCTTTGAGCACCAGCATGAATCAGAAAGTGGCTAATCAACTCTCTCGCTGTGTCAAGTAGAACCCCTTACAGATTGTCTGAAAGCACCATACTTACTACTTTGAGTCTTCTTACACCTCTTTCTGGACCTAGACACTGAGGATCTGCTCTGAAAGCCCCCTGAAATGAGTGAGAATCTAATAAATTTCATTTGTGTCTCGTCATTTATATAGAAATCAGTAGATGAAATGGGTGTTCAGAGCATAATGAGAATGGGTTGTGTGCTTTCATTTTAGTTTTTTTTCCACTGCCCTCATGCTTTTTCCTTATTATTAGTAGAGTTGTAGTAGAACAAATTTTACCAAAACCTTCTAAGAAGTAGTTTAAAGAAAAATACATCTTTGCACTCCTATAGTTGTAATGATTGAATGTATTTTTTCTTTCACCACTTATTTTCTGAGTGATGTGAGCCAATGTGAGGTTAAATAGCACAGAAATTTAGAACAAACAAACAAAAACCCACCCCACCAAAAGAGATGAGATGAAAAATTCAGAAAGTAACACCATCACTGGAAGAATCGAAACTGTTTCCTAGATGTTATGAGAGAAATTAATACACAAACATTTCTAAAAACACAAACTTTAATGCTATTGCTTAATATGTAACTTGAAAATGTTTAAAAAACAACCCAGGCCACATGAGTATGTATGGATATACTAGAATGTATTATTACTTTTATACGTATGTGCAAATAATAAAGGCAGAGCAATAAGTGATACCCCCAGAAGTGGAAATGTGGGCTGCTTAGATGCTAGCTCATGCACGTATCTTCTTGTCCTGTGTGACAAGATCACTATTATTATTTTCCCCGCCTATTGATATTTCAGTCATCTCCTGGATAATCCATGCTATTTGAGAAGAGGCCGTGTTCGTTATCTTAAAATAATGATCTTTCCAAAAGTCATGAAAAATGTTTGTCATCAGGGTTTTAGTTTGCACTGGGTTTATGTGATGGGGTTTTGGTAGCAGAGGAGGGGCTGCAGAGATGGCCCCTCTAAGAAGCTGCGAGAAGCTTCCCTGGCTCTGAAACTGGTCAGATGAGCCTTTGGCCACATTGGACCCCCTCATCCCCTCTGGCCGGGGCAGAGCCAATCAGCGCTTCTGTGAATGACCTATTTAAGAAGAGAACAAAGGAGCCCAAACCAGGCTGGACCTACAGTGAAGAGAGAGTGGGAGGTAGGAGGCTGGCCAGTTGAACCTCCCACTCTGGGCCGCCACCACCACTTGACTAGAGATGGCTGTAGCAGCGCAGCTTGGAGAGCTCTGAAGCTCCTGGGTTGCCCACTGGGTGGAGTTTGTCCTGCCAGGACTGTTGAGGTTCATTGGGCCCCATGGAGGTCCTCCGTACAGGATGCCACACTGGAGCGGATGGCTCTGCCCTAAGAAGCTGTGACTGTGGGAAAATCCCACACTGGAGCAATCTGATGGGTAAGGATTGCATCCTGTGGGAAGGACTCATGTTGGAGAAGTCTGTGGACTATTTCCTGTGAGGAGAGGATCCAGTGGAGTGGGGAAGGAGAGTAAGGAGTCCTCCCCCTTTAAGAACGGAGCAGCAGAAACAATGTGTGATGAACTGACCTGCAACCCCACCATGCCCTGGGCCGCTGGGGGAGGAGGTAGAGCCAGGAAGAAGGGAGGAGTGGGGGAAGGTGTTATAAGATTTGGCCTTGTTTCTTATTGTGGTCTCCTGAATGAACTGTTAATGAGTTAAATTGATTTGTCCCCAAATGAGCCCATTTTGCCCGGGCGGCCGCGGTTGGTGGGCCATCCCTCCCTGTTCTTCTCTCGACCCTCAGTCCTTTTGTTACATTTTTCTCCTCTCCACCTCACCGAGGGGAAAGAGTGAGCGAGGGGCGGTGTGGTGGCTTAGCTGTGGCCATGACACAGTTCTAGAAGAGAAACTGAAAAATACTTTCTTCAGAGAGATATACGCTCACCCTAACAAGGCTTTTAACTTCATGGGATAAACAGCAGGATCCTATGCACTTCTCAAAGTATTCTTAATCTTTAATTATTACAGCTTTTCTAGAATACTGCTGTTACTTGGATTAACTTTAGTGGTTTTCTATGTTAAGACATTGGATATGAAACAATGGATATTGTGATTTTGAATCTGGTTTTAGCAAGAAAATTCTAGGCATTAAGTAGAGATACAAGTAGTTTTAATGTCAGTGTGTTTTGGTTTTTACTCTCTATCTGTAAAATAGAATCATAGAATGGTTAGGGTTGGAAGGGACCTCAAAGATCATCTAGTTCCAACCCCCTTGCCATGGGCAGGGACACCCTCCACTACACCAGGTTCCTCAAAGCCTCATCCAACCTGGCCTTGAACAACTCCAGGGATGGGGCATCCACAGCTTCTCTGGGAAACCTTTTCCAGTGCCTCACCACCCTCAGGGTGAAGAATTTCTTCCTTAGATCTAATCGATATCTCCCCTCTTTCAGTTTAAAGCCATTGCCCCTTGTCCTATCACTACGTGTCCTTGTCAAAAGTCGCTCTCCAGCTTTCCTGTAGGCTGTCTTCAGGTATTGGAAGACTGCTGTAAGATCTCCCTGGAGCCTTCTCTTCTGTGGAGGCATACTTCAATACTTCAGTATGTCCGCGTTAATGTTATTCATATTTTTTATCTACTTTTCATCTAGACAATAAAGAATTTTTGTTGTACTTAAGAAGATATCGTTGTATTTTTTGGGAACACAGAAATTTCCTTAATGTCCACATCCTTTTCCCTACTCATAATACTTTAGAAGTTAAGAAGATTTTATATTTTAGATCTTTCTAACCTAGTTACAGATACAGCAGGTAGAATAAGGGTTACAGAAATTGTAGCCTTTGTACTGGAAATAGAAAGAATTGGAGTTAAAGTAAGAATTTAAGTTTTAATATGACTTTTGAGTTCAGATCCAGAGAGGGAGAAGACTGTATTCTCACGCTATTGCCAATAGGAATGTTGACAGCTCTGCCTCTGAAAAATACAGGTTTTTAAAGCATCTGTGTTAAAAAGGCTGTATTTTCTTGTGACTGCCATGTTTTAATGCCTCTTACTTATTAGGCTTGTGAACAGGTGACTTGAAATATAAAGCTGTCTTCATTCACCAGTCTTCTGTATTATTTTTGTACAAAATCCGGAGTTGTTTTTGCTAGGGAGTTGTTTGATTTAACTGAATATTTTCACATACAAGCATTGCAGTTCCACCATTTTATTGCTTTTAAAAGTGCTTGTTAGTGTTTATTACTTAATTCTTTTGATTATTTACTTATGGACTGTAATCATTCTAATAATTAGATGAGTAGATAAATTCTATTATTAGAACTCACAATGGTTAACACAGTACAATGGTTTTTTCCAGCAGGTTGTTTGACAACTGGGATGAGAACTAAAGTAGTAATGGTTTTTTTTTGTTTGTAGAATGCTGTTCAGTTTCTGGAAACTGTCAAACCAACCTTAATGTTTATTATGTATTTATTGTATTTTTCCAGAGCTGCAATGAATAACATTCAGCAATTGATCATGATTTTAAACTCAGCAACGGAATAAACCATCAGATAGTCTTCTCAAGTATTTCAACGTAAGTGACTAGGAGGAAGATTTGTGAAAGATTCTCAGAATTATCACTCAAGTAAAATATACACCTGTAGATCTGATGCCTGTGTTTTGAGAAACTCCTTTATTAACAACCATTTTTGAAGAAGTACTTTTTTAATTGGGATGGTTTAAATGTGATTACTCACTGTAGAAAGCATTTCTATCTAACTGATGTGTACTGCAACCTTTTAAGTTCTTAAATATTTTAGTTACTGCACTAAATATTAGGATTTATTTATGAATGTGTCACATAGAAAAAGAAGGGGATGTTAAAGGGAGACAAGAGGAGGAGGAGGATGTACTCGAAGGATCTCATGTCCACATTCAGCAACTTAAGAATATTTCTGACTTTAAAACATTAATGTTGATGGTACTGCTCACATATTAGTTGAGTTAGTTGCAGCTAATTGCATGTGAGACAAGAAGTTGTAGTTACTGGAAATTGTTGAATGTGTACAATGATTCTGTCTTTTTTTTAAATGCTTCACTTTTATTCATGCTGATGAGCTGATTGAGAGATGTTACAAAGTGAGTCAGGACTAACGTGATAAAATCATTAAAATGTTTTTGAAGTAAAACGTCCTTTCTTTACCTTTCCTTCCTCTGCCCTCCTTCCTGTACTTTATTAGAATTGCACAGTGAACCCTAAGGATAGTATCCTGAAAAGAGTGGAAAGTCTTGACCACATCTTCAAAAAGAAATTTGCTGAAGCAGTTGGGCAGGGTTGTGCTGAAATTGGCGCTCAGGTAAGTAGCGTTTTGGTTGAGTATTACCTATTTGAACTCTGTCTGTACTAGGTAATGTGGCACCTGGCTTACTGACTGTCCTCCTCCAGTGCAGATCAATAATGGTAAAAGTAACAATATTCTTCTCAATTTGAGGAATGGACAGGTATTTTTTCTAAAGCACTGTAAGATAATATTCAACAAATTATTCTTAATATATAAGGAGCAATAGGAACTGGGTGGAAATATGTTTGAAACACTTGAACAAAGAATGGAAAATCACTGGGCAAAATACATTTAGTGAAACGTGTATTTGCATTCATTAAGGTAACAGCCTAAACGGCAAAAGGTGACTCACTTCCTTATAAAATCAGTAGGCCAACTGTGCTTTCAACAAGAATTTTGGAAAACAAATCCTCCAACCAAGTTTGTACTCGACAGTCTCCTGTCAGCCCTGCTTTTTATCCTGTTCACTGTGAATCAACATAAACACTTGATTAATCAGTTTTCATGTGGTTGAGGTAGTTACAAACCTTAATAGCCTTTGAGGCCTCTCCAGTACTATCAACAAATGGAGCTGGAGAGAGACAATGACTTCTTTGTGGTGGCTTTTCCAAAAAATCTGAAGTGTTCTGAATTGTTAAACATGAGAATCTGCCTGTTGTAGTCTCTTAAAACATGTTGTAATATTCTTGAATTTCTTCTTTTTAAACAGAGATACAAGCTTGGAGTACGTCTGTATTACAGAGTAATGGAGTCTATGCTGAAGTCGGTAAGTTCAGTACTGGTAGCTTAGTACTGGCCTTGCTTTTACAATACTAAGAATGTTCACAGGTTTGGTTTGATTCATATATTTCAGGAGGAAGAGCGCCTCTCAGTGCAGAATTTCAGGTGTGTGCCCCTAACTTGTATTAAAGTCTGCTATTTTAGTGTCAGGACAAGTATTAATAACTTACTTTCTCCTTAGCAAACTTCTGAATGATAACGTCTTCCACACATCTCTTCTGGCATGTGCTGTTGAGGTTGTCATGGCTACATACGGCAGTAAGTTGAATCTAAAGTGCTAAATAGCATTGTTATTTGTGGTAGTTATTGCCATTTGTTCTAATACATAAAATACAATAAATGGGGGTGGGGAAGTGCTCACAAATTTCTGAACTAGCAATGATTCGGTAAACACAAAAAGGAAAAAATGTCAGAAGTGAAAGGCTGTAGAACTCTTAATAATGTTAGTCCATCTTCCCTGCAGGAAATGCTTCACAAGTGATGGTACCAGTACTGAAACAGACTTGTCTTTCCCATGGATTCTCAATGTATTTGATTTAAAGCTTTTGACTTCTACAAGGTGATTGAAAGCTTTATTAAAGCAGAGCCAACCTAACAAGGGAAATGATAAAGCATCTGGAACGCTGTGAACATCGAATTATGGAGTCTCTTGCTTGGCAATCTGTAAGTAATGTTTCAAAGTAGTATTCGTCTGCGTATAACGTGCATATCTAGAAAAAGAAAATCACACTCAACTATAAGTTGTGGTCTCGCTGAGATTTATTTCCAGGAAAATAAATTACAAGGGGAAAACAAGACTAGTTTTGGCATGTCTTCAGGTTTTGAAAAAAAGGGTTATATTAGAGGAACAAGTTGACATAGCTTTGCTGATTTATGTGATTGTAAGCCAACATCATTTTACTAATCTGGCATGAATCATAAGGATAATACCCTTAAACAGTATTGTGGTGCCAAAGACAAGGCAATAAATTCTATGCTTTTATTTGTAAGTTAATTTTTATCCACTTGTTATTCCCACTTGGCAATAGGGCCTTAGTTCTGTACATCTGATGTGTTTGCTAATAGTACTTAAAATATTGATTTGCATTGTCCTTTGCGCTTCAGTCACTTTGGTATTTTTGGATGCCGTTTAAAATAAAATACTGGGAGGTTGGGTTGTTTTTTTAGGCTAGATCTCAGTAAATCAAACATTGTTTCTTTATATTGTGTGTTGCTTATAAACCAGAAGTATGCTATTAATGTCACAAAGCAGGAGACTATAAAGGCACTAATTTTGACTAGAGAGATGTAAAGCAACTGTTTAAGAGCCCATCCCATATCTTACAGTTCTGGGAAGTTTAAAAAACACAGTATGCCGTAGCTAATGGGATAGTTTAAGCGTGAAGCCAGTTTTCTTTCCAGGGTAGTCTGCGTTTGGTTTGTGTATGACTTCAGAGTGAAAAGTTAACAGTTTTCTAGTACAGGTGACACTTTACCAGGCAGCGGGGTTATGCTCCCAGATTCACAGAGCGTTGTTGTGCCTGAGCAGCAAGAGCCCCATCCATGTTGAGGTTTATAACTCAGGAGATGCATGCTGGCCTCAGGATTGTATGGAAGCAATTGCCATGCTTCACATTGAATCTGGTGGACCCGCCTTGTACCAACCACCCCTTTCCACTTGATTTTCCTTGCTGGCAAAGTCAGCGGCTGCATGTGGCTCTCTGAATATGCCCTGTTATGAAGGTGACCTTTCCATTAGGGGAGCCAAGACTTGTGTATCCAGCTCCACACTCATCACCACAACGCTGTATATGCCCCAGGATTTCTGGTGCAGTGCTATAGCTGCTGTACCAGAGTGTAAATTTTGTCCTCTGTAGTACTTTTGCATGTTTGTTTGGTGTCTTGGGAAATGCACATGACCTCTCTGTTGCTGTATGAAATTCTTCATGATTTTGCCGTTCTTCAAGGGACTACCTGAAAGCACTTGAGGCTGAGAGCCTTTTACCAGAGCTCACAGAAACAGGGAAGATGAGGAAGTGTTTCAAGAGGCAGGCAGTATTTTAAGAACCTTGCAGGCATATAAAAAGTGTTTATTTGAGAGTTGTAACATTCAGAGGACAAAAGGCAGAGGTACAGATACCCAAGTTTGACTCCCTACAAACAAAAAGTGGCCCCTGCTACTTTCTGCAAGCCAGTTTGAAGTCACTTTACTGATCAGCAATAAGACATATCTACCAGTTTCTACCAAGTAATTCAAGTGTCACATGCGGTAACACGATTTGATCTTGGGCTTTCAGACTGGAAAATCCAAAGCGTTGTATTTTCAGAAATTATGGGTGTAGTTGCAGGCTTTTGTGAAACAAATATGTAACATCAACAACAAGCACAGGATTATTTCAAGTTTTCTGAGTGCTCTGTTTGAATGTATGTTAATGCATTGAATCTATCTTCTTCAGTTTCCAGAGGTGTATGTTTGGTACTATTTTGAGGTGGCTTATGTAGCTGATTTGAGTGTTAATAGAATAGAATACTTCAGTTGGAAGGGACCTACAACTATCACGGTTGCCAGTGAGATACATGGAGTGGAGCACAGTGGAGGGGATAAAAAAGAAACGTGCAGCACAGGGGCCCTTCGGCTTTGTTGAGCTGTCTGTCGTGTCTCATCTGTCTCTCCCCAAACGCAGGACAGTCTGCCGTCTCCTGTTGCCAGAGGTTTGTCACTAGAGAGCACAGTAGAGTTCCCTCAAAAGCTGAGGGAAGCTGTGGCAGCCAGCTGTGGGCAGTTGGACCCAGTGTGGAGGTACTCACTGTTTCTGTACTGGCTTCCGTTGCTGCCTCCAGCTACCATAAGGGAAAGGCTGTGAGTTGTAAGCAGCAGACTTGTATAGTGGTGGCTCAGGAGACAAGCAGTAGTGAAACATTATCTATACTAAATGTCTTGCTGAGCCTCTGGGTCACTGCAGTGAAGGACGCGAGACCGGTACATCGTTAAGGCTGCACGTAGAAATGTAAAGTCATGGGTCCTCTAGTGCAGAGCATCCACCCCTGCCTCGCGTCTAGATATTGGCTGGTTTAGTCAGAGAAGTGTAATTTACTAAAAGAAGAAAATGCTTCTGTGGCTGACTTGCAAGGCTGTTGAGGCCAGGTGTCCCAGAAGGGTTCAGCTGGTAAACGGAGGAGTGGTTTACCATGTTCTTCTGCAGTTCATTACCTGGATATCATCTCCATGTAATGGTGTACAAGTTTTACAAAGTGTCTGCTTAATTAGTAATTCCCTCAAGAAGGGGTAGGCAATTAAAGAAGTGTAGTTCATACCAGTAAATATCTCTTACCTCCAAACACTCAATAAAGGAAGAGAGAGAAGCTAGATGACTTCTGCTTAGTCATAAAGAATATCTTGCCATAAGTGGTTGTTTTGGGTTAATTTTAAATTACCTGACAAACCAAAAAAAGATGGAATCTCCACAAGGCTCTAGTTTCCTAGTATGGTTAGAGAACGTGTTTTTTTTTCTAAAGTGTTAAAATGAACAAAAATTAAGAAAAGCATGGAATGAGTAAAGCTTATGCAAGAAAATTATAGCTTGGTAAATAAGAATAGAAACATTTGAAAAGTACTTATTTACAAATACTTGCATACTGCAACTCTGATTTCCCCCAGTGATTTGCTATATATTTTTGTTTAGCTCTTACCTTTCCCCACAAGGCTCGTCTGCTCTTTGGAAAGTCAAGTGTGTATTTATCCAGTCTTTCTTCATTCTCCTGGCTGCTTTAGGAAGCAGGACTTCAATATGAGATTTAAAGGGACTGAGCAACTGCATATAGAATAGCTTGAAATTATTTTAATTTTACTTGTCACAGAGCTTTTGTGAGGAGAAATGCCTTGCATAATTTCTCTGAAGAAAAAAAAACAAACCGAAGTGCATCTGACCTTTATCTGACTTTGGAAGCTGGATCGAATGAATGTGAAGGATTCTGTTTTTTACTGGTATCTGAAGATAATATATCACTCCTTGCTAGTCATTGTGAATGTGTTTATTCCTTTTACATAGCTAGCTGATTTAGTCATCTGTAGTTTAGGAAGGAGATGAAACTCTCTAGGTCATTCTTTCTTTTAACAAAAAATAACTGTAGCCAGACAAAATGAAAGGTGGAAAAAAGTTAAAGGTTCTTCTCAATAATTCTTAATTTTGAAAGGGACAGATGTCGATACTGACTAAATCATGTGGAAATACTTCGTTTTCCTCAAATCTTTATTGAACCCTGAAGGGAGAAGCCCCATTTACCCACTCAAGTATTATTTACCAGTAAGGTTATGATGCTTCCAGATGTAGATTATGTGGAGATCAGTTTAGAATATATTAATAATACTGCATATTTTTTTATTGGCAAAATAGAAATACACCATACAATATTCTTTCTTTACTGTGGAACATTTGTGTTTCATCTCACTACAGTTTTGGACAGTATTTTAATTTTGTAACTTTAAAGGGAACTGAAGTTACTTTAGACACAAAAATTAAGGTGGCTATAGCCTTTACTTAATTTTTATCGTATTTTTATATGAATATGATTTAAACCCTGGCATAGTTAAAATCTGTTTCCTATGAAAGGGATAGCTTGTTACCTGCCAGCCTGACAGTTCATGCTCAGCCTTTTCCTTAATTCTGTCATATTGATCTCTCTTGCAGCCAACCAAAAAAGTAGTTGTTTTGAATGTATCAGATGAAGATTGTGTGAACAAATTCCAGAATCTATGATTTGCCCTTGTAGAAGCCCTGTCAGCTGCCATGTCCTATGTTTGACTACAGTGTTGCTCCTTGCTGCAGTGCATTAGGAAGAAACAAGGAAGAGCAGGTTTCAGTGCAAGCAAATCAAATACAAAGTCTATCAATTTTCACAGTCTGTTTTAAGAGTGAAATACATTTTGTTCTGGGAACAGCGTGACTTAGGTTTGGGGTCTTTTTTTGCTGTGTCATTCAAGAAAATAAACACCCATGGAGTATCCATTTTTGTTATCAGTATCTGCAAAGCAATCCAGTTGCATTTCCCTGCCTCTCAGCTTATACTCTGCTTGTAAGCTGTGAACAGAGAGGAAGAAGCAAGATATTAGACTCCTTTCATACTGTTGCTTAGAAAACGTGCTTCCTGCAAATGCCTTTCATGTGTGCAGTAGGTGAAGAGTGTGGAGCACACACATGCTCTAAATCGTCACATTTGGCATACTTAAAATAGTTTGGGCTATGTTACAGAATACTTTTTCTGCAGGCTAGCCTTTGGTGGGCCAGAGATGAGATGCGTGAAGCCCTTCTGCTCTGTCAAGCTTCAGCTGCCCAGTACTGGGGTAGTGAAAGGGCCTTGTTCTTCTCCACTGGTGTTGCACACCAACTGCAACTTTGTCCAAAGATAAGGCAATTCACGTCAGCCCAATAAGGCAGGTGAGAGCAAGAAGCATGGCCATGCTTTCCTAGTTAACTCCACAGATGGTAAAATGGTCTGTTGTTAACTTGTTAACTCATCTGTAGGAGCACTAGGAGTCCAAGGGGGGTTCCTTGTAGGAATGCAGTTTTAAAGGGTTACGTAGTAGCTTTTGATGTTAACAGGGATGAGAGGCAGCTGTGTCACCTTCTACAACTGCCCAACAGCCCAGAACAGAATGGGAAGATGCACTGTGACAGGTTTTTCCTGGGCTGCATCAAAAGAAGTGTGGCCAGCAGGTCGAGGGAAATGATTCTGCCCCTCTACTCTGCTCTCCTGAGACCCCACCTGGAATACTGTGTTCAGCTCTGGAGTCCCCAACACAAGAAGCACATGGAGCTGTTGGAGTGAGTCCAGAGGAGGGCCACAAAGATGATCCAAGGGCTGGAATGCCTCTGTTACAAAGACAGGCTGAGAGAGTTGGGGCTGTTCAGCCTGGAGAAGAGAAGGCTCTGGGGTGATCTTATTGCAGCCTTCCAGTACTTAAAGGGGGCCTACAGGAAAGCTGGAGAGGGACTTTTTACAAGGGTGTGTAGTGACAGGACAAGGGGCAATGGCTTTTAAACTGAAAGAGGGTAGATATCGATTAGATCTAAGGAAGAAATTCTTCACCCTGAGGGTGGTGAGGCACTGGAACAGGTTGCCCAGAGAAGTTGTGGATGCCCCATCCCTGGAGTTGTTCAAGGCCAGGTTGGATGAGGCTTTGAGCAACCTAGGGTAGTGGAGGGTTTCCCTGCCCATGGCAGGGGAGTTGGAACTAGATGATCTTTGAGGTCCCTTCCAACCCTAACCATTCTATGATTCTAGGTTAAATGGAGTTCATGTGCAGTCTGATTTGGTCTGCTAGCTTTGATGTTTTTTTTTTGTGTTTATATGTGAGGGACAAACAGATGCTGAACCAAAGCAGTACTTTGTACTACAGCTGTTGATGCTGTAGCTTCCTTTGATTGTATTGCTCTGTAACACTTGCTATCATAACTGGTGTTTGTATTTTTCAAAGGAAGAAGGAACACCAGTATCGATATGTGTTGTGATTTAGAGTTGTAAAGTGGTTTGGAGTTTTAATGACTGATGCAAGATAAAGATGACTCTACAAGGTTACTTCTCTGGTTAAAATGCGATGAGAAGTAGGCAAGTGTGCTCTACTTTATTTATAACTTCTTCTACGTAGCACTGCCTAAACTGCGCTTCGTAATGCTTCTCCTTTATGAGCTCCTTCTTCTTTGTGGTTTCTATTGTCAATTAAACATTTGCAATGAAATCTACATTACTGTTTTATGACATATCCTTGATTTAACATAACTTAATGTTTGCAATAAGTATTTGTCAATTAACTTGTAGTTAATGTTTACACTCAGATACTTCATCTCACATCAAAGACTTCTGTTGGTTTTAAATTATGCAGCTCATTGTGGCAGAAATGCCTTCCTGAGGAAAACCATGTATTCCCAAAGAATATATTTCGTTACATTAATATGACAGACTGACTGAGCTGGAATAACAGCAGACCTACTTTGATCGTGCAGTAAGGAAAAAATATTAAATACATATGTTTAAGATTTGCTTAAAAAGTGTTAGGCAAATCCAGATCAGGGTAAAGCTGTAAGAAGTTACAGGTAAGCAAGTACTCCTTAGTATTTGGTGTAGAACAATCTCAGCTCTGCAGTCTCCTAGTCTTTGATTGTACAAGGACACAATTACTGTGGAGCTCATCATACTCGAGTGCTTAGTGCCTGTTTCCTTGGATGCAGTGTACAATTTAAAATTATGTTTCTGTGCTCCTTGTAAGGAGGAATTGAGCATCTAGGAATGGGAGTTAGTATATTTTGTTGTGGTATGTATCCTTCTCAGTAGTGTTTTCTATGAGGTTTATGTCTAAAGTCCTACACCTCTTCTGGAGGTAGATGTCTACATACAGTTTGAAGTCCTTTTTGATTTCAACATTTTAAGTCATTCCTTTTAAAACTGGAAGAAGTAGAAAGAGTCATAACTGCCAACATTTTATGCAGTAGATTACTAGATAAATTGTTCACTTCTGTATTAGAAAAATGACTCTAAAACCTTGTTGATAGGCAGCCAAGTAAGGCCAGGCTGCAAGGACCAGGTATTGGGATTGTGTTGGTACTACTACTAGCCTCAAAGGGACAAGAGTTCAGGCTTGAGTATGACTTCACAGTCCTTGGTGGTGTTTTGTCAGTAACATGTTCCCTGGCGTGTTTTGGCCTTTGTCAGCACTCCTCTGGACAATGCCTAGGCACGATTTGGGGCATGATGCAGCTCAGGGACTGTTTTCAACTGCTGGTGCGAAGT